>NW_020940033.1:52902-140504 GCF_900497805.2 Vombatus ursinus | reverse complement strand
ACACACACACACACACACACACACACACACACACACACACACACACACAAACAAATATTCTCTCTCTCTCTTTCTCTCTCTCCCCCCCTTTTTTTTTGCTAAGGACTTAGGGGTTAGCTGGAGGATTCCTATCAAACTCCATTGGACTGCTTCATACCCAAAAGTACAACCTACCCCATTCCTAATTCATAATTCTGGGTTATGTATTGCCCTCTGTGTATATCTACCTGGTTCCAGTTTCTTGATATCCCTTCTTTCCTCCTTCACCCTCCTCCCTGCAAGGACCCTCCCCCCAAAATTGTGTTAGGCATGTACAATGTGTGTCATATAGGCTTCCTGACTTGGGGAGTCCAGTAGCCCTTAGAGAGAAGATTTGGCTTTCCCTTGCCTTTGCAATAAGCATCAATCAACAACCTTTTTTAAAACTAAACATTTTTTCAATTAACAAGTATTGTTTTCTCTCTCGCCTATCTCCTTTCTTCCACTGGAAAAAAAGGGGAAAAAAAGAAAAACATAACCCTTAAAAACATTACAAATATGCACAGTCAAGCAAAGCAAATTCCCATACTGGCCAGGTCAAAAAAATGTGTGTCTCATTCTGCATATTTGTTCCACTACTTCTCTTTCAGAAGATGGCTGGCATTCTTTATCATTGGTCTTCTGGAATGAAGGCAATAATTATTCATTTTGTCTTCTGTGGTCCAATCACTGTGTTAGTATGGTGATACAAAGACAGAAGATGAAATAGCCCACACCCTTGAGGAGTTTATATCTAATTGGGAGAGATGTATCTAAATAAGTTTAAAAATATGTACAAAATAAATACAAGCTAATTTGTGAGAGGAAGGCCTTAGGTGTGCCTGAAGTTCTAGTGTAGAAGTATAGGCTGAATATTTTACCTCAATTCATAGGCTTATAGGATAATAGAGTCCAATCCCCTCATTTTACTCCCCTGATATTTTATTCAATACATTCATCTATTTAGCATTTTGAAGGAAGAGGAGCTAGGTGACATAAACTTTGCTCTGTATATCACTGTGATGGCACCAGATCTCTTGTTATTACAGACATACAAAATGAGCTGGATGTGGTCTTGGAAGATGAAGAACCTGAAGTCTGGAGAGGCTGACCGACCTCCTTAAGCTTATACTAGTAGGAAATGTCAGAGTTAAGATTAAAACCAGAGTCCTTTAACTCAAATCATTTCATTTCATTTTAATTCAACTAAGCTCAAGAAATAGTCATTAAGTGCCTACTACAATTATCCCTTCCACATTGTGACTTTCCTTATCAAGGTTTCACTATATCATAGGTTAGCATAAGAGATTAAATGGGAATTTTGGGGGAGTTTTGCAGAAGCTCCAGACGACACACAACACAGAAAAAGTTTAGAAACTCAGAAATGCATAAAATATATGTATTGTATAATATCAACATATTTTCTCTTTTGATATCATAATAATTTAGACTTCTCTGGGATGAAGGTAGGGCCAAAAAGTTTTGTGATGATTTACAGATTGCAGGGGTTGGGGGTGCCACCCTCCTGATCCCCAAGATGCAGAAGAGATAACTGTATATGCCTGGTGCTGGAGCAATAAAGGTTTTAAATGATGTCATCCATGCCCTCCAGGGAGTGGCAGCATGTTTGAAGTCAGGAGGTAACTGGGTTTGATTCTCAATTCTAACACTCACTAGCTAAGTGACCTCAAACAAATCACCTAACCTCTCTGAACCTCCTTTTCCTTATCTGCAAGACTGGGACATTGTAACACTTGCAGTACTTTCCTCACTGGGTTGTTGTGAGAATCAAAAGAGATAATTGTTTGTTAAAAGCTTTGTAAGCCTTAAAATCGTAATGGCTTTCATTGCTCTTTTTTCTGTGCATTGCCACAAGGCTGATTCTTTTGAGACCTTGATGTCTGATGACTTGCATCATAGAATCATGATACTGACTGAAATTACTCATATTAACAATAAGTTTACTCATATAATCTCAAAGCCTGTGGTTCTATGACCTTGAGTGTCTAAGTACATTTTTCTCCTTACCCTGTCCATTCCCCTCTTCAGTGAAAATTTCCCTCCTATTCATCTAGATTAGATTGCTGAGAAGCCATAGATAGAGTCAGGAAAACTGAGGTTCCATGTCTGCGACAAAGACTAGCTGTATGACTGTGGGCAAGCTACTTAGCCTTTCACCTTCTCCAGGCTCCTTTCTAAGGCTGTTAAAGAAAAGTGGCTGATCCACTTCAGGGGAGAAAGCTTTCACACTGGGAACTACTTATATAGGAGAACCCCCCTGCCTCAGATCCAGAACCAAAGAAAAAGTATCATTATTGTTGTTGTTCAGGTGTATCTGACCCTTTGTGACCCCATTTGGGGTTTTCTGAGCAAAGATACTGAAGTGGTTTGCCATTTCTTTCTCCAGCTCATTTTACCGATGAAGAAATTGAGACTTGCCCAGAGTCATACAGTGTCTGAAGTCTAATTTGAACCCAAATCTTCCTGACTCCAGGGCCAGTACTCTATCCACTGCATCTCTTAACTGTCCTGTTATCAATATTAAAGCTAATATTTTCAGCTATTTTTTTTTTGGTGAGGCAATTGGGGTTAAGTGACTAGCCTCAGGTCACACAGTTAGTGTCAAGTCTCTAAGGCCAGATTTGAACTCAGGTCCTGCTGACTCCAGGGCCAGAACTCTAACTTCTACGCCACCTATCTGCCCCTTTTCAGCTAAATTCTTGTTGGAAAACCTTACAGAATGAACACTCTTTTAATACTACAATGGTAACCTCTCAGCTGGTCCTGGCCTCATGATGGGGATGTAGCTCCATATAGACTGATGTGGATTACTAACCCTGATAACTGCCCCTTTAGGAACAAGGCAGAAGCAGTTTCTTGAAAAACTGGGTTGAAGTGAGGCACTTAGCAGACCAGAATGTTGTGTAAAGGGCAGGGATGGAGATATGATTGTAATTCTATTTGAATTTGGTGGGGGTGCATTTTCTTATTTGTAGGGTCAGTGAGGACCCAACTGGAATATTCCTTCCCATCAAATCACTTATATAACCTGCCACATAACCACATCTGGGGTTCCATTATTAACAAATTCGTACATGTTTTCCTGATTGAAAACTCAATAGTGGTCTGCTTAGAGATAATGTAAATTTTCCATCATGTGGGTTTTTTCCATCTGAGGAGGCAACATACTTTACATAGGTCAAAGTTTAGTTGTCTCACAGCCTAAGAAAATACTAGAAATTAAGTACTGTCTATAGTGTTCCTGACCTCAGCCTGTAATTATGTAAAGCTGTTCCTAAGCATACTGGTAACTTTCCACTTTACCCTAGCCTGGAATTCTCCCTTCTTGAGCTGGCTGTCCTTTCAGCACCAGTCAGGAAATGGAAAAATGATAGCAAAACCCAGCTTCAGAGATGTTTTTCATATTTAATACAGTTCTCATACTTAAGCCCAACTTTCTCCAGCACAACTTAATCCTATTCCCTTTAGATTGATCACTAGAGAAGATATTTCACATGCAGATATAATGCAGTTATCACTAGTCTTAATTTCAGAGGGGCTGGTGGTGAAGCATCCCTCCTCCCTCTCAAAAGAGAAGTGGTGGCCTGTAGGTTCTGCATGATTTGTTTTGCTTAATCATACATCTTTGTTACCATGCGGAAGGATGGTCGTTGGAAAGTGACAAGAATTAGTAGAGTATGAATTTTTAAATTATTTTAAAAGAAATGTAATATGGCAAATATTTTTCCCCAGGATCTATCTCTGAACTACTACCTGAACAATATACATTGTATCAGAGGGAGGGGGCCAAGACTAGGGTAAAAACATTAAATATTTTCCCTGTAACATCTGTCACACACCTTTAAGCTGAAAGCTATTGCTAGAATTGTTTTCCTCTATGTGAATATACTGTTTTATTGCTCTACAGATCATAGATGCTTTTTTCTCTCCCTTTATCTGTAAACTCATGATTTTCAGACTCATTCATTCACTCACTCAATCAATAAACATTTATTAGGTGCCCACTATATTCTAGGAACTGTGGTATTAGAAAAAGAGGCAAAAGACAGTCCCTGCCCTTAAGGAGCTTCAATCTAATGACAAGAATATAGGTCCTGTACTGGAGAAGTAGAGTAGTAGAATTATAGAATGTTCAGACATTGAGAGAGATCCTAAGGACAATCTAAAGTCCAACTCCTGCAGGAAGGCTTATGGCTTATGGTGGGAGAAACTTGAAGTCATAAGAAGTGCATACCATTAGCTATGTGACATTGTACAAAGTTACTTACCACTTACTTTCTTGATCTATATGTAGCACATGCATTGGGGCTACTTCCTGACCCACACTCACACTGGCAGTTAGTTAGTCAATCAATCAGTCAATAAACATTTATTAAGCACCTACTATGTGCCAAGCACTTTGCTAAGTGCTGGGGATACAAAGAAAGGCAAAAGATGGCCCCTGCTCTCAAGGAGCTCAAATTTAATGGAGGAAACAACAGGCAAATGATTATATACAAACTAGCTATATAAAGGATAAATTGAAAGTAATGATGAGAGGGAAGGCACTAGCATTAAGGGGAACTGAGAAGAACTTCCTATAGAAGATGGGATTTTAGGAAGGAAGCCTGGGAAACCAGGAGGTAGAGATGTAGAGGGAGAGCCTTTCTTGCTCAAGGGACAATCAAAGAAAATGCCTGGAGGAGGGAGATAGAGTGTCTTATTTGTGGAATAGCAAAAAGGCCAGTATCACTAGATCTAAGAATATGTGACAGAATATGTGAGAATAAGTAAGGCCAGTTAGTTCCCCAGAAAGCAACTGGACACTTCTCCCCTCAGGGATTTAAGGGACACTGGGAGATTGGGGGGGATTGTTTTTAGTAGTATATATAGCTCATATATATGAGCAGCCCCCTCACTCTGACATCCTGTGTGCTTCACTCATTGATAATCATTTTGTTTTAATAAGCTAGCTAGATAATTTAGCTTTTAGAAACAAGTGGTTACTGGCATGCTATAGTAAGATTAGTTGGTACAAAATATTTCCCCAAATTAGGAATACACTCTAACACAAGTAGATTTGGAGTCCGGAAAAAAAAATTGGGCTAACGCTTAGAGAACATTTTAGGGAAAAGAGGATAAATCACAGTACCTGGTTACTAGAAGTCTTTTCCTCCCCTGCACACCTCCTGAAGTGTTCCTTAGGCATGGGGTAGCTTTCTGTTGGGATCTGTATAGTGTTGAACCTTCCTTTCCTCTGCTTGTCTAGTTTGTCCTTGTCTTCTGATGGGGCCACTGCTATCAGCTGCTACCATTGCTGCTCTGGTCCTAATCCTGGGATGCTGCTGGAAAAGTCCAAATCCTCTGGACCTTTTGAAGTTTCCAGGTTCTTCTTCTGGAAGGGGTAGGGGTAGGGAGGGAGCAGGCAGAACAAGGCAGAACCTCTTCTCCTCCACAGCCAATAGAATGGCTCTCTCCTCTGTGCCTCCAGAACCTTTAATGCCCATGTCTGAACTAGTTTGACATTTTTAAAGGATCCCATGGGATGTGACCAAGTCTCTCCACTTGATTAACTAGGTTGTTCATATTTAGGTAAAAACCTTTGATTGCTTCACTCATAAGAGGTGTTCTTATCCAACAAAGGTATAATGGATAGAATATCTTATCATTTACTCTGAGAGTAGGGAGTTTGGTTGACTTACTTAATCGTACCACTCTCCTCTCTTATGTGTAAAATTCGAATAATAACACCTATCCTGCCTTCTTCATAGGGCTTTTGAGAGAATCAAATGAAAGCCATGTGGGAAAGTGCTATGCAAGTATAGGATATTATGTATGTTATTTTACAAATCAATCACTCAAGCCAGCATTTATTAAGCATAGACTATATGACAGGCACTGGGAATATAATATAAAGAAGGAGGCAATCCCTATTCTCAGGAAGCTTACATTCTAACAGGGCAGACAACAAACAAATATGTAAGTATATAATGAATAAATATAATAAGAATAAATACAAGGTAGTTAAACATAAGGTGGTATGGGAAGGAGAATAGTAAACTGAGGCCAATGGAGATTGTTACTCGCTCACAGTTAAAAAGTTAGTTAGTGGCTGGGTTACTTCCTCTAGTACCATGCCTTACAGTACGCTGAATGAAATTTAGATGTAGAAGGACAGGACTTAGAATTTGAGTGTCAACTCATATGACAGCAGCATCAAATTCTCCATCATCCCTTGCCTAAAGGAGGGTTAGTGGCCAGTGAATAGAGCACTAGCCTGGAATCAGGAAGACCTGAGTTCAAATCCAGCCTCAGACACTTACTAGCTGTGTGATCCTGGGCAAATCACTTAACCCTGTTTGCCTCAGTTCTCTCAACTGTAAAATGAGATAATAATATTAGCTACCTTCCAGGGTTGTTGTGAGGTTCAAATGACATAATATTTGTAAAAAGAAAAAAAAAGCATTTAGGATTGTGTCTGGTGTTGTATAAATGCTAATTCTTTTCCCCTTCCCAAGGTGGCCCAGTGGATAGAGCACAAGGCCTGGAATCAGGAAGACTTAACCTCAAATCCAGCCTTAGATACTTACTAGCTGTGTGATCCAAGGCAAGTCACTTAACCCTATTTACCTCAGTTTCCTCATCTGTGAAATAAGCTGGAGAAGGAAGTGGCAAACCACTTTAGAGTCAGACATGATGGAAAATGACTAAACAGTAGGAGTCTATAGTGTGCTTCATGCAACCACATTATCACAGAGGCCTAGAGAATATCCTGAATAATACTAATAATACTATGAGAGAATTAATCTTTCCCTATCTGATATATAGGGAAACTGAGTCCCAGAGATGTTGAGAGATTTGCCCAAGAACACATAGCTTGTTAAGTGGTAAAGCAGGAATTAGAATCCAGGTGTCCTGATTCTCAATCCAGATTTCTTGACTTACTTCTAGCAAACTATAATAGCAAGAGCTCTGGACTTAGGGTTAGGAAAACTAGTCTTGAATCCCAGCGCTTATACTTGATAATAGGGAAATCAATAAACATTTCTGACTCAGTTTCTTCATCTGTAAAACGTCCTTTTGCACAGACTGATTATATGCCTTAGATACACTTCTGCTTTACCTCCAGCTCTTAGAATTTCTAGCTTTCTTCCAGATTTAGCTCAAGTAACATCTCCTACGTGAGGCTTTTCCTGATTGTTCCCAATTGTTAGGGACTTTCTCCACATTTTATGTTTATTCTCTCTTGTGGTCCCTCTCTCTCTCCTTCCTTTCCTCTTCCCTCCTCCTCTCTCTTTCTCTGTGTCTCTCCATACACACATTTAACATATATGCACATATATGTGTACACATAGATACATATACACATGTAAAAACACACATATGTACATATGTATGTATATGTTTTGGTCAGATCTCTGATTTCATTGGTGTAGGGAGCTACAAGGCAAGAATTATTGAACATCTCTTAGAAAGAATTGCCTGGGGCACTAGAGTTAAGTAACCTACCCAGATTACACAGTTAGTATGTACCAGATAGGATTTGAACCCAGGTTGTCCTGACTCCAAGTCAGCACTCTATCCATGTTGTTGTTCAGTCATTTTTCAGTCATGACTGACTCTTCATGACCCCATTTGGGGTTTTCTTGGCAAATATATGAGAGTGCTTTGTCCTTTCCTTCTCCAATTCATTTTACAGATGAGAAAACTGAGACAAACAAAGTTAAGTGACTTGCTCCAGGTTACACAGCTAGTAAGTGTCTGAAGTCAGATTTGAATTCAGGAAGAGGAGTCTTCCTCACTCCAGGCTGGGTGTTCTATCTACTGTGCCACTTAGCTGCCCCGCTCTATCCGTACCGCCTCTCTTTACTTTATATATGCTTTGTATTCACTTCTCTGTGTACATATCTTTCAACCTTCTGCCATCCCTTACCCCACCCCAGGTAAAGATTTTAAAGACAGAGATTATTTTGCTTTCTATCTTTGTATCTCCAGTATCTAGCACTGAGTAGGTATTTGATAATTGCTTATTGAGTGATGGATGGATGAATGGATGATGGAAATGGGGAAAGTAACATGAATACTACCTACTTTACAGGGTTTTGATGAGGAAAATTCTCTGTAAATCCATGGTGCTATAGAAACGTGAGCTGTTATGCAATAATATTTTGTAGACATTTCTTTGGATCTTTCAAAGTAGATAAGGTCTAAAGAACGAAGCTGATATTTTCAAAACTTTTGATATTGGATGTAAATTGTTGACAGAATCAGCAGCAGAATAAAAAAAAGAGGATGTGCATGTTTTGAATAATTTGTAGATAGAAGAAAAGCGTAATCCTAGAAGGAAACTTATAATGTAATTTGGCAAATGATTGGCAGTGCTGATGGGCAGGTGTGATGGGGAATGAAGGGTCTGTTGGGAGTGTGTCCATGCATGTACACAGGGATGGACCCTAGTGTGTCAGGATAGATTACACTCTGGGGCTCACATTATCTTTCCTGATACTCAGGTTATGTCTGTGTACCTCCAGGGATGTTGAGAAAATGAATGAATGAAGACCATTCTTCAACTTTGGAATACTCTGGCCATATGAGACGTGATACGAGGCAGTTCTTGTTTTGTCTAATTCATGAGATCTTAGAGATCACCCAAGTCCAGATGCTGAAACTAAGTCTAGAAAGAGACTTACCTAAGCCCCTCTTCCTGAGCACTCACCATCTTGATGTTAACCTAAGTATGGGCCCTGGATTAGCCTAGAGCACTATAGTTTAGAACTTCTGAGGTCAAGAGATTTGCCAGTCTCAGTCTCCTCAGTAGTTGGGCTAATAAATATGCATTACCATGCCTTGCCACTGAGCAGTTTTAAAATCAAATAAATTAATTTCTCATTGTTGAATTTCAGTTACCAGCAACTCAGTAGAGGAGGTATTTGTTTGGGTTGGAGGTGGGAAAGTCAAAGGGAAAGACAATGAAAGCATTACTTATGAAATTTTATTTTATGAGTGACTACCTTCTTTGCCTACTTGAGGTCAATCCTGAGTAGGATGATTCAGTTACATCATTCAACATTTTGCCTTTACTTCTTTTTCATGTTTCAGGTTCTATTTTCATTATTTATGTACAAGTCATTTCGCTGCTATTGGCCTATGAACTACTTGAGAGTGTTGTTTGTGTCTCTTTTTCTCTTCTTTGAGGCAGTATGGCACAATCGTGAGATAAATTTGGAGTTAGAGAACCTGGATTCAGATTCTGACACTGCCACTTAGTGTATGTGTAACCTTAGACAAATCACTTGCTCTCTCTGTGCTTAAGTCTTCTTATGTGTAACATGAGGACTGTTGTTTGGTAATTTCAATTGTGTCCAACTCTTTATCCCATTTGAGGATTTCTTGGCAAAGACACTGGAGTGTTTTGTCACTTCCTTCTCCAGCTCATTTTACAGATGAGGAAACTGAGACCAACAGGGTTAAGTGACTTGCCCAAGGTCACACAGCTAGTAAGTGTCTGAGGCCAGATTTGAACTTAGGAAGATGAGTCTTCCTGACTCCAGATCTGGTGCTCTATCCACTGCACCACCTAGCAGCACAAAATGAGGATTAGAGAACCTCTAAGGTCCTTTCTAGCTCTCAGTTTCTGATCCCCTCTTCTCAGATGCCTCAGTTTCTTCACCTATAAAATGAAGGGCAATAATATCTTTAGTGTCCACCTCAGAGGGTAATTGTGAAACTCAAATGAGATATGTGTGAACCTCAAGTGCTTTGTAAACCTTGAAGACATAAATAAGTATCAGCAGCGATGGGGGTGATAATGAGGGAGAGGGATTCTAGGATATGAGCTATTCCAGAGGAATATAGGCTCTTGCAGATCCTACCAAGATGGGAAGCCTTTCTTTCCATGTTGACCCATGAGTGGATTGCGTTTCTGTCATGTGAGGATGTGCACAGTTACACTCAAAGAGATTTGTCACAAGAAAGAAGACTGCCAGTTAATGATTTGGATTTTTTTGGGGGGGAGGAGGAGCATCCAGAGCATGCTGACCCATGAAAAAGATCTGAATAAATATTTGCTAAAATGAAATGAAATTGTATGGACCAGGAGGTGGGAATCTAGTCTGAGAACCCTGGTTTCTGATATAAACATTTGCTTGAGGACCCAGGTAGTATCAGAGAAAGTTCGTTATCTTCCCAATAATTCAGGAGCAGGAGGAACCCAGTGTTGCAGCTCTGGAATCCATGAACATCATTCTCTGCCCCTATGGCTCCCTAATTTGTTCAGTGCCTTACCTTAGCTGACAGGTTACCACTCACACCTACCTCACTGCAACCCTCCTGTGACCATGGATGAATAAGCTAGCCATGGCGATAGAAGCAGCAGCAGGCACCAGCTACAGTCAGATGATCGTTAGTGAGCCAGATCACTCTTGGTAGCAGGTTGCTACTTGTAGAGGAGTAAAGTGGAAATTGTATTAAAGAATGATCCCTGGGGAAGAAAGAATGGTGGTTGTGCATATTTGGTTCTGATTTGTTCATTTTCCTCAGGGGGAAAAATGTTGCCATTATCCTGGTCCCAAAAGGAGCAGTGGACTGGGTGGGGGTGTGAGGCTCTCCCAACTATAATCCACCCACTGACCATGCCCCAGCAGGTGCCATTGGGCCCAGCAGGTGGTCACTGGGCAGGTGCCCCAGGGAACCCTTCCCCCACAACCTCCTTATAAATGCTGTCTTCTCCCTCCTATCTGGAAGTTTTTCTTCTATCCCACTCCCATGAGAGAAACCAGAACCCCTATTCCACTCTTATTCTTGGCCCTCTCTCTTCTTCTCATTAGTCATGCACTAATTCTTCCAGCCCCTTTGATTTCAGGGCTGACACAGTCACTCACACTGCTAGGATGAATACCACCTACAATACCTCAAGTTAGATTGAAGCATATGGGGGTTGTATATCTGCCCTTTCACTATATAAAGACCATGGTGCCTTATCACCTACCTTGCACCATATTGTACCTTGTCATCTGCCCTCCAGTTCACTAGATATTACTATCTGCCTTATAGCTATGCCGTCCTGTTCCCTAGGCATTGCTATTTTACCTAATGATAGACCCTAAGGAGCAGAAGGACTTTCCATCCACCTTGTAACTGTACAATCTTTTATGTGAAGTCTGTCTCATATAGTGAGCTCCTTAAGAACAGGGACTGTGTCATTTGGCATATAATAAATCATTTATAAATTCTTTTTATTCATTCATTCATTCATAACCAAGAAACACTAGCATTGGGAATTGTAGTGCATGTATTTAGTTAGTTGTTTGGAGCTATGTATTAGCTCCCTCATACTTTCTTCTAAAGAACTGTGTTAAATTAAGACACAGCTCTGTGATGAGTGGATGCATGTCTCCCTGTGTGTCTGCGGGGTTAAGTGCCAGTGTGTGCATAGCCTTCACAAACCTTTCAGAATGCTCCTACACCTTCAGCTTCCTCTCCAGCTTTCTGACTTGGGGTCTGTTTCTTCCTTATCCTCCTTTCTTTTCTGGGGTCAAGGTGTGCTTTCTCACCTTGTCTATTATATAATCACCCTCTCAAGTGACTGCTCAACTCAGCATTCCCCTCCTAACTTACCTACTGACTAGGGGAGACATTTTTGTTTTCTTGTTTGTATATTAAGCCAACAACATGAATAAACAAAGTAATATGCAGTGAAATCTCTGGGTGCAATAAGTGAATTTGTTTTGTCCAGAGTTAACTAGGGGAAGAGGGTAAATCATAAATGAGAAGTTGTGTGGTACTTTCTATGCTCCCAAGCTGAAATTCCTTTTAAACTCCACTGTTCTTCCAGTGAAGCTATATGACTTCAAAGGATGGAATACCATGCTTTCCAAATAATCAGTTTCATTAACTAAGGAATGATCACTAATGGAAAGATAACAACTAACATTTATATAGCTCTGGCTCTATAATAGAGATTATTTTATATACATTATTATATGCATTCTACTATATATACATTTTGTCATTTGAACCTCATATCAATGCTGTGTGATTAGTGCTATTATTATTCTCATTCTACAGATGAGGAAACTGGGGCTGACATAGGTTATGTGCCTTGCCCAGGATGACATTAATAGAAAGTATGAGGAGGGAATCAAATCTGTCTTCCTGACTCCAAATTCATCACTCTGTAAATGCATCAACAATTAATAATGACTTGTGCATGTAGCGGGGGTATAGAATATACATGGAAATAATAATAGAACATACATGGAATGGGTCTGGAGGGGCCATCTGATAGAATGTGAACTGAGCCAAATACCAGTTCCACAATGAACGCACATGGCCAGTAGCAAAGAAGCCTATTTATCTCATTCAATAGCAAAATGAAAATCAGAGAAAGTATACATAAGAGAACATATACCAGACAATATAGAGTGAAGGAGCTGTCCCACTGGGGCAAGATAAGCTCAGTTTAACCAAGAGAGTCCTAGATCTTACCCAAGGGGACGTCCCCAAGGGCTCTACTGTAGGAAGCTGGGGATAGGGATATGATGGAGACTGCCAGACTTCCCAGAGTCTTTTCCTTCAGCAACTGAAGTGGGGTTGACATCTTCCATCTTCCCTCTCAAAGCTGGAAGCCAGAAACTCCCAAAGTAACTGCAACAGCCTCGATCTTAAAGAGAACTGAAGACCTTTCCTCTCTCCCACTCTTGCCAATTCCACCATGCCCCTCATACAGGCACAGAGCATTGATCTACACCAATAAGGAGAGAGTCCCATACCAATGGGCTTTGGGACTGGGGTTACATAGTGAATATTTCAGTTGTAGAAATTTAAGGTCTGGTTCACCAAGCAACACTGAGGGCTGTGTATAGAGTTGATTACAAAGACACTCACACAATAAAGCAAGGGAATTCCAGTGACTCTCTCCAAGACCAAACAGCAAATCCTCTGTTTGGTGGCCAGTGTTCTTAATAACCCAGCCACCTCCTACTTTTCCAGTGTTCTTACACTTTATAGCACCACACATATGCTTGGACCCAGGGACACTGGCCTTCTTACTGTTTCGTGAATAAGACACTCATCTTTCAGCTCTGGGTATTTTCTCTGGCTGTTGCCCATGCCTGGAAGGCTCTCCCTCCCTATTTTCATCTACTGACTTCCTTGCCTTTGAACTCCAACTAAAACCCCACTACTACAGGAACCCTTTCCCAACCCCTTGTAATCCTAGTGCCTTCCCTTTGTTAATTATTTCCAATTTATCTTGTATATAGCTTGTTTGAATATATTTGTTTTTTTATTCTTTCCCCTCATTAAATTGTGAACTCTTTGAGAAAAATTGCCTTTGGCCAATTTTTTTTGTATACTTAGCACTTAGTGCAGTGCCTGGCATATAGTAAGTGATTAATAAATATTAATTGATTCATGCGTCCATGGAGCCTTGAGAAAATGGCAGCGGCTCTATCTGTGTTTTGCTATTTCTCATAGTGGTTATAAAACATTCTTCCATATATTTTGATTTTGTGTGTCAAACTTTTTATACAGCATATAACAGGCATTTCTCTTTGATTTGATCTGCTAACAACATATGTGTGTGTGTGTGTGTGTGTATTCACACAGATATACAAACAAACAAAAACATTGTAAATCAGATTTTTTTCCTCTAAGAGAAAGATGTTCAAAAACAGTGACTTTATTTATTGGTATTCTTAGCACTATCTTCTATTCTCTTAATATTACATTTTTCACTTTCAATCACTTTATTACAACATAATCCTTTTAAATCTTACTCCATATTTTTGGGCTTCTGGGAGGTACTCTGGATTATGGGAGTTACAGATTTCACTCTTAATGTCTCTTTCATGGGCTTCAAATGCCTTCTTTTGTTGGTGTCTTCTTCTAATGTCTTTCAGCTATTGATGGATGCTTAGAGAAGAATTATGTCAATATTACTCAACAAATTTCCCTATGCCAGCTTAAGTTAATTGCCTTATTGGCTATGGGGAGTTCAGAGGGCAGAGTAACAGGATAGAATCTTGATATATTTCTGGTTCTACTCTACCTCACCCTAAAACTTGTAAACTTTTCTTTAGGGCATCTGAGAACTTTCAGATGAACTTTACAGATATTGTTAACATGACTAAGTTATGGGTTGACAGGCAACCACCAAAAGACAGCGCTCAGAAGCAACTGATCTGTGTTCTATTTGTCAGGCTATGTTCTAGCAGGAAAGGGAACAAGCATTTATTAAGCACTTAAGTGCTGTGCTATGCATTTTACAAATTCTATCTCATTTGATCCTCCTAACACCATCAAATGTAACACTATTATCCCCATTTTATAGTTGAGGAAACTGAGGCAGGCTGTGGTTATGTGACTTGCCCAGGCTCACACAGCAAGTAAGTATTTAAGGCCAAATTTGAACTAATGTCTCTTCTGGGTCCAAGCTCAGTGCTTGATACACTGAGCCACATAGATGTCACTTCCAGAAGCTTGTTCTCATGTGCCAGCATATGTTTTCTGACAAAGGTATCACATTAAGGTTTAACAGAAAGAAAACATCAGCTTTGCAGAATTGTTTTTTGTGTGAACAGATGGAAACATGGGACCACTTCATAATGTCTTAAAATGTGTTATATCTTGTTGCTGCTTTAAAAAAAGGAAAGGAAAGGAAAGGAAGGGAAGGAAAAAAGAAACTGGGAGGTAGAACTGATAAGACTTGAGACTGATGAGATATTGGTAGGGCTGGGGAGTGAGGAAGAGTCCAGGAACCTCTGCACCGGAATAAGTATTTGTCAAGTACCTGGTATATCCAAGATACTGTGCTAGGCCTGAGGCAAGGGGGTGGAGGTGGGGTGTGGTCATTCATAGACTTTAGACTAAGCACAGAAAGTCCTGATCAATTTAGATATCCTTGAAAGTCACTGCATGAACTGGAGTGACCTTATACAGAAGGTAGCATCAGAATGGTTAAGGAAGCTTGGTCACATTCTATGGGTTTTTGTATATAATAACAGACCAACTCAGGATACAAGAATTCAAACCAGTTTGGTGGTAGAAACCTACCTGGCCAAGCCTCTGAGAAGGAATTGTTTGGAGGAGAGCATTTGTCATCAGCCTCAGTCTATCTCATCTCTCCATTTTGTCTTTACCAAAGAAGCGCTTTTATGAATTTTGGACAGCCAGAAGATTTGGGGAATTCTTGTCCTAGAAGCATCCCTGGAACATGTGATAGCAGTGTCTACCTCACATGAGGAGCAGCTGTGATGAGGAAATGCATCTGCCTTAATCTTCAAGGCTCTAAAAAAGGAAGTTTTAACCAGAGGTCCATGGGCAGATTTCAGAAGATCTGTGAATTGAAATTTTCACTAACCTCTAACTGAAATTTATCATTTCCTTTAATTATGAATGCAGGAAACAAACATAATTCTGAGAAGGAATCCATGAGCTTTACCAGACCGTATGACACATATAAAAATTAAAAAGCCTTTCTCTACAAGAAAATCTACCCAATAAATGCCTAAGGGGAACACCTTGAGGATTCCTATAAAAGCACTTCCAGGAGCTGTGAGTTACCTTTTGCCACCTCTGTTCGACACGTGAGCTCTAAGTTTGAAGCCACTTTTCCCTGGATTCTGTAAATACTGGTGGAAGAGGTCACAGCCATTGTGTGTGGAGTGTGTTTTGTACAAACTACCATATAAGCGTCATCCAGAATTTCCTTGAATACCTTCTGTCATAAGAAGAAAAAGGAGGAGGAGGAGGAAGAGTGGGAGGAGGAGAACAATAACGACAGCAACAGCACTTAGCATGTGCCAGGCACTGTGCTGAGCCTTTTAACAATTATCTCATTTGATCCTAGGAGGTAGGTGCTATCATTATCCCCCATTTTAGAGATGTGGAAATGGAGGTGAACAGAAATTAAGTGTATTACCCAGAGTCACACAGTTAGTGTCTGATGATCACATTTGAACTGAAGTCATCCTGCACTCTATCCACTGAGGTACCAGGCATTTCCACTTATTAAGAAGTACTTACTTTACGCGGACCTGACGTCTGCTTCCCTGCTGCTTTGCCATATTGGTCTGGTTGGATTCTTTGGAGCCAGTAGAGTTGGTACCTTTCTAGCTCCCATTACAGTTGTAAAAAAAAAAATAGTAGAGGGCCAGATAAGAGAGGCAGGAAAGCCTTGGATGGCCTCAGTGAGTCAACTGTCTTAATCGTGGGAGAAACATCTAGAAGTGCTTTTGTGGCTTTGTTGCTCTGTGGGCAATAGTTTCACCACATTTTCTTCTGGACCTTTTCAAAGGGTTTTCTCATTCATTGCGACATTGGTTGCAATCAGTTTAGGCAGTTTGTATAATCCTCCTAATCCCTGTGAATGTCTTTGTTTTTGTAATGGGGCTGTTTGCTGCTAGACTGGGTAGTCCCAAAGCTTCAAAGGTCATCTATGTTTTCCCTTTGTAGAACTCACAGTGAGGAGGCTCTCTCAGAACACATTCTCTGCCCTCTGTCCTTCTGCCCAGAGTTCTGGAGATATCTGGTAGGGGATCAATACCCAAAGATGGTAGCTTCCTGTAGATTCACTGAACTGTAACTAACTACTTCAGTGGGAAAGTTGAGAGGCTTGGAATGGCAGATAGTCAGTATGCCCAAGGTCCCAAGGCCACATGTAAGATATATCATATAATAGTATATATTGTATAATATGCAATCATTATATAATGAGATATTATAGTATTATACATAACATATAATATTGTTATATATTACATATATTACATATTACATAATAACATATATCATATATATGTTTTATATATATGTACATATGTGTGTGCATGTGTGTGTGTATATTATATATATATATATATATATATATAATATATATATATGTACATGTAATAGTAACTGAGAGTATTGAGAACTCCCAGGTGAAGAAACACCCCATACCGATGCAGGCCAGCTCCTCTGTGAGTTAGAGAGTTTCTTAGAACACATATTGCTTGTTCAGGGTCACACAGCCAGGATGTGTCAGAGGCAGGACTTGAAACCAGGTCTCCCTGGCTTTAGGAAAGCTGAATCTCTATTATACCATGCTGTCCCCCCTCTCTCCTCCCCCCTCTCTATGTATCCATACAAATTATATATACATGTATATATAATATAAATGGGGAGAGATACTTTTTTGCACTTATGACTTCATAGTGCAGATTCTCTTTCCAACAGAGCGGATCACAACCCATCCAAGCCTTCTCAGCTTATGAGATTCTTGTCCATAGCCTCCCATAATTCCTCCACAGGGGGATTCCCCCACCCAATCTGCTTTCTCTAGAATATATGTCATTGCGTGGATACTGATGGAAAGTGAGGGCTGTTTATTGATTATCCATAATTTTTCTTACAGTTTAAGTTTACTTCCTTCATGCATCTCCTTTACACTGCTTTTCTTGGGCCATTTCTCATTGGTTGCATATTACAATACTCCAACCATGTGTGTCTCAGTTTACCTTTAGGCAACCTTAATTCTTCAGAGACTGTGACTGTGACTTCATGACTTGTCACCGTATACTATCACCAGAAGAATACTGATGTTTAAAAAAATGGCCCTTTGTTTTGGAGGGAGCTTAAGGGTCAATTAAAGCACTATGAAGTTTCCCAAAGTCAATTCAGTCTACTCTTCTATTTAGTTTTAGGCCCAATTCACTGGCCATTCTTAGTGACTGTGCAAGACATACACATTGATGGACAAACTTTATGCTATTGAGTATCTAACACCATACTGTAGTCTGGATTACAGAAATTTTTTATCAACTTGATTTTTTCTGTGTGAATATTAGGTTGTCTGATGGTTATCCTGCCTGGTGGGTGATTGCCCAACTCCAACTGCCCACCTGGTTTTCTATCTGCTCTGACCTTGTCCTTATAATAGGCTTTGGGGACTATTGTAGAGAAGTGTTAAATTCCACTGTGCTATTGGTACCTACCTTACCTATTCTAATGAGAACGATTATGCTTGGAATCATCTTCCCATACTTTACACTGCTAGTTTTTGAAAGAGGGAACGTTACTCAATAGATAAAAATGATGGAATGGGGAGATGTTGAGGGGATTCATATCCTTCATAAGTAAAACCACATTCCTGGAAACATAGTAGTTATATATAGCAAAATCCTGCTATAACAAAGTTAGTTAATGAGATGGGCTTTAGCCTTCTCCCTGGTTTTATAAAAGTGATCCAAAGTAATCCTATATCACACTATGCCCTCTCTGAGATTAAGTGACACATCAATGCTATACAATCAATGCTTTCACAGACTGCATGGAGTCAGCCACATGTACTGTCATGCTGGGTCAGACTATTTTTGTTGTTGTTACCGACAGAAGCCATAAGAGCCATGTCATAGAAGATGTGGCTTTTCTTTCCCATTGTTAACCTTGAAGGTTAGCTATGTTCCAGCTTCTCTTAGGAATGATGGATGGCTCTATCATTTATTGTTGTTGTTGTCTGGTCATTTCAGTTGCGTCTGACTTTTCATATTTGGGGTTTTCTTGGCGGAGATACTCAAGTGGTTTGCTATTTCCTTTTCCAGCTCATTTTACAGATGATGAAACTGAGGCAAAGAGGGTTAAGTGATTTGCCCATGGTCACATAGCTATTAAGTGTTTGAGGTCAGATTTTAACTCAGGAGGATGAGTCTTCTTGACTCCATGCCCAGCACTCTATCCACTGTTCAAGCTAGTTAGGTATATTCCAGCTTCTCTTAGGAGCAAGGGATGGTTTTATCATTCATAAATGGTTACAAACCCTTTCCTTCCAGTACCATATCTTGGGACAGAGAGTCCCCTGAAAAAAAGTATTTTCTCTCATTGTCCTAAACTTAAGTCAAGAAAATAAGCACTGGAGCAGTCCATCACAGTGCCCTGGCCTCAGATGCCAAGCTGTGAGTCCGGCCTAGTGCAGGTACAACAGTTCTCATCCAGACCCTGAGAAGCAGGAATGAGCAATGACAGACAGATGGGAGATTTTGTCATTGTAATCTGTAGTGAAGGGGACTCTTCTTTCATAATTTATCTATCCTTGCCTCCTCTGGCCTGCTTGCAGCCTAGATTTACTGACTAGACAGGGTTAGACTAGACTAGAAAATCCTTGGTGGATTTTTCTTGGGGGGTGGGGAGCAGGTGTGGACTTTATAACCACCTGTTGTTGATCCTGGCACTTGGGCTCAGAGAGGTGGCATTTTTCCTTTATCTTTCCCTGGCCCAGGCCTCTATGCTACTTTCTGAGGACTCTTTGCTTTCCCCCTCTCTTTCTCCCTCCTTCCAAGGGGTAGCAAGAGTGCAGTGAGTTTTATAGGAAAAAGATTATGGATAATTTGGAGATTTGATATTGGTTGCCAACCTCCTATGTTTCTGTCCTAATAACGGACATCAGAATTACTAAGACCTTGGTGTTATCCATTCCCCACTTTCAAATGGACTAAATAATATCAGACAGTCAACAGATATTTATTAAGCATCTACTATATTCCAGACACTGTGCAAAGCATGAGGGATACAAAGAAAGGCAGGACAATACCTATTTTCTAGGGGCTCACAGTCTAGTAGTAGAGACAGCATGCAAAAAGCTATATACAAACAAGCTATATACAGGATAAATTGGATATAATCAAAAGAAGGAAGGCACCAGAATTAAGGTGGTTTGAGAATGACTTCTTGAAGAAAGTGGGATGTCAGCTGGGACTTGATGGAAGCCAGAGAAGCCAGGAGGTGGAGATGAGGATGGAGAGAATTCCAGGCATGAGGGGTGGCCCAAAATGAACATATGTGGAATGAAATCTCAAAAGAAAAGGCAAGGGCAGCCCTAGTAAGGGAGTTTTCCCATGGTGGACTACTTCTGAGATCAATGGGGAGTTTTCTCTTCAATAAATGTTTAATGGGTACAGGTTTTGTTTTTCACATTAGTGTTATTTTTCAGTGACTCTCAACATCATGCCCCCAGTAGAATCTTCTCTTATAACAAAGAGATATATTAAAACAAACCAACCCATTGACCATGTCATAAATGTATGCTTCATTTTTTACCTATTATCTACCACTTCTCTACCAAGAGGAGGGAAGCATGCTTCACCATCAGTCAGTCCTTTGAATCACAATTAGTCACTGCATAATTCTGTAACCTTTCCATCTTTTTCTTTATGTCACTGTGGTTATTAAAATATTGTTCTCCTAGTTCTGCTTATTTCACTCAGTATCAGTTCATATAGTCTTTCTAAGGTTCCTTGAATTCTTTGTTTGTCATTCTAGTTAATCAATCAGTCAATGAGTTTTTTTTATTAAGTATTTGCATGTGTCAGGCACTGTGCTAAGAACTGAAAAATACAAAGAAAGGCAAAAAGCAATCCTTGCCCTAAAGGTGCTCACATTCTAATAGGGGAGATAATATACAAATAATTAGGTATATACCAGATATATACTGAAAAGATGAAGATGATCTCATAGAGAAAGGTATTAGTAGTTGGAGGTATGGGCAAAGGCCTTTTGTAACAGGTAGGATTTGAGCTGAGTCTTGAGGGAAGCCACAAAAACTGAGAGGCAGAAGTGAGGCTGGAGAGTATTCCAGGGTACGGGGGACCACCAGTGCAAAGGTACAGATATTTGAGATGGACAGTCATGTGTGAGGAACTAGAAGGAGAACAATGTAGCTGGATCTTAGGGTTTATGTAGAAGAGTAAAATTTGAATAGGCTGGAAAGGCAGGAAGGGGCCAGGTTGTAAAGAGCTTTAAATGCTGAACAGAAGACTTTATATTTGATCTTGGATATAATAGGAAGTCAATGGATTGTGTTGAGTAATCATTGGGACACAATAATATTTTATTACATTCATATGTGGGCAGCTAGGTGGCACAGTGACAGAGTGTCAGGCCTGGAGTCAGAAAGACCTGAGTTCAAATCTGGCCTCAGATACTTACTAGCTGTGTGACTCTGGGCAAGTCACTGAACCCTGTTTGCTTCTGTTTTCTCATCTGTAAAATGAGCTGGGAAAGGAGATGACAAACAACTCTAATCTGTTTTTTTAAATAGATTTCTTAAATAAAAGGACTTCTTAAAAATAGCAGTTTTTCTCCTTTTCCCCTCCAATCTCAGTGTATTTGTATCTGTTTATAGATTTTTAACCTCTTTGGCAGGAAAGAGTGAGTCAAGTAACCTTAAGGTTAAAAGTTAGAAACTAATTGGATATCAAAATTTGTAATACATAAACAGAGGAAAGGAAGTAAGTTTCATTTATAAAAATTTAATTTATGCAACTTTTCCAATATACCTGTTTTGTAAAGTGAAGTTCATCTGCACATGAAAAATTACTTCTTGTCTTGCTAAGTGGCCTACATTCAGTACAAAAGTGTTTCCCAAATTGCATCCCAAGAAACCATGATGTGAAAATGAGTTTCCATGAGAAAATGCTAATTGTACTAATTGTATTTTTCACTCTGTGAATATAAAAATGCATATATGATACAAGCACTTAGCATGTGTGAAATATTTTCTCCTATGAACATTTTGCTCCATCTATTTTGCTTCAAAATATCCCAAACTCTCTTATATTATAGGAATATTGGATACCCTATATACCAACATTTATGATTTCCATCAATATATTTTGAATCCAAAAGTGTCCTCTGGTCAAATTAGCTTTAAAATCATTGTATTAGATATTCTGAAAGGACATTTAGTGCAATACAAGAAGCATTACTTCTCTAGAAATAGCCTTAGATCATTAAAGTGGGTTCCATGAAGTTCTTGCTTTGTCAAGATTCCTCAGAATTCTTAAGATTGTTGTTGTTCATCCTTCATACTTGAAAAGGATCAATGACATCATTATGTTGGGGTCAAGGTGCAGTGTATTTGATTGTGGCTGATTAGTCCAATAGAGCTCAGAAGGCTCTACTGCAGATTGGGCATGAATAGTTCTTTTGAACATTTGGAGTGGATGTGACTCTACATTAGTGCACCTCATTTTTCCTTTGTGCTACTGCAGTTCTGCTTTGCTCATAGTGCCTTCTTTGATGCCAGCACACCATACTGGGCAGTCTCATGACACCATTTCCCACATCTCACAATTAATACCAAAGTTCTTCAGAGAGACCTTGTGAGTGTCCTTGTACTGTTTCTTCTGACCTCTATGTGAGTGCCTTGTGTGAGTTCTCCATAAAATAGTCTTTAAGGTAAAAATCCTTTTGGCATTCAGGCTACATGGACAGCACATTGGAGTTGTGCTCTTTGCAGTATAGTTAGAAGTCTACCACAAAGAATTCTTAAGGTACAACTCAGTTCAAAGAAATAATAAATATTATGCTAATCCCTAATCAGTATCCAGGAAGCCCTCCATGCAGGCTAGATTCATGATGTGGCTTCTGTGATATAATCTCCTGCTTTTCAGAAGTTGAATCATCACCTTCAAACCTGAGCCTTCGGTGGTATGTTTTCAGAAAATACAAATAAAAACACAGGATCTTTTACTTCGATCTGGGACTTTGGAGGTCCTCTAGTCTGAACCTCTCATTTTACAGATGAGAAACAGGCTCAGATAGGTTAAGTCACATGGATACCAATAGCAGAGTCTGGATATGAATCCATGTCTCTTACCTCCCAATTTATCCCACTTTCCATCATACCAGAATACTTCTCTCAATTCTTTTTATCAAAAGTAAATGCCGTATTTAGACTCAAAAGAGAGGGAAAAGCTCTTTAGTTCAGGTCATTCTTTGTTTCAGAATGTCTTTATTAATAGACTTACTTAGCCTGTACATGATTTGTTTCTTGGAAACTTTTATTTTCTACTTTGAAGGATACTTTCTGCCTCATTTTCAGTTTTCAGGTTATTTATCCACCAGTCAGTCTAATGAAATGCCTCTAAAATAAGTAGAGACTTTTAGAGATGGGAGAGCTTGGATTTCAACATTCAGAGATACAAGTCTGACACCTTCTGGGATAGTATGTAAGTGTCACTCTTATCATGCCAGTTCCTTTAAGTGTTAGATACCTGTGGAGGAAGCCAGAGGCTGGAGATGAATGAACACCTCACTGCTGGAAAAAAAAAGAGGGAATAAAGTATACCATGTTAGGGTTGGAAAGTCTTCTTGTTATTCTTTGAAGGAGATGGTTCATCTCCTGACTCCAATGTTTATACTGACTACCTCCTATGCCAGTAACTCTCTTCCTTCTTACCTCCTGGCTTCCCCATCTTCCTTCAAGTCTCAGCTAAAGCTCCATCTTCTACAAGAAGCCTTTCCCAGTCTTCCTTTAGTGCCTTCCTTCTGAGAATACTCCCAATTTTTCCTGTCTATTGCCCTGTAACTCCAAGAAACTGTAGCATGTGCAGCAGCCACACTCTCCTAAAACCGACGTAGGAGACTGGATAAACAAGGTTGAGGGTAACTGACGGACCTCCAACCCATCAGTGATTTAGGGGGATGCCTACCCCAAACATGTGAAGACTTCCCCCAGAATAATGGGCAGATGAGAACAATTTGTTCCAACAGCCATGAAGGTGGCTGAAGTAGGTGCTGTGGAGCACTTAGAGCTTGGTTAGACATCAAAGACGCCAAGGTCATCCACTGCATCCCAGGCCATTGTCAGTCATCCTTACTTTTGTCTTGCCACTGGACTTTGATGACTCTGGTAGGGAGAGTGAGGCTGATGACTTTGTGCAATTATGCCTCACTTAAATCCAATCCACAAATAAGTCAAGACATCCCCCTGAAACTAAGGACAAACAACATAGTTTGCATATTATCTCCCCTGTGAGTTCCTTAAGGTCAAGGACTGTTTTTTTTTGCTTTTCTTTGTATCGTCAGCCCTAAGTACAGTTCCTGGCATGTAAACCCTTAATAAGTGCTAGTTGACTGACCCATTGCCTATTCCGGTCCCTTCCTTTTGGAGATGAGGAAGCTAAAGCCCTGATTTGTATAGAACTTTTTGACTTAGAGTGCTTCAAGTGAAGTTTTTGTTTGTCCTGGGTATAATTTCTTCCACTGAAGTCTTACCCTGATGCTTGATTTTGTCATGGAGGTGACACTTAGTTTCCAGAGGTTACGCTTGCAGACATCAAGCACTGATAGATCCTATCAAGCTACACAAGCAGTATGTCCTTTTGTAGAGATATTAATAACACCCCCTGACATTTATGTGGTTCTTTACATAAAATGTCTCATTTGATCTACTAGGAGGTAGATTGCATTATTTTGCCTATTCTACAGATGAAGAAAATGGGGCTCAGAAAGAAAACTACTTGCCTGTGGTCGTATAACTAGTAGGTGTCAGAGGCAGGATTCGGAACTAAGTCTTCCCTGACATTAAATTCAGTGCATTGTAGATCATACTTGGCAGGATATCCCCAGATGAGTGTCCTAGGTATCTATGCTTGGTCCTGGGCTGTATTACATTTTTATCCATAACTCGTATAAAAAAAAGGCACATAGTGCTTCTAAAGGTGGTTTGCTTATCAGATTTACAATGACACCAAACAGGAAGGGACAGCTAACACATCAGATGACAGAATCAGGATCCAAAAAGAAATTGAAAGGTTAGAGCATTGTACTGAAACCAAGAAAAGGAATTTCAGTAGTGATAAATGTTAGGTCTTATACTTGACTCAGAATCATCTTTTCAAGAACGAAGTGGGGGAAGCATGGTTAAATAGCAATCAGTTTAAATCAGGTCTAGTGGTCTTAGTAGATAGCAAGCTTAATAAGAACTGACAATGAGTGGGACGTAGAAGTCATAAAAACTAGCAATACCTTTGACTACATTAAGAAAGTCATAGTATCCCAGATTAAAGGACCTTTATGTACTCTGCTGTGATCAGAACATACCTGGGATAGGATGTTAAGTTCTGGGAGCCACCATTTAGTATCCAAAACTAGGGCAACTAGCTTGGTGAAGCTCTTTGAGTCCTTCCATATAAAGAAGAGACTGAAGATATTTAGCCTGGAGAAGAGTAGAACCAGTAGGGACAAGATAGCTTTGTTCAGTTTCAAGTATTTGAATGGGTATCATGGAAGAGGGCTTAGACCTGTTCTGCTTGTCTCCAGAAAGCAGAACCAGGACCAATGGGTGGAAATTACAAAGAGGAAAATTTGGGCTTAATGTTGGGAAAAACTTCCTAATAATTGGAGCTTCACCAAAGTAGAAGGGACTTTCTGGGGAAGTATGGAGGAGTGTCCCCTTCATCAGAGATCTTCACATAGAAGTTGGATGGCCACTTTTCAGGTATGTTATAGTGGGGTTTCCTTCGGGGTATGGTTGGACCAGATGGCCACAGAGTCCCCTTCCAACAACCAAACTCAGTTATTCTATCCACTATAGTGTTTCGCTTTTCCCTTTTTCTAACCTCCTGTCTCCCCCACCAAAAATATCCCACCTAAAAAAATCACCTTCACAGTCTCCTAAAAATATTGAAAGAAATGTTTTGTTTTGTTCTGCTATGTGGTATTTTTTGATAGTACTTATGGATTCTGGATTCAATTTGAAGGAAGTAAATAACCTTTTAACATCCCCATATGAATTTTCCAAGTTGGGAACCCTGGGTCATGAACACTGAAGGACTCCTGACTAGACTCAGTACTTGGGATTCATTTAGCAGGTGTCAAACCAATGCTGGGCAAGATTTTAAAGTGTATATAAGTCTTTGGCATCTATCTACTCTTCTTTTTGGTGCCCTTTGCCCACTTTTTGGTGTGCCCTCATTTGCCAAAATCCTAAAGGGCTAAACTAGAAGATGAGGGGATGGAATGGCTCTCCTTCTATCCTCTTACCAAAGCTTACCCTTCTTGTGTCCCATCCACTAAATGAAGCAGGTTCTTCTGCTGTAGGAGAAAAGGTGAGCTAGTTAATATTACTCTTCCTGGGTAGTAAGATACCTTGCCTAGTTTAAGATCTTTAAGTACATTATCCTGGGGCTTCTGGAGCAAATGGACTGCATTAATCAAAAAATGGAAGGTAAGCATCTGCCAGCCTGACAAAATGTATTAGCTTTTCCTACACTCTAGTAGTAGGAGCAATGGTTTGACACAGATCTTTAGGAGTGCCTCAACATAGACCACATGAATGGCTGCCTACTAGGTAGGCGCATGGCTGTCTCTCCTGATCAAGGTTGAATTGATTCAAGGTAATCGATGAATTAATAATGTTCATTTCAAATAAATTTTTAAAAATAACTCATTTTAAATAAGTAAAAAATCACATTTGCTGCTGGGCTTCTAACTATTCAGTTTTGATACACCTACCAGTCCTAAAATCCTCCTAGTCATTTGTGGAACCTTAATTTTGTAGTGAACTCTGTGGGTGGCCAGGGGGTCTTTACAGTAGACAAGGACAAGGTGAATAGTTTACACATTTCTTTTGGAGGTTAACTCAAGATGTGTATAAGAATCTTCTGTCTGGTTTTTAAAACCCTTTCCTACCTTTCTGATCTTCTTATGTTTAATTCTCCACTTTCAGATTCCATGTCATTGGCCTTGCTGATCCTCACACATGATACTCCATTTCCTAATCCTATTCTTTTTCCCTGGCTGTTCCCTATACCTGCAGTATTTTCTCTCCTCACCTCTGCTTTCTGGTTTCCTTTAAGTCTCTGCCACAGTTCCACCTTCTGTAAGAGACCTTTCTTAGAGCCTTCTCTCTGAGATTACCTCCTATTTACTCTTGAAATATCTTGTACTTACATGGTTATTTGCATGTTTATCTCTCCCAGTTTGAGGACAGGGACTGTTTTAGCCTTTTTTGTTGGTTTGTTTTTTAACCATATGCCCAGCACTTAGCATAAGGCCTGACATACAGTTGGTGCTTAATAAATGCTCCTTGACTGATATGAAAAATAGTTTATCATCAAATAGTCAGAACAGAACTGAGTTTGAATGAGTGATCAGTATTATCAACACTGAAACATTTCCCACAAGAGAATTATTTATATAAGGTCATAGACAGATCTATGGATTTAAGCAATCCTGACTTGTGGAAGGCAGATTTACAAGACCCACGTAAATTATTCCCAAGAGGATTACTCTTTGTGAGAGTTCCCTTACAGCAAGCTCCCTTGATGCATTTAGAAGATGCCTCTATTGATAAAAATCTGTTTTACACACAGTTTTCCAGGAGAATCTCTTTCTCTTTCATACAGTGAACATAGTGAATGAGGAATAATAGTGAGGGAATTAGGGCAGCAAGTGGTTAATTGTGGGAATTGAGTGAACCACACTGACTCCATCTTGTGACTCAATTCTGGAACAAGCTTAGTTTTTATTCAATTATGAGTCTAGTTCAATTTCAATTTATTCAATTGTGGGAATCGGGAGAAAACCTTAATGCATTTTTTGAACCTAGCCCTACAAACTGGACCACCTCTCCCTACTGCTTAGAGACCCTTAAGCAAGGATCTAGGTTGTGTTGACCAGAAACTCAGAACTCAGATACAAAAACTGATATTTCTGCATATATATATATGTATGTATGTATATGTATATGTATGTATATATATGTATAACTGTATATCTCAAGCAACCCATATGTCTTATCTAAAAGCTGGCCCCATAGTGTTTCCATGTTCTTTTGACTATTGATAGATCCTTGGGGAATGGGACACCTCCTTTTCTGAATTCAGGTAATTGTACTTGTTCATCCTCCTCCTCCCAATTTAGAAAGTCCTAATCTCTCATCCAGTTAGAAGTCAGATTACCTAATGTTGTATTGTTTCCTTTTCATTTTAATTGGCATTATTTGATCAATTATTTTTAATGTATAAAATGCATCTCCTACTGTATCCCAGGTCCAGGTCTAAGCTGAGGAGGTCTTGTCCTGTTTTGTTAAGCAATTGGCATACATTGCTTAATAAATCAATATGCCTGGAAGATCTAACTTTTGTTTTCCTCAGTCATTTCATCTTTCACCTGCCACAACAGTCAATGGCATCTAATGGCTTGTTCAGTCATCTTTAGTTGTGTATGACTCTTCATGACCCCATTTAGGGTTTTCTTCACAAAGATACTGAAGCAGTTTGTCATTTCCTTCTCCAGCTCATTTTATGGATGAGGAAACAGAGGCAAACAGGATTAAGTGACTTGCCCACAACTGGTAATTGTCTGAGTCAGGATTTGGCTGCTTGCAGTATTTTCTCCTTGACTTGAGAACTCTGGACTTTGGCTACAATATTCCTAGGAATTTTCCTTTGGGGATCTCTTTCAGGAGATCATCGGTGGATTCTTTCAATTTTTATTTTGCCCTCTGGTTCTAAAATATCAGGGCAGTTTTCCTCGATAATTTCTTGAAAGATGATGTCTAAGCTCTTTTTTTTTTATCATGGCTTTCAGATAGTCTAATAATTTTTAAAGTCTCTCTTCTGGATCTATTTTCAAGGTCAGTTGTTTTTCCAATGACATATTTCACATTTTCTTCTATTTTTTCATTCTTTTAGGTTTGTTTTACAGTATCTAGATTTCTCATAAAGTCACTAGCTTCCAATTGCTCCATTCTAATTTTTAAAGAATTATTTTCTTCAGTAAGCTTTTGGACTTCCTTTTCCATTTGGCCAATTTTGCTTTAAGGTATTCTTCTTCTCATTGGCTTTTTGGACCTCTTCTGCCATCTGGGTTAGGCTATTTTTTAAGGTATTATTTTCTTCAGTATTTTTTTGGGTCTCCTTTAGCAAGCTGTTGACTTGTTTTTCATGATTTTCTTGCATCACTCTCATTTCTCTTCCCAGTTTTTCCTCTACTTCTCTTACTTGTTTCTCAAAATCCTTTTTGAGCTCTTTCATGGCCTGGGACCAAATCATATTTTTCTTGGAGGCTTTGGATGTAGGAGCTTTGACTTTGTTGTCTTCTTCTGGTTTTATGTTTTGATCTTCTTTGTCACCAAAGAAAGATTCTATGGACTGACTTTTTTTGTGAGGTTTGCTCATGATCCCAGACAATTACGCAAATTATAAACTCTTTGTTAAGGTAGGAGTCTGCTTCCAGTGTGGAGAATGTACTGTTCCAAGCTTCAGAGGTTTTGTGCAGCTGTTTTCAGAGATACTTCTAGGGACCTGTAAATTTTCAGTTGTTCCAAGGTGTAATGATAACGGGTGAGGTGTGAGGTGTTTACTCCTTTCCTGGCCTGTACTCTGGTCTATGAGTGACCACAAGCACTCTTTTCTGTCTTGGAGCTGTGAGGAGGATTCCCTCTCCACTGCCACCACAAGCTCCACCATGCCAGTGCTCCTCCTCGCCCCAGGACCACCACCTAGAACTGTGACTCAGATCAAAGCATGAGCAAAGCAAGAGATTCCTGCCTCAGCACTGGCAAAGAGATCCCTGTAATCCCCCTCTGATCACCCACTCGATTCCCCCTCAGTCTGTGGGCCAGTAGCTCTGGAAGCAGCCACCACCACAGAGCTGCATTTAGGACTGTGGCACCACAGTCATAGACTTTTCCCACTGACCTTCTAATTTGTTTTTGGCGTTTGTGGGTTGAGAAGTCTGGAAACCACCATAGCTGCCCGTGATTCAGTCCTCTGATGCCTACTCCAGGTTAGCTGAGGCCTGTTTTGCCTGTGTGTGCCCCTATGCCGAACTGCGTTCCTCTCCTCACCCGGAGTGATATACTTTTTCAATCAATCATCCAGGTTGTCTTGGACTGGAAATTTGTTTCACTTTGTCTTTTTGTGGGTTCTGCTGCTTTAGAATTTGTTTAGATCCATTTTTACAGGTGTTTGGAGGGGTTTGGGGGAAAGCTCAAGCAAGTCCCTGCTTTTACTCTGCCATCTTGGCTCCGCCCCTCTGAGTCAGGATTTGAACTCAGGTCTTACTGACTACAAGCCTAGTGCTCTATCCACTGCACCACCTAACTGCCCAATCTAATGGCTTGGAACATTGGAAAAATCAGTGTGAGACACAGCCTCAAAGCCTCTTCAGGAAAATTCTCCCTGGCAGGATTACGTAGCTACCCTCTGCTATCAGCTCCATAGAGGCTGATGATTTTTTACACATGCTCCTTGACCAGGACTGACTGCAGGATATTTTAAAAAGGTAACAACATTCTTGCTAGCTGAATCACACTGGCCAAGCAACACAATATTTGCTTGTGTTGGATTTAGACCCATCTGATCTGTAGTTCTGTCTCTGGCTCCAGAAATGCAGACGTCACCTGTTCTACACAACCCCTACCCCCTGGCTCCCTCGTCTGCTTCATCTATTTCTCTGCTGTATGACTCTGTCCCTTCCCTGACTCACGTCTAGCCACTTCTTCCCTACCTCTCCTTTTATTCATGCTCTAAATGGGGTGGTGGTCATGGTGTGTCACACTGGCAGTGTAGTGCTGAGTCAAAAGACCCCTGGAACTGGGATCTCATCCTGATTTTAGCCCTAACTATCTGTGGGTGCTTTGAGTTCCAGTTTCCTAATTTACAAAATGAGAGGGTTGGACTAGATCAGGAATTCTTAAACTGGGATTCACAAGGGATCTCAAGGGATCCATGGATAGATTTTAGGGTATCTTTGAACTTAGATAGGAAAAACTGCATCTTTATTTTCACTAACCTCTAACTGAAATTTGGCATTTTCTTCTATTATATAAAACATGATTCTGAAAAGGGGTCCATAGCTTTGTTAGAATGTCTAATTTGTCCTTGACTCAGAAAAGGTAAGAACTCATGAACTAGAGGATCTTAATGATGACTTTCAGGTATGAGAAGGATTTAAGATTCTAAGAGTCTGGCCATCCCCTCACTGTGTCCCTTCCTTTTTCCTACCTTGCTTATTGCATACCCCTCTTCTTACCTCCTCCACATTGATCCATAAAAGTCTAACTATTTCTTTTCAATTTAAACCCCTTTTCTACTTCCTTCACGGCCAATTAATGGTCTTTTGCAATCCTTGTCATTATATTTTAGTAAATAATCACTCTTGCTATAACAAAATTTATCTTTAAAATTTTTATTAATCTTTTTCACATCACCTTTATCTGTGAATGTATCCCTTCCCTTTTTCGTACTGAAAGGGCTATCCTTTGTAACAAAGAATTTTTAAAAAGAAAAAACATGTCTAGTAAAACTAACCAATATATATTAACTGAGGCTGACAGTATAGGCAATTCAGCACTTGTAACCCCTTTCCTCTGTAAAGAAGGGAGGGAGATGCATTTTCTCATCTCTTTTTTTTTTTCACGGTCAAGTTTGGCTATTATAATTACAGAGAGTTCCATTTCATTTTTGTTGTTGTTGCTGTTATTCTTTCCATTTACATTATTGTAGTCATTGTATTTCCTGGTTCTGCTTTCTTTACTCTGAAGTAGTGCCTGTAAGTCTTTTCCTGCTCCTTTACATTCTTCATTTTCAGGTAAAATGATCTACCCTCACCCCACTCCCTTCCCTATCACCTTAGAGGGAAACACCATTCTGCCAGGCCATCAGGCTTACAACCAAAGAGTCATCCTGGACTCATCGCTCTCTCTCACTCCCCTAATACTGCTCTGTTTCAAGGCCTGTTGATTTTGCCTTTGCAATATCCCTTTAATATGCCACCTTCTCTCTTCTGAGACTGCCACCACAATGGTGTAGGCCCTCATTGCCTTGTGTTTGGGCTATTGCAACAGCCTGCTAGTGGGTCTGCCTGCCTGAAGTCTCTCCTCACTTCAGTCCATCCTCTGTTTAGTTACCAAAGTGATTTTCCTAAAATCCTGGTCTGATTATGTCACTTCCCTGCTTAATAAACTCCAGTGGCTCCCTATCACTTACAGGATCAAATACAAAATGCTCTGTTGGGCACTCAAAACCTTTCATAACCTAGCCCTCTCCTACCTTTCTGATCTTCTTATATTTTACTCCTCTCCACGTACTCTTTGGTACATGACACTGACCTCCTTTCTGTTCCGTGAATAAAACATTCCATTTCTTGGTTCTGGGAATTTTCTCTGGCTGTCTCCCATGCCTGAAATGGTCTTCCTCCTCAACTCTTCCTCCTGAATTTCTTTTAAGTCTCAACTAAAATCTTACCTTTTAAAGGAAGCCTTTCCCACCCTCTTAACTCTAATGCCATCCCTAGGTTAATTATTTCCTATTTCTCCTGTACTTAGCTTGTTTTATATATTTGTTTGCTTGTTGCCACCTTCATTAAATTATGAGCTCCTTGATGGTAAGGATTAACTTTTGCCTCTTTTTGTATCCCCAGCATAGTATTTGGCATATAGTAAGTGCTTAATAAATGTTGATTGATTTACTAATTGCTGAAGATGGTAAATGAGACCTGAACTCTGGTCTTCTGACTAAAAGCCTACAGCTTGGCAGTTAGGTGACTATGTGGATAGAGCACTGGGCTTGGAGTCGGGAAGACCTCAGTTCAAATCCCCTCTAAGATACTATCTGTGTCACCCTGGGCAAGTCATTTAAACTCCAGCTACCTCTGTTTCGTTAATTGTAAAATGGGAATAATAATAGCACCTACCTCCCAGGGTTGTCCTGAGAATCAAATGAAATACCTTAAAGTGTTAGTACAGTGCCTGGCACATAGTAGGTGCTTAAGAAATACTTGTTGCCTTCCTTCCATTGCTTTTTCCACTCTGCCATGTAGCCTTACTATTCAAATCACTTCAATTCATTCCAGTTCAATTTAACAAGTATTTATTGAGCTCCTCTTTTGTTTAATGTCACAAATCTTATTTTATATTCTGAGATAGGCTATCACAAAAAAGACACAATGTTGTTTATCTTTTAACTGGGTTTCTTTCAGTAAAGCATTGACCTGAACAGTAAATTTGTATCCATTATGAAAGCCTCTCAGGCAAACAGACTGATAGAATAGGATAGAATGTATAAGAACAATAGAAAAAAAGGGCCTTTACCACCCACATGTTGGCCTGATGTCCCCTAACATTTTTTCCCTTCCGATCCAAGAGTCCTGAATAATGGATCAAAATGTCATTTCTTAATTGCCTTTTAAGATGGGTGTGTAAGAAAAAAGTGGTGAGAGTAATTAGGAAAATCTGGAAAGTTTGGCTCTGTTTCTATTAGTAGAAGGCACACCCTGCCTAACATCTTTAAATGGTTCTGCAAAAGCATGATTTTGAGTAAAACAACATCACAGGGGATGGTTAATTTCAATGGAATAATATAAATGGGATAGTAAGCAGACTGATGTCCAGGTGAACAATCAAGCTTGAGTGCTAGTTCAGACTGCCATTCATGCTACATCATTTGCATCTCAGGTGACTGGCTGAAAGACATTAAAGTGTCATTTCATTATGTTATTGTGGATTTTAGTTTTAAAGCAAGGAAAGTCAGCGATTGGTGGTTGGACAAAGTTACATGTCCTGTGTCTATACGTTTACTATGTTGTTTTAAAATACTCAGTCTTCTATTTTGTGTGTCAATTTTTTTGCTATTGGAGATAGCAAAGCAGACTAGTATTCTAAGCTGGGTTTATCTGGAACTCTAGCTCAAACAAAGCAGCAGTACATATATTTTTCTCTTGTCACCTCTAGCTATTATTGAAAGTAAAGAAATATGAAGCGTTAAAGTGTTCAAATGTTTATTTGAAAATGCCTCAGGATAGAAATTATCTTCTCTGTGGTAATGTCAGATTGACAAAGGCACTGGTCTCTGCTGCTGGCATGCCCAGAGAAGAAAGGGAATTGGTCTTGGAAGCATGTATCAGGCAGATAGCAGACAGCTGTGTCTGTGGACATTCAACTTGTCATCAGCCAACTCCTTGTGATGTTCATTTCCCTAAACCTTTGAGATGTCTACAATGCATATGTATATAGACAAAATGTGAGCATGGCAACATACATGAGCATTATATGATGGGTACACAGACTGGCACACAAGGAAAGGCAGCTCAGTAACCCCAGACCACTATGGCTGACTGAGTTTTATTGGAGATTCCTTCACACGCCCTTTGCTCTCTTACTTAAATACATACTCTATGTCTGCAGAAGGATGGGGGCTGGTCTAAAACTATAGACCTCTAATGGTGGCTCCTCCTTTCCTTAAACAGGCAGGTCTACACTAGCAACACAAGAACATCTCAATACAATAGGTATACTTGCTCTAGCCCCTTCCACCAAGAGGTCACATCTGTTGTTTTCCCTCCTGCTGCCATTTCTCTTTGGCTCATGATTTTAGCATGAAATATAGTAAACCTCATATATGGTTTCAATTATACCCAAGCACAATTTAGACATGTAAGAATGTGGATGGTCCTGATACATGTGTGGTGGTATGGAATGATTATGGAATCAGGAGGCAGGAGACCTGGGTTTTAGTCCCAGCTTTGCCCCTTACTATCTGTATGACTTTAGACCAGTCACAAAACCTCTTTGGGACCCATAGGATCTTGTCTAGAGTTAGAAGTGACCTAAAAGATCATCTACTCCAATCCCCTCATTTTTCACATGAGAAAATTGAAGACTAGGGAGCTCAAGCAACTTACTGAAACTCTCACAACTCTGAAGTTTCAGAGACTGGAGCTGAAGGTAGATCCTCTGGCTTCAGAACTAGTGCTCTTTCCACAATACCTTGCTGCTCTCACTTCAATTTCTCCATGTATAAAAATCCTGGTTATTGGAATGGCGGTACATGTTGATTCTAAGGTCCCTTCCAGCTCTAACATTCTTTGAATCAATATTGTTTGGAATACTTCTTCCCTTTCTTTAGGCAAGACACCCATGTATTACACAACATTTGACTGAAGCACACTGGGACTTGTCCAGACCCTGATGCATATAGCATGCAGCATTTGCAAAGAAATGCAAATTAGATTACAGAGTACTTCTGAAGGGTATGTAACAAGGATCCAATATGCAAGAATCTTTCCAGATTGGGGTTTACAGCTACTCACAATAACCTCTTAGTCCTAACCCAATGGACTGCCCTGTTTAGACCAGCCATTATGTGACTTAAGAAGCAGCATGGCATAACGGTTAAAGAGCTAGCACCAAAGATGTAAAGACCTGGATTCAAGTTCTACCACTGGCACATTAGTTGAGCAACTCTTTGCGAGACACTAAAGCTCTCAATGCCCCAGGCAATTCATTTCAACTCAGTAAACATTTATGTACCAGGCACTTTGCTAAGAAATAAGGATATAAATTTTAAAAAAGAAAAAACAATTCTTCCACTCAAGGAGCTTACAATCTAATGGGGGAAAGCAACACACAAAAGGAAGCTGAAAAACAGGAGTAGGAGAGACCACTAGCTGGTCCCTAGTGTGGGGTCAAAACCAAACAGAGCTGCTGAAGAAGAATGGAGAGTTATCTAGAAAGTTCTGGCCCCTCTATAAAGGAAGGCTTTGGGAAGAGTTTGCTGTTTGCACCATCCAGTCCTCCAATCAGAGGGGAGAGGCAACTGAAGGCGTTAAGAAGATCCTAAGTATCAAAAACTGGACCAATCAGCATGGTAGTGAGATTTCAGGTGATCAGCTTATCTTGGGGGAAGGTATGATGTTCTCTGGAGCCAAAACCAAATGGAACCACTGATGGAGAATGGAGAGTTACCTGGGCAATCTTACCTTAAGCAACCCCCTAAAAGCCTAAAGTATATATCAGATGCCAACATACATCAGTAGAGGGAGTTTAATTATCCAAGGATCCTGTATACCAATCTAATCACAAATCTAGTCCCCATTCCTACCCCTATTATTCATCATATGACCTCATTTTAAGAACAAGAATAATCTACTGAAAATACTGTGGTTTCAAGAAAATGTATTAATAATAAACACACTCAGCAGCTGTGGCCCCAAGCAAACCATCTCTTCCCAACCCTCAAGGAGTAGAAGGTTTGAATCTAGCCTGATCTTGGTCTGGGTCCCATGGCCTGTGCAGCCCTGTTCCTATGGCCAATCTAGAGAACATAAAATATTAGAATAACAATTCATTTGTCCCCACAGGAGTGCTGCATCTTCAAGATTTGGAATCTAGTTTCAGACACTTACTAGCTATATGACTGTAGGAAAGTCATTTAACCCTGTTTGCTTAAGTTTTCTCATCTGTAAAATAGAAGGAAATAGAAAACCACTCCAGTATCTTTGACAGGAAAATCCCAAATGGAATTACGAAGAGTCAGATGCAACTGACTGAAGTGACACAACTAGGAAGAGAACTAACAACACAACAACGACACATCTGCTTGGCTCTAGAAGACTGTTTGAAGGTGTAGGTCTGCAGGACCTGAAACAACTCTGGGGTGGGGAACCTGTGGCCTCGAGGCCATGTGTGGCCATCTAAGTCCTTGGGTGCAGCCTTTTTACTGAGTCCAAGTTTTACAGAACAAAGCCTTTTATTATGGGGATTTGTTTTGTGAAGTTTGGAGTCAGTCAAAGGGTAGCACTTGAGGACCTAGAGGACCACATGTGGCCTCAAAGCCGAAGGTTCCCCACTCCTGGAGATATTTCAGGTCTGCTCTGCTCTCATGTTAATTACTGGCCCAAATGGGAAAAGATCAATAAATCTAAGTGTTGAAATGAAAATTCTTCATTTGGGCTTTCACCCTGATTAACAAGGCAAAACTCAGGACAAAGAGACTTGAAAGGATTTTATTATAAGTGTGTCAAGGTAGGAATGTGTTGACAGGCTGATCACTGAACATCAGCAATGGTTTCAAGGTGGAAATAGCTTTTATAGGTAACTTTAAGATAATCTAGATAAGTCGACCTCAGCAAAAGAGGCAGGGCACTTAAATCTCAGTTCTTCCCCAAGGTAGCAAGAAGGTGACAATTTGCAGGTAGGGGTAGTGACAAAGAGCAGGTGATACAAATAGCTGCAGACTTGGTGTCTCCTTGCCTACTAAAGCCATCCCCAACAACTGTTTGATAAACCAGGCTGGGAGCAATGGGTAACTGAGTCAACATAACTTTCAACATAAGGTCGTCCTGGAAATATGGGACAAAAATGGCAGGTCACTCCAACATGGCAATCATTCCCATTTCTTCCTTTGGGGTCTTTTCACGTGAATTTTTGCCAGACTACTGGTCAATTCCATGATGTTTGCACTGAAATTGTACCAAAGCATCCGTTAACGGCAAGTATAAGAACACAAACCTCAAGGAGACCCAGGGTCCATGTTTATTGAGGATGTTACAAGTATTTGCACAGCAAAATTGTTTAGCTGGACTAGAGGATACAGATAACTTTGTTATGGTTTTTGCTCCTGAGACCTCCATCATGAAGCCTTCCCTAATAACTCTGATTATCAAGGTATAACCTTCCTCAAAACTCATACAGAATTTGTTTTTGTACCTCACCAAGTAGTATTATACCTGTTTGTGTTGGAGATTCATTTCCCTATTACACTGTAAGTTCTGCAACTCAATTTTCTTGGGCCGTTTTATTCTGTTTATTTTTTTCTTTCTAGATTTCTCCTTTGTTCCCCAGATTTATACTTCTCTGTGGCCATATTGGTATCTTCTTCAAATATGAGCTACCTAAGGGTATCTTTGTAGCCCTGTTATATAGCACACATGCCTTGCATAGTAGATTTAGTAAATGTTTGTTGGATTGAGGCAGCTAGGTGGTGCAGTAGATAGAGTGCTGGGACTGGAGTTAGGAAGGCCTGAATGTCAGGTACTTACTAGCTGTGTGACCCTGGGTAAGTCACCTCTGTCTGCCTTAGTTTCCTTAGCTGCAAAATGGGGATAATAATAATAATACTTGCCAAAGTTGTTGTGGAATTCAAAGGAGATAATATCTGTAAAGTGCTTACTATAGTACCTGGCACAAAGGAGGTGCCTAAAAAATGTTTGTTTCCTTCCTTCCTTGAACTGAATGAAGGTAAGGATATTAATTAAAATTTTAATCTCCCTCAATCTCTTGTACATAGCTTTCTATACAACATGTACTTAATATTTTTTTAAATAAATCGATAAATTAATGAATTTCATCATTCAGGAATAGACTTGGAAGAGAACTTAGAGATAGTCTAGTCCAACCTTTTTGTTTTACAGATAAGGAAAATGAGTCTTAGAGAAGGGAAAGTGCCAAAATTAATGGCACTGCAACAATAATCCTTTCTACTATCCCCAAATTCAGACTTTTTAGGAAGTCACATTTAAACACAAGTTTGAATATACTTTTATACATTCTGTAGAGACCTGGAATAAATCTATTTTTGTAAGATGTATAAAGCACTCTCTTCCAACAAGGTGTCTCCTATACATGTTAATATCATACAAGATTCTTTGATAATGCATCCACAGAGATAACTTTGTTCAATGATCTTCTGATTATCAATATTGTGATAGAAGTAGTACATGTTTTATGTAGGCTGGGATGATCCTTTAGGAAGGTAGGAAAGCCATTTGACTTAATTGCTGCCAGAGGCATAAAAAGCTCAGTCTTTGGGAAGTTGGTGTTAGATGTTTTAGCAGAATTCCCACTATCCTTTGGGGAGAACTTTTTTGATTTATGGTAGGAGGCCAGTTGCCGTGGTAAATGCAAAGGCAGAAAAGAGAAGCTATTGTATGTGAATTACTTTCTTTATAATGTTAGGAATTGCATTCTTTTTATCCTTCATTATCAGTTAAATGACCTTTATTGTATTTTATGGTCCATGAGTGTCTCATCACATCTTAATCCTGAGCCAGAATCAGCATTAGGCCTGTCCTAGAACTAGTTAAAAGCAGCGCATAAAATAGGGAGATGTATACTCCCCAAATATGTTTGCTACTTTCATAAAGAATGTCCAGTTAAGAATCTAAATGCGAGAAGTCTTGTGGGCATTTCCTGCTTCTCTTTTCAATATGCTCCTTCTGGCTAGTCCCATTTTATTTTCTCATGTCTAAATTTCAAAATTTAGACATTTGGGATATAGTCTCCTCCTTCATTATGGGTCCATGCTCCTGTTTTGCCACCACCATTGTTGCTGTTGGAAAGGGACAGCAGAGCCTCCTAATGTCTCATCTAACCACATTGCCCATCCACTTGACAAAGAAGAAGTATTAGCCTGATGGAGGATGGCAATAGTTATTTTTATGTAAGTGAGAGAAAGAAGAGGGGTTATGCAGAAAGCTCTGGCTTTAAAGTCAGGGGACTAAGCATCTGATTCTAGCTCCAGCACTCACCCTTAGTGTGACCTTGGACAAGTCACCTTATCTCTGAGTTTAGCATTCCCCATCAAATAAGAGGAACGATCTACATGAGGGGTGGGCAAACTATGGCCTGTGCAGCCTATTTTAGTATGATCTAGGAGCTAAAAGTGGTTTTTACATTTTTAAATAGAGCATATTTGATGTTTATTTATTAAAGTTTAAATGCAGTGTAATTACAAAAACAGGTGACAGACTATAGTTTGCCAACTACTGGTCTGTATCATGTCTTCTATAATTTCTTCTGGCAGGTAGGTGGCATAGTGAATAAAATGTACTTGGATTCAGGAAGATCTGAGTTCAAATTCTGCCTCATGCACTTATTAGCTATGTGACCCTGGGCAAATCACTTAACCTTGTGAAATGTTATCTATATGTTAGTGACTAGCTATTATAATTATTATTCTAGCTCTCAGTCCTCTGATTCTATGTTACTCTGTAAGGGACCACAGGCCCAGTATGACCTCTGGAAAATTACTAGGTTGCAGTTGTCAAGGCCTCCTTGTGATAAGAACAAATTATGGACAAAGCTGTATCTCTTCCTGGAATACCCCGCCCCTATACCATTGGTGGAACTCCCCCACTCCCTCTTACTGTGTGTATAACTACCCTGAGCTTGCCTTCAATAAACGAGACTTGATCAGAAAGCCTGCCTTGTCTCCATTTCCTGTGTCCCCTGCTCCCCTCCTTCTTTTACAGGTCCGGACCTCCGTTGATGTCCCGCGGGACGGGACATTACTCCACTTTCATTAAGTACAATATTATTCCTCTGTAGTCCAACATGTTACAAAATGCCATGAAAGGCAACAGTACGGAGAACCCCTGGGACTGAACTCTCTTCCAGGTTCTGTCACTAACTAGCTACATGATCCGGGGGGTGACATTTTACTTTTCTGAGACCCTGGACCACTCCTCCATATTGAGGTCTCCATATCGAGGGAAGGAACAGCAAAGAGCAGAGGAAGAGCTCACTCCAGCCCTCCAGCTTGTATCTTGCTATTTAACAAAGTTTTAGTGCTAACAGGTATTGAGTTCTATTGTTTCTATTATGCTGCTGATAAGTTGCAAGTAGTATAGAAACCCTCTAAATATAGCAGCCTGGGGCAAAACTCCAGTTGCCCCAGCTTTGCATTTTTTTCCTGACTGTCATTAAATCTAGAACCAGGTACTGAACTACTCAAGTTAGAACACAAACCATTCTCCTTTCTTACAAATATTTGGAAGCAGCATGATACTTTTCACTCCAGAGTGAGATAAGCATTCCTCCATGTACACTGATGACTTGATTTGCAAACTGGAGTTATTGCAAATTCTGAAAAGAATAAAAAAGTCTATATCAGTGAGGTTTGACTGGAGAGAATCATAACTGGAAGGTTTCAAAGAGCCATATCTCCCCATAATCTCTTCTTCTTTAGGAAAGCAATCAGGGAAAGATTCAGATTCACTTTTATATTGTAAACCACAGTTAAATGTGGGATGTGTGCTGCACAAATTCAGATAGGGCTTTGAAATATTAAAGCCAAATGGATCAATAAATTGTGGAAAATGAATGTAATAAACGCTCATTGTGCCATAAGAAAGGCCAAATATGAAGAATTCGGAGAAACCGGGAAAGATCTGTATAAACTGATGATGCACAGTGAAAAAAGTAGAACCAGGAAAATGATTACAACAGCTCATGGGCATACCGACTAGAGTGTTGGACTTGAAATGAGGAAGATCTAAGTTTGAATCCTGCCCAAGACTTCAATTAAGCAGGCCACTTAATCTCTCAGTCTCAGTTTCTCCATCTGTAAAATAGATTTAATAATTGCACCTCAGAGGGTTGTTATGAGGCTTATATGAAAGAACATATATAAAAGGCTTTGCAAACCTTAAATTACAATATAAATGCTATTATTACAATTAAAATAAATAAAAATAACAATAAAAGGAAGCTAAACAATTGCGATGAGCAATCTTGACCTAGGGGAACAGATGATGAAATGCACTTGCCTCTTTTTGATAGAGAAGTGAGAGACTGTGGTTCTGCAATGTTGTAAATATTGTCAGATGTAGTCTCTGGGTTGACTGATTTTGCTTAACTATCTTTCTTTGTTAAAAAGGAAGACTCCAGAGGGAAATAAAGGATGGTATGTCCAGAAATCACTGTGATTTAAAACTAAGCAAAGAGCATCAATAAAATTTAAAACAACAACAAAAAAGACAACATAAAGGTGAGATGGCAGAAGGATGGTCTCTTTACTTCAGCCTAAAACCATTCCCCTGGGTGAGTGGTCCTCACTGCCAATTTAAAGAACCATTAACTATTTTTTTCTCATAATCATCCCTTTCCTTTAGAAAAGAAAGAGGTGTGATACACCTTGTTTTTCAGGATCTAGCTCTACTGAGATTTTTTTCCTTCCTGTACCTGTTAAGTCTGTTTTTGAAGAAAAAAAAGGTAGATACCAGGTTTCCCTCAGCAGAGTAGAAGGTATCATTATATTACTACCTTGATGTAGGATGAGAAGGTTCACTTGTCTGTCCTCTGAATCTGTTGCTAGGTAAAGAAAAAAAAATATTTTCTTCCTGAAGGTGGCGTTTATGGACTGCTGTTGAAAGAAAGTTTTCCACATTGGAATTTTTTTTTTAAGTTTACCAGTCAGAAAATCACCCCATAAAACTGTGTAATTCTAGAAATCAGGCTGGAATTGATGGAAGGCCACTCAAGGAATGGGCACAACGGGAGGAAGGCTTTTGTTAGATTGTGATCACAGACCTTGTTGTGAACACTGGGTTACAGAACTCACTTTCGGTAGATTGGAAACAAATGCCCTTTCTAGGGACAACTGATTGTCACTCACTCCAGGTACTAAAGGGGGAGTCATATTATAATATCAGGGTGAAAGAGGTTTGACCTCTAAAGCAGATTGACCGTAGTCATGGTGCCCTTCTGACTAATTTCCTGACACCCACAAAGAGAAAAGCGTGCAGACCCAGGAAAGTCTGAAAAGTGTGGCCCTGTGTGTTTAAAACTCTTCCTCCTCCTTTTACTGTCTACCAGGGGATTTTTAATTTTGGTCAGAATACATATATACGTATACATATACATATACCTGTATATATACATATACACATACACACATACACATACATATACACACATATACCTATACATATATACACATACACACATATATATACATATACATATACATATATACATACATATGTGTATATACATATGTATAGTTGTTGTTTTGACATTACAGAACAAATACAAATGTGCCATAGAGAACAAAATTTTGTCATTAAAAATATGAGCATTTCTAAAAGGTGACTGTGTATTTCCTAATCTCCCTGCATCTGCTAGTGCTTTCCCCTCAAATGTTAACTTCCTTCTGTTCTGCACACATGCACCTATTTAAGTATATATCACCTTCTCCTTAAAAAAGTAAACCCCTTGAGGGAAGAGATTGTTTTTATTTTTTACTTGTATTCCCAGTGTTTACAACAGTGATAGATTGTATTATGCTCTGGTTCCTCCTTGCTTATTTTTGGCCTCAGCTCTAGACAAAATTCCAGTAAAGATCACCTACCCTGCCTAATGTTGTAACAGCCCCATTTCCATTCCACTCTCAAATCAAGGGCTTCTTAGACTCTATATTTATGAAGTGAGAAAAAGGAAGCTGTGGCTGAGAAGGGAGTTCTCCTTCTCCAGACTTGGACTATGTGAGGGGTCTGAAAACCCTGCCCCATGATGAATGGTTGAAAAATGAGGTATGTTGAGTCTGAGGAAGGATTTGTAGAAATTGGGGGGTGGGGAAGAAGCAGTGAAGAAGAGAACTTAGCTTATCAAATATCTGAAGTCCCATCATAGGAATCATTTCCAGTTAGAGGAGACCTCAAAGGCCATTAAGTCCCACACTCCCTCCCATTTTGCAAATGAAGAAACTGAGGTATAGAGAGTGATGTGCTCAGGATCATTAAGTGTCTGAAATAGAATCTGAATCCAGGTCCTTCTGACTCTAAAGCCAACGAATTCCCTATCCACTAGACTAGTGGTGACAAACTCAAATAGGAATGGATTCCTGTGGGCTACATATTGACTTAGGAAACCACAAATTAATATCATCTGTGCTTTGTCGTATTTTTTATCGATTTTGTTAAACATTTTCCAATTACATTTTAATCTGGCTTGGGCTATACTCTCCTGGGTTTTACATCTTTTCATTAAACCTTCAGGTAGAAGTCAAAGTAAACTAGACTAGCTTTCTGTTTTTCCAGAGAGTGGGATTATACCTAATGGGTTAAAGATACATAGGCATATTTGGGGTCAAGACCAGAAAGAATTTTCTAACAAACAGAGCTATGCAGTGGTAGAATGGGCTGCCTACCAAAACAATGAGCTCCCCAGCACTGGTTCAGTTGCCCCTTGTCAAGGATATTACTGAATGCAACTCTCACTGATAAAAACTGAAATATATACAAGATATTAAGGTTTCTATAGCACTTTACATTTATTATCACATTCAAGCCTTCTTCCTGGTCTTTGTCTTTGTTTCTTACATCTGCAACCCATTCTTTATGAAGCTGCCAAATTAGTGTTCCTAAAACACAGATCTAACCATTTCCCTACAACTTAGCATCTTAGAGAGCTGCCTAGGGGTGCAGAGAAGTTAAATGATGAGCCCAGGATCACACAGCTTTTATGTATCAGAGGAGGGACATGAATCCCACTCTTTCTAGCTCTAAGGCCAGAGCTCTCTATCAACTACACCAAGCTGCTTTAGAGGTAATAACTCATAAATGTCCTTTGCTGAATTATACAATCTTTAGATAAATCCTTTATTTGGACCTCTCTTTTGCACTTCTAACCTGTAGTATGGCTATGTACCTGTATTTTGTATCTGCTCATTACACTGTAAGCTATTTGAGGACACTACCATTTTTCATCTTTGTCTTACCTGGATCTACAACAGCACAATGCCTTATACACAGTAGATGCTTAGTAAATGCTCATCACATTAAAAAGTTAGAGTGACTTTTTCTAATCCTGATGGTATACTCATCATATGGCCTGTTATCTAAGTCTACCTCAGATTCTGGAGCCCGTCCAACCTCTTAGAAACAAATCAGTGGAAAAAAGAAGTAAATACAGAGGAAAGGTAAAGTATACTATAGATTCCAACCAAGTTAATGGAAAGTTACTCAGGCTTTAAGTGAAATGCCAAGTGTTTTCAGTTGAAGTAGGAAGTGACTTAATCATGGTTCTCAGTGAGGCTGTTTTCATTCTTTCCCATGGAATGCAGCCGAATGGCATTCCAGGTCCTTTTTAAACCAGGAAATATTCTCCTCCCCCTGAGTGCTGCTATAGAGCCAGGGAAGCACTGAGGCCCCTCAAAAGGCAACAGCCCTTAAGAGGGTGAGATGTGATGAATCCCTTCTTGCCTTGGGATGCTAACCAGCTTTTTTCTCCATCTCCACAAAGAACTAAGCAAAAGGAAACAAGCTTAAGATGGAGATGAAAAATTATTTCTTGGCTGTAAGGTCGATTAAATGGTAAAACAGAGTACCTAACACGGCTATTGAATTACTCTCCCTAAAATCCTCAACTCTACCCTTGCCATCTCCCCTCTTCACCCTTATTTTTTTAAAAGGTGGGGGAAAGTATTGACACCCATGTCTTGAATAGTTTGGAAATTAACTTAGGTGGCAGCAGAAAGATATTTTGAATAGCCATAAGATTCCTTTCACATTATGACTCAACAGTTCATAGGTTTAGGGGATCATAGATTTTTAAAAGTTGGAAGGGATCATAGAGGTCATTGAGTCCATACCGCCCCCCTCCCCAGCTATTTTGCTGATAAAGAAACTGAGGTATAGACAGGTTAAATTACTTGCCCTTGGTTTTACAGCTGGTAGTGTCCGAGGTGGTATTGAATTCGGGTCTACTTGACTCTAAGTCCAGTGTTCTATTCACTGTGCCATGCTACCTTTAGTTAATTCCAAAAATCATTCTGTGAGAAGAACCTTTGATATTTGCATGTTTCCTTTACAGGAAAAAGAAAACAAAGAAAAATGAAAGAGTTTAAACTATTTTAGCAAAGATCTATTTTTGATCAAGTAATACAAAGGTACAACATAGATCTATGATCCACTTTTCAGCTCCTACATTTGTGACCCTGTCTCTTAAAGATAAAACCAGTCAGAGACTATGATGGATTGGTTTGTCTTCCTTTAATATCTGAATGATGGTACACCATATATTTTTGAAATTCTGGGAAAAGCTCCTATTTATTTTCTTCTTTTCTTTAAGCAGAAGAAGTCAGAGATATCTAGTTAGCTTAAAAATGGTGGATGGACCCAGAGGATGGATACCATGTTTTAATTTGGGGACCTATATTCCCCAGAAACCTGTGTTCTTATTTCACAGCTTTCAGGATGCACATTTTAAAAAGGATGGTGAAATTCTGCTGGGGAAAATAAGCCACAGGAAATCAGCTATCTTGGGAGATCTGATTAGGGGATCAAATGAATGACAGTCAGGGGTAGAGTGACTTGAGATTGAGCACAGAAGTAAAAGAAAGGGGAGAGAGAGAGAGAGAGAGAGAGAGAGAGAGAGAGAGAGAGAGAGAGAGAGAGAGAGAACAGAGACAGACAGAGACACAGAGAGGAAAGAAAGAGAGGGAGAGAGACAGAGGGAGAGAGAAGAGAAGAGAAGAGAAGAGAAGAGAAGAGAAGAGAAGAGAAGAGAAGAGAAGAGAAGAGAAGAGAAGAGCACTGGACACCAAGCTGGGATATAGTCAAGAAAGCGGAACTAGGAACTGTGAAGAAGTCACTACACTTACCATGAGTGATGCTATCTTTTGTGGCCTTTCATTAGATACTTCCCAGCAACCTGGTACAACTAGGGATTATCTATTTAAATCCACTGCTCATGAGCCCACAGTGATGTTTCTTTTGCTAAGCCTAACCAATGACTACAGATTCAAAGTAAAGACATTTAATGAAGCAAAATGAAAGGTAATTCTCTACTGTATAATGGGAGGAGGATATATCAATCACTTAAAAGGTGCCATATTGGGCATCCTGTGCTACTTACTTATTCACCCATTTTCCAACTCAGTACCTAGATCTCACCTTGGCCATCAGATGCTTTCTCCCCTTGTCCCACCCCCTAGATGAATGCTCTTCCATAATATGGCTGCCTGGCAATATTTCTGCTATTATTTGTAACACATATTAACCAATTAATCAAGTATTTAGCTAGCATGCAATCTTCTAGAATGTTTTCTCAAAGTCCTGCCCCATTACTTGTACAAATATGAGTAGATCACCCCCAAACCACCATCAATCAGGAAGTTTCTAGTCATCCTAATGATTTTCAACAAGAAATTACTTTTCTCCTTTTCTCTCCTTATCCATATTCTGCTCATCCTTCAAGAATTAGTGAAAGTGGGGCAGCTAGGTGGTGCAGTGGATAGAGCATCAGCCCTGGAGTCAGGAGGACCTGAATTCAAATCCCGCCTCAGACACTTGATGCTAAACTGGTTGTGTGACCCTGGGCAAGTCACTTAACCCCATTGCCTAGCAAAAGAAAAACAAAAGAATTAGTGAAAGTCAGAACAAAGGAAACGAGAAGGTTTCCTGATTGGCTGAGTAAGTGTCTGGGATTGTGAGTGGGGAATGAGCGTTGGGGATGTTCTGGTGAAGAAAGATTTTGTTTTTTAGAGCCAAGAGAGAGACAGATACTATGCAGTTTTCTGAAGTCAAGGGGCCAAGCAAGCTCAGGGACCAAGAAGGTCAAAGAATTCTTTAATTCAGAGTTTAAGATCAAATGAGATTTAGAAAAGTAGAGATGAAAGCCCTAGGGATAGAGGTAGAGTCTTCTGGATTCTGGATATGATGTTGAGGAGATGCCAGAACTCTTGGAAAGTTGATGGGGTTCAAGAAGCCCTAGTGCCTTTCCTTAAAAGAGTATACTTCTCAACCAGAGGCCCAAAGACCATCTCCATCTTCAGCAATACAATGGGCATCAGTCCTTATTACTGCAGGGGGCAGCTGTATGAGAAAGGGAAGGTTCCAGTATCATTGACAATAGAATGCCATACAACCATGCAAAACTGCTGTCAATACCTTCATTCTGACACTGTCTCCTGTGCACTGTCATATATCTGAATTGTGTTCTCTATTTTCTATCCTGTACTCCTTGAATTTTCTATCCTGTACTGCTTAAAGACAGGACTCATACAGATTCTGGGTTTGGACCAATTTACAATGTCCATCATAGGCCATGCACTCTCTTGTTGCTCAATAAATAATTAAATTCAACCCCAAACTGTACCTACTACTTGTGTTCTGTGCTACTTGTATCCCTGGATAAGGGGCAGCTGAGCTTATGTAAAATAGCACTTTTCTCATGATAATTCTATGAGGTAGCTGGTACTAGTACTATTAACTCTCCCTAACATACATGCCTTTTTTTTTTAACTGATGAGGAAACTGAGGCTGAGGGAGATCATGACTTGTTGGAGGTCAAATAAGAGGTAAGTGGCAGATCTGGGACTTAAAACCAGTCATTCTGACTTCAACCAGTGCTCTCTTCAGGACAATACAGCTTCCTCTTTCAAGAAAAAAAGAAGGCTTACAGCTATTTTTCTCTGACTCCCACTAACGTTCTATTGCTTGTGGCACTTTCCCATGAATACTAGAGTTTTTGTAATGCAATCCATGAAAATCAAGCTCAGTATTTCTAGTCTGTGATTACCAGTGTATGTAGGAAATGTGGGCATTACAATACCGAGGCATGGCGGGCTTCACAGGTATTAACTCTCATATGACTTTGCAGAGGAAGTCTTTTTCTCATATGCAGACCTGGAACTGAATGAAAGCTAGCCTGGATTTCCTTCCCTTTTTCACCATCTATTTAAATCCTCCCCATCCTTCCAGGCCCATCTCAAATCCTGGCTTCTTTTCCTCCAAATTCCAACCATAATAACCTTTTTCTTTCCTCTGAATTCTTACTGGACTTATATTATATTTCATACTATGTAGCACTTGACTATATAATGTTGTTTATTACCAATTATTTCTATTATCTTCCAGATTTCAAGTTTCCTAAAAGCAAGACTGAATTTTTATTTCTCTTGTATCTCCTGTCCTACAGTGGAGCCTTGCTTACTGTAACACCTCATTCTGGCACAGGAGTAACTCAACATTTTCAGAAACTTTGCCACTGGAACATATTCTATCATGCTGAAAAGACATCAAATACAGGCCTGCTCCCTGCTAAGCATTTATGAGGATCTGGCCTTTCAAAGTAGAAAGAAGTTCATTACCAGCAAGCCAACCATGAGGTAATGGGATTTTTAGACACAGAAGTACCTGAAAACTAACTTCATAAGGTACAAAAGTTATGATCAGTATCAGTGTAGCCCTGCTAATGGAATCACACAGACCCTTGCAGTGTTGTGTTTCCTATATTACTTCACACAATCCTGGGCTTGTAGGAGGTATGCAGGAGCCATCTGTTGAGTTGAATTGAATTGAATCTTTGACCCTTTAAAGAAAAGGTGATGAACTTTGAAAGCTATGCTCATCTTGAGCTTGCCCCTATTTTATGGCAGAGCACTTTTTTTTTTTTTAAGGCTAGGCAATGAGGTTAAGTGACTTGTCCAGAGTCATACAGCTAGTAAGTGTTATGGGTCTGAGGCTGGTTTTGAACTCAGGTCCTCCTGAATTCAGGGCTGGTGCTCTATCTACTGCGCCACCTAGCTGCCCTCAGAGCACATTTCTTTAGGGGAAATTAATAGAGGTCTTTTGCCTGGAAATAATTCATGCTTTTGATTAATTGTCACAGAATCTAAGAGATGGAAGGAACTGAAGACCATCTAGTCCAATCTATGCTCAACCAAGAGTCCCTTCTGTAACATTTCCAACAAGTGGTCATCCAGATTTTGCTTGGAGACTTCACATGATTTCTTACCTCTTCCAGACATTCCATTCCAATTTTGGACTGCTCCAATTGTTAGGAAGTTTTTCCTGATATCGAGACTAAATTTGCATCTTTTCAACTTACATCAATTACTTCTACTTCTACCCTCTGAGGACAAACAGAAATTTAATCTTTCTTCCACACATGATAACCCTTCAAATATCTAAATAGGGCTCTCATATCCCCTTGAACTCTCTTCTTTTCCAAGCTAACCAACTGCAATTAGTTTCAACTTTTCAAATGCAAGAGGAATTGGATTCTAGTCCTGATTTTACTACAAACTAGCTGTGTGATCATGGTAATTTTATTTCCTGGGCCTCGGTTTCTCCATCTATAAAATGAGAGGGACTAATTGATCTCTGAAATTCCTTTTAGCTCTGAGAGTCTATGAATTTAAAAGCCTCCCATCTCTTTATAAAACAAGAGGAACAGACTATTATCACTCCATAATACTTCCCCTAATATCCTAATATACTCCCTAATAATTCTGCGTGTGAGGAGAAGTGGAAAATAGAGCTACATGTGTATGGGGGTGTGTTTTAGCAGGAGAGATTACAAAAGGGATGTGCATATGCTTATCATGAAGCAAAACACAATAGAAAGCTGTGGAAGATGATTTTCACCAATAATAGTCAAAAAGAAGAAACATAGAGTGTCCCATTCAATGTAACATTCACCTCAGCTCGTTTGGTTCCAGCCTTGAGATGAGCCTACAGAACACCTGTTTCTTCCTCTGGACCCATTTCTTATTTGTGCTAAGAAAATTACAACACATTAGAAGTTACCCTGCATTTTGCTGCTGCCAGTGAGTCTGCTGCATAATGGCCCTCTTCACTAACAACTTTTTCTACTAACAATAAACAAGCCTGGTGAGTAAGGAAACACTTCGGTTCTATCAAAGGAAGAGATGTGGCTTGGCTCAGGTTTCCTCTCAGAGTCTAAAACAGAAGGAACTTCTAATCTCGTTCCCTGAGGGACTCATTCAGAGGTGGACAATGCATTTGAGAAATCCATTAGGGGACTAGACTTTGAAAAGAAAAAAATATTCAATAGACACAGTAAAGTCATAAGATCGTAGATGTAGAATCAGTATCCCTATTTAACTAGATAGCCCCTGATTTTTAACCGGCCTTTGGAAGACTAGAGCCATCCTTCCTCCAAATGCAAGATCTTCAAGTAGGTGTGGTTATTATTGTTGTAATAGCCTTACTGGGCTTTCACCCTTCTGGCTTTATGCCTTCCCTTCTCTCAGCTCTAGGCTTTGGGTTCAAATCCTGTTTCTGTCATATATTAGCTGTGTAATCCTGGGCAAATCACCTCACCACTTAGTGCCCTAGGCAACTTTTTAAGACTGCCCCTCCTTAATAATCCGGATAACTACCAGGAACTGGGGCAAGGAGGTTTTTTTTCTTTTTTGATCAAACCTACGATATTATTGGTTCAGGGAATTTCCTCTACCAAAAGAGATCAGCATCAGCTCTGTGACTTATAATTTTAGAGAGTTGCTGGGGGTACCAAGAGGTGTTGGGTGACTTATCCAGGGCACCATAGCCAGTATGTATCAGAGGGAGGAATCGAACTAAGTTCTCCTTGACTCCAGTCAAGTGATTTCTTAAGCACAGGACCTAGGGTCAGGAAGACCTGAGTTCAAATCTGGACTCAGACACTTACTAACTGTATGACCCTGGGCAAATCATTTCACTCTGTTGGCCTCAGTTTCCTCATCTACAAAATGAGCTGGAGAAGGAAATGGCAAACCATTCCAGTATCTTTGCCAAGAAAACCCCAAATGAGGTCACAGAGAGTTGGACATGACTTAAAAAAAATGACTGAACAACTTCTTGACTCCACGTCTAGGTCTCTATTAGGCCAACCTGTTGTTCAGCAAAGAGTTACACAGTTAGTAATGACCTAAATGCTCTTATTTACTCAGCTGACTGACATTCTTTTCAACATAGCTACACAGCTGTTCCTGCTGATAATATTAGGTCATTCTTAGCTAAGAAAGAACCTCTTCATTTTGCTCCCCCAAACTGTTCCCTGGGAAAAGCCATTTTTCTCTGTTCTAGCACATAACTGTAACAGTTGTAAAGAAGAGTGTGATGTTATGGAAAGAGCACTGGGATAGAAGTCAGAAGGCTGGACTCTGCTGAAGATTAGTTATGTGGCCTCGGGTAAGTCGCTTCATTCAGTCACTAGCACAATGCCTGAAACAGAGGAAGCACTTAATAAATGCTTGTTGACTCTCCATTGTTAAATTCAACTCTCCAGAGTTCAGTTCTCTTTTTTATATAAAATGAGGTACTTGAAATAAATTATTTCTATGGTCCCTTCCATCCCTAAAACTTTATTAAGTTAGTGCCTGATCAATACTTTATCAATTATTAATTAGCTTTATAATATTTTGAATTTCATCCTTTCTTTGGGTAGGGGGGGAGGACAATATGTGATACAGCTTAGGAGCTGTTAGCAAATTCCATACTCTAATTTTCTCTTCCTCCTTGAAATATGGAGCAACAGGCCCAAAAGGCTAGTCTGGAACCACCAACTCACAGAAACTTGGACTTTGAAGGGACTTCAAAGAGCATTGAATATGTCCTAGGCTTAAAGAGGAAGTCTCTCAATGACATCCCCAAGAAGTATTCAGTCACCCAAAGTCTACCTGAAAACCTTCAGAGATGGAGAGCCCATGTCCTCCCAAATCAGTGCATTTCACTTCTGGATAGTTCTCATTCTTTAGAAGTTTTTCTGTGTATCTAGCCAAGTCTTCTTAACAGCTTCTCTCAGACTGTGCCTAGCTCGCGCCTTGGAACTTACAAAAAGAAGTACAAGCCTTCTTTCACATGGCAGCCCTTCAAATACTTAAAGAAAGATAGCCTTTCTTCTCCCAGGCCATATATCTCTGATTCATTCAACCAATCATAGTGTTCAAAAATTCAGTCATAGGATCAGAAACTGAAAGCTAGAAGGGAACTTAGAGGTCATTGAGTTCAACATCTCATTTTATAGATGAGGAAAGTGAGGCCCAGAGAAATTAAGGGATTTACTCAAGACTACATAGCTAGTAAGTGATTGAGGAAGGATTTGGACCCAGGTCTTCCAAGCTCCAAGTTTCTATTCATCATACCACAGTGCCTCCAATGGCACTGTCTGCAGTCCCCTCACCATCATGATCCCTTTCCTCTGGATATGCTTTGTCATTTCCATATCCTTCATACTTGATAGATCCTCAATCTTCTGTCATTCTTTTTTTTAAAATTAACTTATTTTAAACTTAAATACAAAATAAGAAAAAAAAAGCATTGCCATGTGCACAGCAAAATGTAAGAGAAGATTCAAAATATACAGCAATAAATTTCCATTTCAAGAAAAGCTATATAATGAATACTATGCATTGTATTCAGAGATCTCCATCTTTTCTTTTCTTGTAAGTTTTCTTTTGCTCTCTGCTGTGCACTTTTTACTTTGTTCTTTTTTTCCCCCTTCCTCCCCCTCCTCTGCCAAGAAGGCCACAATTAAGTGTGGATATATATAATGTGTATATGTACATATACACACATGCACATATACACACATGCACACACACATATACACACCTATATGCACATTCATATACATACACATATGCACATGCAAACATGCATGTATACACACAAAGATATATACATGTATATACACATACATACATATAATTATATACACATACATATACTTAGATATCTATATTCACACTCACATATAGACATATACATTCATATGCATCTATGTAAGACCATACTATACTTATTTGCCCTCTGTTTCTCTGAGGGTAGATAACCACTTCCTTCATAAGTCCGATTCTTTTCATATTTTTCTAAGTCCACCAACTCATCATTTCCCACACCACAGCAATATTCCAACCTTATACTGTCTAGTTATTTCAAATAGCCTAAAATGATATTGATTAATATGGCTGACATATAGTGTAGTCTCCCTATTTTTCTCTTTTGATCAAATCTATTTTAGCTTTAATTTTGTCTGAGATCATGATTACTACCCCTGCTTTCTTACCCCAAAAAATTCTACTCCTGATCTTTATTTTATATTTATATGTATCTCTTATTTCCCATTCCTCTTGATTCCTGTACTTTATTTCTGCCCACTACCTTGCCCTCCTGTTGCTTAACCTACCCCACCCCCATCCTTGTCTTTTCCTCCCATTCCTGTTAATCTAAATACCCTTCTATTACCCTCTTTTATCCTATTCCCTCACCCTCCCCTCTAAAAATCCCTCTCTTATCCTCTCCCCCTCCCTATCCCCTTAGTCTTTTATTTCTTTTTGAATTTTAAAGACTTTTATACCCTTCTAGATATTTATGTATTATTCTCTCTTAAACCCATTCCCAATGAAAGTAAGTTACCAGAACTACCAGCCCTCCTCCCCCATCTAATTCCTCTGCATCAATTCTTCCTCTCACACCTCATTTGTATAATATAATTACCCTTTTTACCTGTTCCTATATGGTTTTACTTTTTAAAATCATATACTCATGTCTACCCCAATCTTTCTTGTGAACTACCCAATTGCTAATAACAATCTTAGACATATGTTTTACATTTCCTCATATAAAAGGTAAACAATATGTCCTTATCGAGTCCCTTGAATTTGTCTTTGATGTATACCTTATATTTCTCTTGGATCTTATATGTCAAATCTTCTATTAAGTTCAGGTTTGTTTGTTTGAAACAAAAACCGGAAAGCGTGACAATTCATTAAATGTCAGCTTTTTTTCCCATTCATGATTATGCTTAACTTTGTTGGGTATGATATTTTCAGCCATAACCCCTGTTCTTTTGTTCTCTGATATATACTGTTCTAAGACTTGTGGTCTTTTAGTGTCATCCCTGCTACGTCTTGTGTGATTCTAATTGTGGCACTGCCATATTTAAATTGTTTTTTTTCTTGTGGTTTGAAATATTTTATCCTTGAACTGGGGGTTTCAGAATTTGACTATGATACTCTGTAGATTTTCCTTGGAGAATCTCTTTCAGGTGTTGATCAGTGGATTCTTCTGCCATTCCAGTTGATAAATTTCAGCACTAACTTTAGCAGTGAACTGATACGGTAAATTGTTTGCTCTATCTATTTGCTACACTAGAAAAAAAAAGGAAAAGAAAAGGGGAGGGGAGAGGAATGGAGGGAAGAGGAAGGAAAGGAAGAAACAAGGAAGGGAAGGGGGCTAGTAGGTACTATTATAATTCCCATTTTATAGATGAGGAAATTGAGGCAGATAGAGATTAAGTAACTTGCCTAGAGTGACACAGCTAGTAAATATTTGAGGTCAAATGTGAACTGAGGGTTTCCTAACTCCAAATCCAGCCCTCTATCCACTGTGCCACCTAGCTGCCACTCTTTTTTTTTACTTTTTTGGATAGTAAATATTAAGTATTAAAAATAGCTCAAAAGAGAGTATGGTATAGTAGGAGAGTGGCAATGTGGTCTTCATTTCTTTTTGGGTTCCACTCCTGACTTCCCAGACTTTCTCAGTCCTGCCACCGCAGCCTCTTCTCACACAGGATGTTTTCTCTGCTCCTGTGGCCTCCTCACTCTGGAAGTTCACTTCACCCCTGAGACCCCTTCCTCTTATTGGTCAGTTTCTCCCAGAAGCTCCATTTTAAGAAAAGTGCCCAGGTCAGCTTTGCATTCATTCTCTGAACTTTCTCCCCTCCATCTCCTCACCTACCTTCTCCCACCCATCCTGACCCCCACTAAATTCCTTGAGGGGAGGGAATATCTTTCTTTTTGCTTGTCTTTTTATTCCCAGCATTTAGAACAGTGCCTGCCCCAAAGCAAATACTTGATAAATGCTTGTTCAGAGTTGGAAAGATTTGGGAGCAAATCTTGCCTCTGACACCTATTATTGTGTGACCATGGATGTTAGATAAATCTGCAACAAAAATCTACTACAGTGAGTGAGTGAAGGAAAGTCTTTATTACGCTTCTCCCAAGAGAAGTGGTCACAATGCACTTTAGTAGCATGTGGGCACTGGTTCAGTGGTAGAATCAACTTTTAAGTCATTAGTAAGATCCATACTCCACCCATTAGGGCTCCTATTGGTCTAGTTCATCTGGGTTACACCCTTCCTAGACAGCTCATCGCCTGTTCGTCCACGTTCTGTTAACTCTGCCCATTTCATGGGTCCCATGTTAAAAAATGGCAGCTATCTCCGCCCTTGGGGTGTGTCAGTTCATATTCAATTAGCTTATTAAGCAAGCACAGTGGAGAAATGTCTTTGCCCAGTCTTGAGGCCCGTCCTTGAGACCCGTCCTTGAGACCCGTCCTTGAACCTGACTGGTTGCAACTGGTTTAGCCTCTATGACTCTTTCTTGAGAACTAATTGTTTACAGAAAAGTTTGGAGTATTTTCTGATTGGTTGAGGGACTATCCACAAGATCTTGGAATTTCTTATCCTGCTGTGGAAACCTAACCCCCTAAAATCTTTCTTACAATGAACAAGTCATATAATCTCTCTGAGCCTTAGACAGCTCTTTAAGACTTTTCTACTAAGTCGTAAATGGGGTTGAAATTTGCAAGGTGGAATCCCCATACCATTAAAATCACAGGTTGTTGATGTGTGAACACACATGTCTTAATGGGAAAGATACTTAATGATATTTTGACACCAAAATACTAAGAGGTCTATAACTGTAACAAGAATAAGTAGGAGGAATATTAAAAAAAACCTTAATTAGTATGAAAAAAATTCTTATAGTTCTTACCAATCTCATTTTAATATTGTCTTTGCTCTGTACATTGTAGTTATAGAAATCTTTGAGTTATATGGAATTTATCTGTAGAAAATTAAGTGCAGGGGCAGCTAGGTGGTGCAGTGGATAGAGTACCGGCCCTGAAGTCAGGAGGACCTGAGTCCAAATCCAGCCTCAGACCAAACACTTGACACTTACTAGCTGTGTGACCCTGGGCAAGTCATTTAACCCCAATTGCCTTAAAAAAATAAAAAAGAAATTTAAAAAAAAAGAAAATTAAGTGCAGAACAGTGCAGTCATTTAATAAATCATCTGAGTTTAGCTTTCTTCAATAGAATCATGTTCCCATGGTGTAATTCATTTCTCTAGGACAAAATAAGATCAATCTGAAACAAGTAAGACTTGGACTATTTGCTTTTTTCTTTTAAGAGTCAGCACCAGTCCTGAGCTCTCTCTGAAATTTTTGGATTTTTCTTATCTGCTTTGCATGCCTTAATCGAAAGCTCCTTAATTGAAGGCTGAGAATATCAGCTAGAAAATGTGTACACAAGTCTTTCTGGGTGGTATAGGGGGAAATAACTGAGATGCCCCCTCAGGATTCTTGCTAACCTTAGATTCTATTGAAGTTCCCCAGTAACTGAGCCCCACTGACATTGTCGATATTGACTGCACTAATTCTGTGTAGTGAGGTGGGCATAAGAAAGGAAGTCAATTAAACAAATGGTCCAGGCTCTAAGGACACATAAAGTAGAAAATGGACATTTATAGTTACAAAGTACCATTTTAATGGTCACTTCTCTGTCAACCATACTTTTTTTCTTTGCCTGATGTATTAAACGGGAAGGAAGGAGGGAGAGAGGGAGGGAGGAAGGAAGGGAAGGAGAGAAGGAAGGAAGGAAAGAAGGAAGGAAGGAAAGAAGGAAGAAAAAAGGGAAGGAAACAAACATGTATTAAGTGCTTGCTATCTTTATGCTAGGAGCTGTGCTAACCAATGAAGATTCAAACACAAGAAAAAGATAGTCTCTACCCTCAAGGAACTTAGATTTGTAACACAAGCTGGATGGGGTTTGCCCAGTTCTCCTAACACGGAGCCACCCTTGAGGGGCCTTTGGAGGATTGCCTACTGTGGAGACCATTGTGTCTTCTACTACTTGGGTCGGAGGGTAGCCTCCTTTGATGGCGTACATCTTTAAAACTGGAGAGAATGATTTAGGTACTCTTATTCCACCCCCCTTTTCTGTTGCTCTTTTCCGTCACTCATCATTCTTATCTGTTGAATCCAGAGGGTGAAGATCCCAATTCATCCACAGTATGGGTGCTATGAACTAAACCAGTGAGAGGGAAAGGATTTCCTTTCCCTATTACCTCTTTTACCCTGGCTTGAGAAATGGGCCTGGTGGTGTTTCTGTTTTGTATTATTTGTCCTCCTCAGTTTCAGGTGCCAGAGGTGAAGTTAGCAAGAACAGGGAAAGGAGGTTCAGTCTCAGAATTTAGTGAGGCTGTCCCCCACATGTACCATGGTGTGTGATAGAGGAGAGTTATGGTGTGGCTCAGAAAGGCAGAGAAGACATCTCTAACTTCTTCTCCCCCTACCCTTCTCCAAGCTGGACTTTAATTTCTGCCACCAGGAGGGGAAGCAGGAAGGTGAAGCCAGAAGCTTAGGGGATAAAAGAACCAGCCAGCTTTCAATGCCATCTATTCTACTTTGAAACAGCACTGATTGTTAGGAAAGTTTTTTCCTAACTGATTTCTCTTCATCTTCTACCCATTCCTCCTGATTCTGCTCTCTGAGACCAAACAGGAAAAGTCCTTTCCCTCCTCAACATGACAGTCTTTCAAATGTTTGAACATAGCTATCTATCATGTTGTCCCTGAGTCTTCTCTTCTTTAGGAGAGAAGAGAACAAACAGTGTGCATACTTTGACCTTCACCAGCTCCTCAGAAGACAGGGAATCAAGACCCTTCCCCATCCTGGTTGCTCTCCTCTGGAGGCTCTCCAGTTTCTTAATGTCCTTCTTAATCAATGGTGCCCACAACCAAGCACTGTACTCTAAGATGAGGTCTGACAAGGGGAGGGGCCAATGGCTTTATTCCTGGTAACTATGTCTCTCAATGCAACCTACCATCCCATTAGCCTTTTTGGCTGCCTCATCACACCGCTGACATGTTGAGTTTGTGGTCCACTAAAATCCTCAGATATTTTTGAGAACAACTGTTGTCTAACCATGCCTTCTATACCCTGTATGGCGAAACTGATTGTTTTGTACCCAAGTGTAAGATTGTAATCTGTCCCTATTGAATTTAATCTCATCAGACTCAGTCCAATACTCTTGCCTGTCAAGACCTTTTTTAGACCTTGATTATTGTCCAATGTGTTATCTCTCTGTCCTAGCTTTGGAAATGGCTGGTGGTACAGTGGCTAGAATATTAGGTCTGGAATTAGGAAGATTTGAGTTCTAATCTAGCATCAGACTCTTATTAGCTGGGTGACCCTGGGGAAGTAATTTAATCTGTGTCTACTTCAATTTTCTCAACTGTAAAATGAGGACCATAAAAGCTTCTGTCTCCCAGGGTGGTTGTGAGGATCAATGAGATAATATTTGTGAAAGTGTTTAGTACAGTGTCTGGCATGTTAGGCACTATATCAATGCTAATTCTCTTCCCCCTCCCTTCCTTGTTGTCTGTAGATATGATATATGTGTCATCTATGCTTTTATTCAAATAACTGACAAAATGTTCAATAGCACAGGACCAAGCACAGATCCCTGGGGTATTGTCCTGGAGACCTTCTCCTATGTTGACATTGTACCATTCACCATTAATCTTTGAATATAGGTAACTAATCAGTTCTGAATTTACCTAATTTTATTGTCATCTGGTCTATTTCCTCCATCTGCTCCATAAGAATTGTGTGATCTACAGTATCAAAAGCTTTGCTAAAATCTAGGTAAATTATATCCATGGCGTTCTCCTCATATTTTAATTTAGTAATCCTGTCCAAAAAAGGAATTGAGGTTAGTCTACAAGAACTGTTCTTGATGAAGCCATCAAGATTGGTCATACGGTAATGCTTTGTAATCACTGCTTTCTTTTTTGAGATGTTTGTTGTTCAGTCATTTTTCAGTCATGTCCAACTCTTCATGACTCCATTTGGAGTTTTCTTGGCAAAGATACTGGAGTGGTTTGTCATTTCCTTCTCCAGCTCATTTTACAGATGAGGAAACTGAGGCAAAAAGGGTTAAGTGAGGTCACACATCTAGTAAATATCTGAGGCCAGATTTGAACTCAGGAAGACTCATCTTCCTGACTCCAGGCCTGGTGCTCTATTCACTGTGCTATCTCACTAATGACCCATTCTAGAATTTTCCCAAGAATTACAATGTAATATAGTAATAACATTATAAATATGTATTACATGTGTGTTTATATATGAAGACATATATGTATATGTATAACAGCAAATATTTATATAGCACTTACTAGTACGATATGCTATATAGCATTTTATCAGTGCTTAACCCATCGGAATCAAGCTCATCGGTTCATAGTTTACAGATTCTCTTTTAGTCTTCCTTCTTTCCTTCCTTCCTTCCTTTCTCTTTCTTTCTTTCCTTCCTTCTTTTTTTCTTTCTTCTTTCTTTCTTTGTTCTCTCTCTCTCTTTCCCTCTCTGTCTCTCTTTCTTTTTGAAAACTCAAGACATTTGCCCTTCTCCAATCTTGTGGTACCCAGTCCGTTTTCCATGATCATTCTAGTATCACTGACAGTAGATCAGTAATCACATCTGCTATTTCTTTCAGTACTTGAGGATATAGTTCATCTGGGCCCAGTGACTAGAATCCATTAAAAGTAACTTGTGAGTCAACTGGTAGTGCAGTGGATAGAGCACTGAATCTGGAAGTTATGAGTTCAAATCCATCCTCAGACACTTACTAGCTGTGTGACCCTGGGCAAGTTACTTAACCTCTGCTTGTCTCAGTTTTTTCATCCTTAAAATGGGGATAATAACACTATTTAATTCATAGGGTTGTAGTGATGATCAAACGAGATAATATTTATATATAAAGTGTGTGGCACAGTGGCTGGCATACAGTAAATCCTATATAAATATTTCTTAGCTGTTAACTAGGTGTTCTTTTACCATCCTTTTATTTAACTTGGGTTTCAATTCCCTATTAGATATTTCATCCTGTCATTTTCAGAGCAAAGTGTCCTCTCCTTGGCAGAGAAAATGTAAGCAAGTTAAGAATTCAGCTCCTCTGCCTTCACTGTTCTTGGTTATCATGATCCCATCCACTCCAAGCAAAACTCTTACCCTTTACTCCTCCTGTGTTTTTCTCTTGGTAAAGGGAAAACCAAGGAAGCAAAAGCAAAGAGATGCCAAAAATACATCCCCCAAAATGCCATTGTGCATTGTCCTCAGCTTCTTCTGCTCATCTCAGATCATTCTGAGCATTAGAATGCCTGTGGTCTAGGCTTATGGCACTAATCCTGAATGTTGGAGAGGTGATCAAGCTTGGCCACCCCATTCTCTAGCATTTAGCAGTATTGTTCTCTATGGAACTAGTCATGTGGTGATAGTTACTCCTGTTGCACTAAAAGGTGAAAACAAAAACTAACACACAACCTATGGATTTTCTGGTAAGATTTTTTAAAGGATGTAAGTTATGGTGGAGATGAATGACAGCAAGATGGATTTCAGATGGATAGCAGGTACTTGAACTTTGAAGCTCCTCTTCCTGAGTGTTTCCCAAGAAGTACCAGTTGGGGGTGGGGTGAGGGGAGACAAGATGGCAGAGAAAAGGCAGGAATTCACCTGAGCTGTCCCTAAAATTCCTGAAGCACCTTTAACTAATTCCCTAAAATATATTCTGGAGCAGCATAACTCACAAAAAGACAGGGTGAAACAATTTTCCAGCCCAAGACAACTTAGAATTTCAGCAAGAAAGGTCTGTCACCCCAAGATGTGCCAGCTAAAGGATATACTCCTCTAAGCCTACAAGTTTCTTCTGATTCTGCACCAACCTTCTCCATGTTCCAGACTATTCATTTCCTTCTGAGGATCACAGGGTTTCTTCTGCCATAATGCAATATGAAGACAGATTGCAGTTGCTTATATGATGAAAAAGTTCTGCTTCTGACTTCAGTCATTATCAGTAAGCCCCTCCACCCCAAGTGTTCTTAAATATTTAGGGAGGGCTAATTGAGTCAAGTGGCATATGTCTGAGCTCATAGACCATTTTTCCTTATTTTCCTTATTAGTCTTTGACTATCACTTGCTTTACAGGTAGGTGCTTGCCTTCTGCAGGAACACCTGGGATACTTGGTTCTCCTATGTAACTCAAGGAGAATTCATCATCAATGGGGCTAAGTAAAGCTACTGTCATCTTAATGTGGGGGTGGGAACTTTCACAAAATTACAATAAGAGAAAACAAAACAAAACAAAAAACTTGTACTTTTATAATGAAAAGTTTCTTCAATTTAGGAGACTCTCAAAATGAGGGTTGCACTTGCAGTTTCAGAATTAACTAAATAATAATGATGACAAAAACATAATAAATATGATGAGAAAGATAATATTGCATTGCTTAGTCTTTCTCCATTAATAGCAATTCCAATATTAGATGCTTCACAGCAATAAAAAATAAGGTACTAGTTGATGAGAAGAAACATCCAAGAAACTGATACATTCGTAAAATAGGACCATGCCACATTCTTCAGTTTATCTTTTGTTACTTGGCCTTATTTCCGTCTTTTGTACATTTCTTTTAAAAATGCATTTTATTGATATCTTTTGCTTTAACATCACCTAGATCTTGACTGTATCCCTCCTCCTTCTTCTTCCCAGAGAGTCAACCATTATAAAAAAAAATTTAAAGAAAGAAAAAGTGGGAGAATGGGGGGAAAAGCCAGAAAAATTGATCAATACATTGCAAAAATCTGACCTCATATGCAGTGTTCTGCACCTGTGGGACACTACTACCACCACCATCTCTACAAAGGAGTATACATTTAATTTCCTATCTAAGTTGGTTGCTGGGTTCCATGTTTAGCCACATCAGTCTCTTAAGAAAAATCCTATCTTTCAGCCTTGTTGGAATTTTTTTTTTTTCTCTGCATCTTCACAATTTCATTTTAGATATCACCCATCTCTTCTGGCCAGACCTGAACTATACCATTTTAATCCATGGGATCCTACATGTCTTTCCTCTGAATCCTTTAAAATTTGTTTTCTCCAAATCAAGGTATGAATCAGTCTATGCCCAGATCCTTTGAATTTCTGTTTCAAACTCAATTTTTAAAAAAGTTAATCTGTCCCTGCCATTAACCACAAAGCTCTCCCACTGAGCAAGTTAAAAAAAAATCCCCCCAAATAAAACCCTGACCAGTCCAGAAAAATAAATTCCCACATTGGCCATGTCCAAAAAATGTATGGTTTTAAAAATTAATTTAAAGCTCATTACCTCACTGGCCATAGGTGAGTGATTTGTCTTCTTCATTTTGAAGCTGAAGCTGGACTACTTGGGCCACACAGTGAGAAGACAGAACTCATTGGAAAAGACCTTGATGTAGGGAAATACTGAAGGCAAAAGGAGAAGGAGGTGGCAGAGGATGAGATGGATAGAGAGTGTCATGAAAGCAAGGAACGTGAACTTGGAGGCAACACCCACTAAGGGAGGGAAAGACCCTCAGAGTTTCTGGCCTAGAACAGAAACAATTGCTATTCACACTCATTCTGGGCCACCAAAACCAAAACAATGAGCAACTGAGGCTTGGGCTGGGGCCAATTATTGGCCAATTAGCGAGAGTTAGGTGATTTGAGTTTAAAGGTATAGTCAAGTAGCTCCATTTGAATCCCAATGGGCTTTCTCAAAGCCTGGTTTTCCAGAGCTATATTTTTTAAAAAATCATAAATGAAAACTACATGAGACAAAAGATTTAACTATCCTAGCTTAAAAAAAAAGAAAGAATGATAAAATAAATAAATAAGGAAGAAAAAAATCTAGCCCCCAAACCCCAAGATATCTTGTGAAGTATAAGCGATCAAAATTTATATTCCTTTGAACAGAGCACTCACATGTAAGAGTATGACTCCCCACATGGACAGAGGAAGAGAAGGAAGAGGAAGAGGAGGAGAAAATAGCAGCATTTACCAACTGGAACTGGCCTGTTTGGTCCCCTGGGGGCAGCTACTACTACTCACAGATTGTTGTTCATCATTCTCAAAGAGAACCAAAGACGTCAAGAAGATGATGCCTTGACTTACAAGTGAATTGAATTTAAGTGAGGCAAAGATGTGCAAAATCATCAGCCCCACTCTCTTCTCCAGAATAATTGGTGTCCAGCGGCAAGACATATGTCAGGATGACTGCAATGACCCAGAATGGAGATGTTTCCCCCTACTTCTTTCTCCTCGACTATTTCTCTACTCTTGATCTTAGGTACTTCTATTCTGTAATAGCGATTTCTCCTTCTTCTGCTTCTTTTCTTTTGCAGTATAGTTTCTTGTCTCTCACAATGGTCTTCTCCTAAGACCATTGAAACAGAACAAAACTACCCATAGACCTTCTATAATTTTAATCTTTCTCTATGATCTTAAAGATATTGCGGTTCTGAGAAGACTTTTGTTTCTTATCCCCCAATTAATATAATAATAATCAGGCATGTAAATAATTTGTTTCCGTGTATTTCCTTCCAGTGAAAAAGAAGCATACCTTTCTATGTTTCTCTTTGCACCTGTATTTCCATTTCAAAATATCTTTTCATTTTTGGTCTTTTCATCATAAATGCTTGGAAAGCCTCTCTTCATTAAGGTCTATCCATCTCTTCTCTCCCCCCCACCCCTACCCACCCCTAGTATTATACTTAGTTTTACCACATAAGTAATCCATACTTGTAAGTTTTTATCTCTTGTCTTTTGGAATATTGTATTCCAAGCTCTTCTTTTTTGCAGTTAGGTAGATAATAAATCTTATGAGATTCTTACAGTGATTACTTGGTATTTAAACTTTTTCTTTTTTAACTGCTTGTAGTATTTTTATTTGACCTGGAAACTCTAGATTTTGGTATGATGTTCCTGGGAATTTTTATTTTGGGGTTTCTCTCAGGAGGTGACTGGTAGAATTTTTGGTTTTGTTTTTTACATTTTCCTCTGGTTTTAAGAGTTCTGTGCAGTTTTCATTTATGATATATTGAAACATAGTTTATAGACTGTTTTTCTGATTGTGGTTTTCAGATATAGTACAATGATTCTTAGATTATCTCTTGAGCTATTTTCTAGGTCAATTGTTCTTTACCTTTCTTACATTTTCTTCTATCTTTTGGTTTTATGTGAATAACTCTTTTTGTTTTTCTGGGTCATTTTCTGTTGGCTTATTCTAATTTTCTGGTCATTCAGTTCTTGAGTGAGGTTTTTTGCCATCTATTTTGAGGTGTCCATTTTCCTTGTCATTCTTTATTCCCCAGTTTTTCCATTCTGTACCTCTTGTTTCATTTCTTCCAGGTTCTTCTGAAGTCCCTGTGGACATTTTTTTTTATTCTGAGGCTTTTCTTGGACTTTTTGTGGAGTAATTATGTTTTTCAGCTATTTAACTCCTGGGCATCTCTCAAACCAAAATATTTCCTCATTCAGCATGTTCCTTCATTCAAGCTCATCTTTTATACTTCAGTATCTAGATTGGAGGAGATGTTATTATGACAAATTACAAAAATGAATGGTGTGGGCAGGGCCTGTGTGGTCCTTAGTAGAGTTGGCCAGACTAGGTCCTTCCTTCAAGGGTCTCAGTGGCTGCTCCAGTGCTCTGACTAGAAACTCTTTCTTTCATAGGACTTTGGGACTTTCCTCAGCTATAAGCTCTGCCTAGGATCCTTTTTCTCTGCTGCTGGACTCGGGGACCACTATTTTTTAAAATTAATTAATTAATTAATTTTTAGTTCTCAACATTCACTTCCATAAGCTTTTGAGTTTTAAATTTTCTTCCCCTCTTTCCCCTTCTGCTTCTTCAAGACAACATGCAATCTGATTTAGGCTCTACGTATACATTCCTATTAAACATATTTTCACATTAGTCATGTTTAAAGAAGGATTAGAACCAATAGGAGGAAGCACAAGAAAGAAGAAACAAAACAAAACAGAAGAAAAAAGAAGAGCAAATAGTATGCTTCAATCTGATTTCAGACTCCATAGTTCTTTTTCTGGATGTGGACAGCATTTTCCATCATGAGACTTTTGGAGATGTCTTAGATTCAGGGACCACTATTATACTGGGCTCCTACTACAAGAAACTTCAGGATGCGTTTTGACTAGGGTCTTTCTCCCATAGTTCATAGACATGAACCACTAGTGTCTCAAACAGCCCAAACACTCCTGAAGGTGGTCTTTCTTATGGGCTATTGCAGGGATGGGCTTTGGGGCTGGCTCAGGCTAGACTCAGGCATTGCTCAATTTGAGGCTCAGGCAAGGAATTCTGGATCAACCAGAAGAATCCAGGGGGCTGCCTGAGTTCTACCCTCTGTGATCTGCCTTTGACTTATCCCACTTGTCTATCCCAGGATCTCTACAGAACCCTAGGTTTATCTTTGTGGGTTCTTGATTGGGTTGGGGAATCTAGCAGTTATTATTTTTATTTCTTATCCAAGTGGTGTATTTCTAAGCCCAGAAGGTGTTTGTGTGTGTGTGTGTGTGTGTGTGTGTGTGTGTATGTGTGTGTGGGGGAGTGGGTGTAGGTATGGGTATGTGGGTGTGGGTGTGTGTAAGAGAGAGAGATCTAGGATTGTCAGTTTCCTAGCACACTACCATATTTTCACAGTTCCATCCATCGAAGAGTCAGTGGTCACTTCCTCACAAGGTTCTCATTAATTCAACCCCAGCAATCAGTTTGTTCCTGGTAGTGAAAATTGGATCTTGAATAGAATTTTCCTTTGTTGTTTCTTCCATTTTTTTGAACGATGAAGTTTATTATAAAGCAAGTAAAGGAGCTGTTGCCTACTCTACTTTTTAAATGAAGAAGTTCTGGCAGATATCTGGTTAAAATGAGGTTACTCCATCAGTACTAAATTGTACCTCAGTGATAGGCTTATAATCTACTTCTTAAACTCCTCATCTATTCCTTTCTGTCAAGGTGGTCTGTAGACTACTCCAATGACCAAATAACTTTGGCTTCCCCCTCCATTGACTTTCATCCAAATATTCTCCATTATGCTTTACCCCTCTAGTTTCTGGATTTTCTCACAAGAGCATATCTTCTTAATATACGATGCTACTCCACCCCACCCCACCCTTTGCTTAACCTATCATGTTTCTTTAGAATAAGTTAGACCCATTCAGAGCCATAGACCAGTCATGGGTTTCATCTCTCTAAGTTTCAGTGATACCTATAGTATAAGGTCATATTTTCTTTTTTGTGTCCTCATTTTTATTACTTAAATTTTCTTCATTCCCATATGGAGGTCATAAGTTTTACTACTAGTTCCTTTCTTATATAATTTTCTCCTGTGAACTTCTAGGCAAATCAATTCCTAGTCTTCTTTCTCTTTTGTAGCTACTCTCTGTTGTATCTTGGGAGATATAGACAGCCTTCTCCCTCCTTTCTCATTCTTTTTAGCCCTTTTGATTACATTAGTAAGACACCAGGCAAATACATTCTTCCAGCTTTTGTTAGGTGTACTCCACATTTGGCCAGCAATCTATCAGCCCTATGTTGCAAACCTTGGTCCAAAAATCCAAATACCCTTTTCAAACATCACATTCTTAGCCAGTTGTTTATTTTCCAAATAAAATGTTCTAGTCTGCATCATTTGCCTTCAATTGACAACAGTGAGCAATACACAACTTGTACTCCTACGTTCTTTGGTTTCTTGCCCAAGACTTCATAACTGTGGGAAATTTAGCCTGCATATATCTTACTTGTACATAGCATTTTTGCATGTTGTCTCTCTCATCAGACTGTGAACTCCTTGAAAGCAGAGACTGTTTTTGCTTTTGGTGCCATGAAGAGAGTGCTGGGCCTGGGGTTTGGAAGACCTGAGTTCAAATTCAGTCTGAGACACTTACTAGCTGTGTGATCCTGGGCAAGTCACTTTACCTTATTTGCCCCAATTTCCTCATCTATAAAATGAGCTGGAGAAAGAAATGGGAAAACATTCTAGTATCTTTACCAAGAAAACTCCAGATGGGGTCACAAAGAGTAGAACATGACTGAAATGACCAAACAACAAAAAGTATTCTCTCTCCCTTCCCCCCTAGTGCTTAGCACAGTACCTGGCACATAGTAGGCACTTAATAAATGCTTATTGATTGGCTGAATGAATTACTTCTTTTGGCTCCTATATTGTCTGTGCCCTTGTGAATGACAAGAAAGGAATAGTTATAATCTGTTTTGATAAGATTTCAGATATTCTGTTATGTCTTGTCTATGCCCAAAGAATGGTTGTTATCATGTCAACAAATAGCTGCATTACTGCTGAGATCTCATTAACAGTGAATGACCAAGAAATAGTACTTTTCTCTTCTTCCTCTGGCCAATACTGGCTGATCTCTCCCTTAGTAGCTTCTATATAATTCTTTGGAGGATATGCACAAAGTCAGAGCACAAGGTCCCATCTCTTTAGGAAGAATCTCAAATCTGTATTAAACTCTTACTATAGAGATGACTTTTTTCTTCCCTTTCTCTTCCATGTAACACTCTTCCCTCCTCCAACATTCTGACCAGGGTCATGTTTTCCTACTTCTGTCATAGATCTTTTTCTCTCACTTTGAACCTTCACTTGTGTTTCTTCTAGGAACCCTTCATTCTCCCTAACAACATGGAATGGGGAGAGTCCCTTCCCCTCCTCCAGAAGGGAGATCAGCCTGCATTTGTGATGCAGATAATAGTCTGTATTCCTTGGCTGTGGCAGAAATATAAACATTGCCCACTCAATGCAAGTCACTGTACAATTTCCCCCACTCTCCATACTGGTGTAGACTTTCAGACTTTTTTTTTAACTATTTGCAGGTGTTTACATTTTAACCCTAACCACTTGGTTAAAACGTTTACAAACTATTATCACCTCTTAATAGTTTGACAACCTCACTCAACTTTCCAGTTTCAACAACTCCTTACTCACACCCACCTCTCCTTAAGCCTTACACCAATCTCCCATCTCTTTTACCAATTTTCCCTAGCCACCAATACATTCTATTCATTTGATTTACCTTCCAGTTGTCCAATTTACCTTTTCTTACTTACCTTGCCTTACTGATTACCTTTTCTTTTTCCTTATTGAGTATTCATTTCAGGTTCTATTTCCACAAAACTCCCTGATTCTCCTTAATCTTTTTATATCCTCCTTAATTACCTTTGATCCTGCTTCTTTTTCAATTAAAAAACAAAATCTGGACCAATATCTGGGCCTGGAAATAATTTTCCTTCAGTTTCTCCCCAATATTGCTAAATGTCTTCTCCTCGAATCCAACCTCTGACCTACTTCCTTAGTCCTGAACCCTCCAAGTCACCCATGTGATTTCCTAATCCTGCTTTTTTTTCATCTCAGCTTTTCTCTCTTCTCTCCCTCCTCTCACAACCTCCTACAGAGCAGAAAGTAGAATCCATAGAAGCTAGAAATCAAATTATAAAATCCTCTGTGAACAAAAATGAAAAATGCATTTAGGGATTTAAAAAATAGAACTATTGTCAGTAACTAATGTGAAAATAGATTGTGTTCATTTGAAAACTGGTTGTTTTGGAAATGGAATAGTGCAAGGAACACTGGACTAGTAGTCAAGGGACCTGGAATTGAATCCCAGTTTTGCCATTGACTAACTCTATTTGACCTAGGCAAGTCACTTAATTTCTCTGACAGTCCAGTTTCCTCATATATAAAAGGTGGAGAGGGGTTGGGTCAGCTAATTTCTAAGGCTCTTTCCAGTTCTAACAGTTTATTACTCCATGAGTTTGAAAGGCATTTTCCCAAAGGAACAATATTATAAATGGTCCTTTGGTTACTAGGTTATAAAAGCCCATTTAATGTAAGAGTTGGGAATGATGAATCCCTCCCTCCTCTTGCTCCGGTAGCAGGATCTCTGAAGCTAGAAAAGGCAGTAGAAGCTACAAGGGGAGCAGAGTAGGTGAAAGCAGAGACACGTTCAGAAATCTGTGGACTCCACACAAGCAGCAGAAACCACACCTTCAGCACATGGTTGGGGAGTATTGGTGGGAGAGATCTCAGACTGGGAAAACCAAGAGGCTACGCTTGGGGATAGTGGGGGAGCACAATGAGATCAAGCCAAGGAAGAATTTGAATGGCACAAGTGGGCAATTTTCTATTTTAATCAATTATTCGTGCTAACTAGATGCTAATCTCATTTGTTTCTGGTGAAAAACTACAAGACCTATTAATACCCTATAGTTTCAATGTCTTGGGACAAAGCTCTGAATATCCTGCCCTAGTTATGGCTCCAGCAAACCTCTAACACTGGTAGCTCCAGTGGCCAAGGGACTCCCTGGGTAGATACTTCTGAGCTTCATTTTGCATAAAGACCACACTTTTCCATATTTTTTAAAAAATGTCATTGCTCAGGTCAAACACTTCACTGTCACTTTTTTCTACACAATCACTCAAATTGAAGGCTAACTGTGCTTTTAATTGAGACCAAACTTCAACTTGTCTAATTGTCTCTGTTATATTTTTTTCTCCTTGCTCATTTAAAGCCTTTGCATTTTGCCACATGCCAGATTGTTCCCTAACACAGATTTTGATTTATATGTTGTGTGGTGACTTGGTCCAAGAATTCAGCCTTCTCATATGACTATGTCTCACTTCCTGTTGCGTCCATGGCAGAAGGACTCAATTGAAGTAAGGGTTTTTCTGTGCATATTGAATTCTTATTTTCCCTCATGCTATCCCTTTGGCTCTTTATTACATCCAGAGACATATATACATATAGATATATACACATACACACACACACATAGACATATATACATGCACATACATGTATATGTATATACATGTACATGTGTGTGTGCATACACAAGTAAAGTGAAGGGTTTGGATTACATTTCCAAAAAGCTACCTACAGAAATGTAGGAACTGAACATTTTACCACTGACTCATGTCTCTTCTAGGATATGAAGAGAAGATAGGCTGCTCTGAGTCTCAGCTTCCTTCTCACTGGTATTCTTTTCTCTAGAACCATGCCACATCAGAGTGGTGCCTATAATAGAAATGTACCTAATAGGGTAACCTATGGCATTTAGTGCTATCCTCCCCATCTTGGGTAAGACCTTTTTCCTATACTTCACACACTATTCCTAGGAAAATTGTGATGTGGGCATTGGTACATCTTCCGACCACCTCTTTGCCCCCTTTCTTTCCCTCACTGTGTTGCCTTCTCCCCCTCCCCAAGTGCTCAGGATCCCCCACTGCAGCGTCCTGCCTGCAACAATGCCCTGTACTGAGAACCTGCTCCTCTTGCCTTCTTGTATCAAACTTGCTCTCAACTCTTTCAGCTCTGTGGCTGTTCTTTGGAAGGAATCTGATGAAATCATTTTCAGTAGTGCTTCAATAGTTGACAGCTTAATGAATTACCCTTTCCTGCGATAGTTAATTTTTAATGGGAGGTATCAGTGAAAGGTGTTATGCAGATAACTTGGTTCAAGATCTGTTGCATACTGAAGTTAAATGAAGTATTAATTAATCAATAAATAAACATTTATTAAGTGCCTCTTATGTGCTAGGCACCATGTTAAGCACTGAATTAGCCAGGGAGATACGTGTTCATCTATGGTGTTCCCTGGTGTCGTAAAAAAAGTCCTCCAAAAAGTTCAAACAAAAGAAAAAGTATTCCTTGTTGACAACAAGATTGTTCAAATGCTCCATTTGCAGATACTTTTGTACTCGAGTCAGGCCTTATACTATAGAACCTCCTCAGTGAAATACACGGCAATAAGAATGAAATTGGCCTAGCCATCCACACTGGAAAAAATAAAAAGTAGATGAAAGATGAAAATGCATAGACTCATCTGCCTGAGTTCAAATTTGGCCTTAGACATTTACTAGTTGTGTGACCCTGGGCAAGTCACTTAACTCTGGTTGCCTCAGTTTCCTCATCTGTAAAATGAGCTGAAGAAGAAAATGGCAAATCACTCCAGTATCTTTACCAAGAAAACCTCAAATGGGGTCACAAAGAGTCAGAAGTGATTGAAAAACAACTGAACAACAAAATAATGGACAACGTCCTTAGTATAAAGGAAGGAAGTTGTAATGGTACGATTTCAGGCACAGATCAGTGAGGGAGATATTTTGGGGTTGAGGGGCATTCCCAGAACCCCTCAAATCACACAACCTGTAGATAAAAACGGCTTTGTGCATTGCCTATTAAAAACACATTGTCGGTAGAGGGGGCTGTTGCAATTCTCCCCCTGACTTTATGAAGACATATTATATGCCCAAATAGCAGCTTGCTTCCCCAACTCATCTGGAGAGTGTGTCAGCCAGGCCTGAGGGAATGAAGGGTGAAGGAAGGAAGGGGCAGGATATTGGCATGTCAACAAAGAAAGGGGGAGCAAAAAGCATCAGCAAGAAAAACGATGGGAGCTGGAACCTAACCAAGCACAGAAGCTGAGGAAATGAATGCATAAATTCAAGAAGCAATGTTATTTAAAATGGGGGCCCATCTGAGAGTTAGAAAAACCAAAGGAATCATACAAAAGGCCAGCACAAATGAGGGGAGGCTGGGAGTTGGGCGGGGGGGGGGCAGAGTGCAAAATGTCACAGTTGACTTCAGTAACAATGACCCAAGCAATCATAACATTTTCTTAATATGACCCTTTTTGCTCTTTTTTAAAATCAAGAAATTGAAAAATCCTTATTTCTGTCCATAGAAAAAAGACACTGAAAAGTCTCAAGCCAAGGAACTTCCAACGTGTTCAAGGAGCCAGGAGGAGTAGGAAAGAAATGTGGTAGCTATAGGTCTGAACTGCCCTAGCAGCCCCTGCACTTGCCTAGATAGGTCAGCTGCATAAGAGGAGGCCCCTTTCTCCTCAGAGAGCTGTTGATCTTCCCATAACTGGAGAGCAAGGAAATCCTTTTGGAAGCTTTTTCTTGGGGGCCCAGAATTTAAACGTGAGTCCCTGACAGTGCTAGTGGAAAGCTGTAGCAGACTACTTTACAGGGAGAGAGTTTGGGAATGGTTTTGAAAAAGGATTAATCCAAGTATGTCTTTTACTTGCTTTTGCTGTCTATGTGGAGCAATGGTTCCAGGAATAGCAAATTAGACACCACCACTACCACCCCCACCCCCATCCTGGTTAGAAAAAGTTTGTAAATAAACTACTGTTCAACCTTATATACTCAAATTGATCTGGACTGTCCAGATATGCCGATAAATTGACAAGTGTTAGTTAAATGAATGAATGAAAAGTTTGTCAAATAAATGGTTGCCTATTAAATGAATTTGTTGAGTGAATTTTTGCTGAATGAATGAACAAAGTATTTATTGAACCTTAACAAGGGCTCAGCATGATGACAGATACTTTGATGGATTTGTTGTTGTTCGGTTGTTTTTCAGTCATGTCTGACTCTTTGTGACCCTGTTTAGGGTTTGTTTTCTTGGCAAAGATACTGGAGTGATTCGCCATTTCCTTCTCCAGCTCATTTTACAGTTGAGGAAACTGAGGCAAACCAGGTCAAGTGACTTTTCTGGGGCCACACAGCTAGCAAGTGTCTGAGAGTATATGAAGGGTACAAACTACATAGAAGAGGAGGTTCCTGATCTCAAAGTACTTACAATGGAGTTGGTGTATCAAAATTCACAAAGGAGAAACTGAGGGGGAAAAAGTTAGTTCTAGAGTGTGTGCTGAATTGAAGTCCAGTGGAAGGGAGGGGGAGATAATTAGGAAAAGTCTAGTGGAGGATACAAAAGGTCTTTAAGGGTGGAGAGAATTTAGGTAGGCAGAGAGTAGGGATTCAAGGTAGGGGGAACAGCATGATCAGAAGGGAAATAGGACAACAAAAAAGGATTGTGTACGTATGGAGGGTAGGGAGAAGCCCTACCTTTCTGACTCTCTCTACGCACATAGTCACCACACTGGTGCAGGATCATATCTTCATGCCTGGACTCTTCCAACAGCCTCTAATTGGTCTCCCTGGCTCAAGCCTCTTCCCACTCTGATTCATTGTCCCAAATTAGCTGCCCAAGGGATTTTCCTGAAGGGCAAGTTTGACCATGTCACTTAATAAACTTTAGTGTCTCTCTCTCATCTCTGGGATCAAATATAAATTCCTCTGTTTGGCATTTAAAGCCCTTTACTACTTCATACCTTTTTAGTTTTCTTACACTCTACTCCCCTCCACATTCCCTGTGGTCCAGCGATACTGGCCTTCTGGCTGTCCCTCCCACAAGGCGTTCCATCTCCCACCCTGGCATTTATACTAGTTTTCCTCTGTACCTGGAGTACTCTTCCTTCTCACCTCTGATGCCTCCATTGCCTGGATTCCTTCAACACTCAGCTCATATACCACCTTCTGAAAGAGATCTCTTCTAGTCTCCTACCCACAGCCCTTGTGACTCCTTTTTTCACTGTATATATTTGATATGGACAATTTTTGGCCTATTCTCTCTCTCTCTCTCTCTCTCTCTCTCTCTCTCTCTCTCTCTCTCTCTCTCTCTCTCTCTCTCCCACTCCCCACCTCACCTCATCCCCCATTAGAATTTGAAGTTCTTGAAATTAGAGAAAGTGTTTTTGCCCTTCTTGGTATCCCCAGGCTTTAACTGACACATTTTTGTTGTTATTCATCCATTTTCCAGTTCTGCCTGACTCTTTGTGATCCCATTTGGGATTTTTCTTGGCGAGGATCCTGGAGTGGTTTGCTATTTCCTTCTCCAGCTCATTCTACAGATGAGGAAAATGAGGCAAACAGGGTTATGTGGCTTGCCCAGGGACACACAGCAAGTGAGTGTCTGAGGTCCTACTGACTGTAGTGCTGGTGCTCTGTATAGTAAGTGATTAATAAATTCGTGTTGACCGACCAGCCTAATATGTTAGAAATCAGTAATTTAGAGGGACCCTGCATGAAAGAGAGCTAGAGAGGGATCATACAGTGAGGAGAGAGATATCCTGGGTCGGGGGCAGGAAACCTGCAGCCTCCGGGCCACATATGGCCTTCTAGGTCCTTGGGTTCAGCCTTTTGACTGAGTCCGAGTTTTACAGAACAAATCCTTTTATTAAGATGATTTGTTCTGTGAAGTTTGGATTCAGTCAAAGGGCCGTACTTGAGGACCTAAAGGGCCACACGTGGCTTCGAGACTGCAGGTTCCTCGCCCCTGTCCTAGGTGAACTGATACACTGAAACTAAAAGCATTCACTCAATCCCAAAGCAATGTAGTTAGCGATTGTGAGACACGGGAGACGCTGGCACAGGACCACCCCGCATCAGAGAAGGCTTTGTGTTCCAAGAGCAAAGCAGAATCACAGCCCCACAAAGGAAACATGAGATACACAAATCTCCCGACATCTCCATCCCTAATGCTCTGATGGACCATTTGTGCCTGACCTGTTACAGGGCCTCCTGATCTCATGTTGGACTGATCAGCTATAGTTGAACTCACCGTATCTTGACCCCAGCATCATGATATCATTGATCTTCTTTGAGTATGAAGAACTAACTACAACAAACGTAGGATTTGGAGTCGGATGTCCTGAATTCAAATTGCTCCCTGTGTGACCTTGGGCATATTACTTAACTTTTAAGTCTGTTTCCTAATCTATAAAATGGCAATAATAATACTCATACCAGTCAGCTCCAGGGCTGCTTTGAGGAAAGGGCTTCCTAAGCTGGTGAGAACCACATAAATGTGAGCTCTTATTCTGAGTTCTTGCCTACGTGGAGGGTCACACACAGCCTGGGGTAGGGGAGGAGGGCGTCCGGAGAATTCAGAGCCCTTGCTCTCAGGGAAAAGTACTTTCCGTGATTTACCGGCACATCCAGCCAGGAAAACAGTGGCCCTGGCCCCCAAAGTGCCACTTTATAGGGGTGGGAGGGAGTTGTTTCTCCACAAAAATGATGTAATTTCACCTTAATGCAAAAGTCAGGAAAATTCAATCAGGATCAAACATGTAATTTCTCATAAAGATGTCTGGTTTGCTTCTGCACACATTCCCAGGGCCCTCGTTTAAAATTGCAGGCAGCACAGGTCCCTTGGGCGGGGGTGGGGGGAGGGACCGTCGCTGTTTCCAATTTGCAGTGTGTTGGCATTCCACTCGGCCATTGGTCTAGGAAATTACCAATTCCAGTCTCATCTGAGGAATTGAGCTCCCTACAATACAGTATTTTACAATCCAGTACAAGCTGCATTTATCCAGAGCTTTTCATGCGTGGCATCTTAAAGCTCTTTAGGACCCTTGAAAAAAAAGAACTTATAAAAAAAGAAAACCCCTTAAAAACTCCAACCCCTCACTGAAATAAATGAACCATTGAAAACAAATAGAGCTCAGTGCCGCCCTCCTGAATGGATGCTGAACTCTCCCTCAATGATGGAACAAGAGCGATTCAGATTCGAAGGGAATCACCCTTCCTTTCCACTGGGTCTAGAAAGGGCAAGCCGGGCACTCTTGGTCATATGCTTATTTCTGCTAACTATAAATAGAGGGGAACCTTGGAGAAACAATTCTGAACAAAATACTTCTACTGCATCCTCATCTACTTAGTCTTTAAGAAGAAAAATGCTTTATTTTTTCAGATTGAAAACAATGATGGCTTTGGGGATTTTTATTTTTTCTTTTTAACCTCACAATTTTTTTCTCAGTGTAGTTGTCTCACCCACTAAATCCTCTTCTGTAAACAAACAAAAAACCAAACAAAAGACCTGGTTAAGCAAAACTCTGAGAAAGCAGGTAAAATGTTTGATAGCATATGCAACATTCTGGGTCTGTAGTCTACCACCTCTCTGAGACAAGGGATATACATTTCATTCTCAGTTTTCTGGAAAGAAGATCATTCTTTCCATTAATCCACCTTGCCTTTTAATGTTGGTTTCATTTAGATCATTGTAGTCACTGTCTATATTGTTCTCTAGGTCCTACTTCCATATGAATCAATCCATACAAGTCTTCCCATGTTTCTTTGAATTTCTCATATTTGTTGTTGTTTCTTACAGCACAGTAATATTCCATTGCATCCCCATCCCACAATTTATTCAACCTTGCTCCAATCAATTGGCACTCAATTTGTTTCTTTTAAAAAATTATTAATATCTCTGTAGGTTTTTTTAATCCCAATCTTTTTCACACGTTCCTCCCTCCTTGCCTTTAATCCCTGTCATGTAACAAAGAAAAATGATTAAGCAAAACTGACCAGTAAAGCAAATGGACATATTGGTTTCTGCCACATTTGGCATTTGTAATCCATCTGAACTATGGATTCAACACTTATGATAGTTATATGAATTTTGTAATTTGTTTCTTATTTTTATTTATATCATAATAGCCATTGTGTATATCATTATCTTAGGGCAGCTAGGTGGGGCAGTGGATAGAGTGCAGGCCCTGGAGTCAGGAGGCTGAATTTAAATCCAGCTTCAGAGACTAGCTGTTGTCTCTGGGCAAGTCATTTAACCCTGTTTGCCTCAGTTTCCTCATCTGTAAAATGATCTGGAGAAGGAAATGGAGAACCACGACAATATTTTTACCAAAAAAACCCAAAATAGGGTCATGGAGAGTCAGACACAACTGAAATAACTCAACAATAACGATATTGTTCTCCTAGTTCTGCTGAATTCATTCTGAATCAATTTATACAAGTCTGAACATCCCTTCACTCTGCCAACCCCTTCTTCCTTTGGTGAGCTCCTCTCAGGGCCTCCATTTTGGAGAGGAGCTCAAGTTGGCCATTCTTCATTCCTCTCTCATCTTTGATTCTGACTCTCTGGACTTCACCTTTTCATCTCTGCTTGTGTATGTTGTCTTCCCCATTAGAAAGTAAACTCCTTGAAGGCAGGGACTTTTTTTTTTTGCTTATATTTATATCTCCAATGCTTAGCACAGTTTGTAGTACACGGTTAATAGTTAATTAATGTTTGTTGATTGACTGACTGACTGAGGCAAGGTACACATTCAGGAGTAGGGCTGCTGAGTCAAGGGGTTTGAGCGGTTTAATGAGTTTTCCCACGTAATTGCAAATTTCTTTCCAGATGGGTAGGACCAAGTCATAGCTTATAGAATGATAGAATTTTGGAGCTGGGCCTTTAGTAGCTGTTTAGTCCAATCTAATCTCCCAAAGAAACCCCCACCATAATTTACTTGATGAGTGGTCATCACTCTTCTTGAAGACTTTCAAGGAGGGGGAACCCCACTATTTCCCAGAGGAATATATTCCACTTTGGACAACTCTGATTATTAAGATTTTTCTGGCATTAATCCTCAATTTACCTCTTTACGACATCCACCCATTACTCCTATTTCTGCTCTCTAGAGTCAAATAGGACAAGTTGAATCTCTCCTCCTTGTAATGGCCCTTCCAATACTTGAACAAAAGTAACATGTCCCACTGGAAGCTTCTCTTTTCCGGGCTAATCAGCCCCACTTTCTTCAAGCTGTCCTCAAATGACAAACTCAAGGCCCTTTACCATCCTAATTACCTCCTCTGCATTCTCTCCAACTTATAATACCTTCCCAAATGGTGGCACCCAGAATACAGAGGGACTATTATCTGCTTATTTATCAGATCATAGATTTAAATCTATTAGACCTATTTAGGTCTTCTTTCTGGATTAGACTTAAGATGCCATTGAGTTCAACCCCCTCATTTTACAGAGAAAGAAACTAGGGCACAGAGAGGCTACATGAGTTGTCCATGGTAACATGATTAGTAAGTGTCTGAGATGGGATTTGAACCCAAATCTTTCTGACTCCAAGTACTATGCCTTAAACATCCTACCATATTGTCTCTCTTGGAAGACAATTTCTTCTTGTTAGTTGCTCTACTTTTTGAAGGCTCTATCAACAGTATGTTAGCATGCCTGACTATCTGGAGTCAGTCAATAAACATTTATCAAACACCTACCATGTGCCAAGCACTTGCTAAGCACTGGAGTCCCTTTAACATTAACTATTTTCACTTTTTTATCATCTTGTACAATTGGATGAGTTTGAGGTGAAACATTCACTTTCTCCCCCTTAGGTTTTTGCTATAGCAAAGAATGTGCCATGAATATGTTGTTATATATGAGATCTTACTTTCTGTCATTTACCACCTTAGAGACATATGACCAGTAGTCGGATTTCTGAGTAAAAGGATGTAACAGTTCTATGACTTTTCTTGCACAATGCCAAATTCTTTTCCAGAAGAATTGGCCTAATTTCCAATTCCACCAACAAACAGTTCCTTAATGTGCTTCTCTTTTCACCCAGAGCCCCTCAAGAACTGATAGTTTCCTGTTTTTATTGCACCAATTTGGTAGGTGTCAGGTGAAACCTCAGAGTTGTTTCAATTTACATTGCATTTGTTGTTAGTGATTGAAAGCATTTAAAATGATTGTTGATCATTTGCATTTCCTCTCCTGAAACCGAATTTGTTCACATCCTTTGACCACCTACCTGTCGAGGAATGGCATTTGGTCTAATTTTTTCATTTGGTCAAATCCTTATATATCTTAGATATTAGTTTTTTATGAGCATTTAATACAAAGATTTCCCCTCCCCAACCTTCCCACCCCCAGAGAGCTTCTCTTTTTATCTTAACTAAATTGATTTTGTTTAAGTGAAAGCTTTAAAATTTTTTATTTTTGATATTGATTCTTATTTTTTACTGCCTTTGTCCTTTGTTTGGTTAAGAATTCTTCTGCTAGCCAAAGATATCAAAGGCATTTCCCTATACTCTCTCTCTCTTTCTCTTCCTCTCTCTGCCTTTTATATTTAGGTCATGTTTCCATTTGGAATTTACTGGAGTTTTAAGATGCTGTCCTAACCCTAATTTCTGCCAAACTGTTGTCTAGTTTTCCCAGCAGTTTTTGTCAAATACATTTGTTATTCCAGTGGTTTCTGCTCGTGGTTTTTTTTTAAACATTGGGCTGCTACGCTTGATTGCATCTGGGTCTGGCTTACTTGGTCTGTCCTACTTTTCTATTTTGTAACCTGTACCAAGTCATTTTCATGATTATTATTTTACAGTATAGTTTGAGATCTAGAGCTCCAAGATCGCTTTTATTCTTATTTTTTATTACTTCTGCAGAGAATTTCTTTTTTGTTTCTCCAACTGATTTATTTTATTATTTTGTCTACTTTTACAAAGCAACCCCTTGCTAGTTTGACTGGCATAGAATGAAACATCTCAATTAATTTAGGTAAAATCATGATTTAAGAAATCTTAGTGTGGCCTGTTCATGAATATTGTATGTCTAATTCTTTAATTATTTCTTTATTTCTGTAGAGAACATTTTGTAGCTGTATTTATGCAAATAATGTGTCTTAATAGCTTAATCTCCAACTATTTCATGCATTTCATGTTATTTTAAGTGTCACTTCTCTCCTATCTTTTCCTCCCAAGTTTTCTTAGTAAAATGTAGACAATGTGATGATGTTTGTGGGTTTCTCTTGTATTTTGTTATTTTACTGAAACTATTACTTTTGTTAAGTATTTTCTTTTTAATTTCTGACATTATTTAAACATTTGCTTAAACATCATGTATTTTTCAGATAAAGGTAATTTAGCCTGCTCTTTGCCTATGCTAATTCTCTCAATTTATTTTCATATCTCATTGGCACAGGTAGCATTTTTTTCCATTACAAATAATGTTGCATCTTGTTTTTAGCTAGATGTTTTTAATCATATTAAATAAAAGTATTTTTATTCCTATACTTTTTAGTATTTTACATGATTGAATGATGCATTTTATCTAAGATTTTTTCTGTGTCTATTAATATAACTAATTTGTGGTGAAATTTATTTTTGTAATTAATATAACATTATTTTTATAGATTTCCCATAAAATCTCCTTTCTGAGAAGTGATATAGCATATTGAATATGCCATGGCTAACCATGGAGTTAGGAAGACCTGGGTTAAAGTTCCATTCCTGGCTCAAACTAGCCCTGTAACCATGTAGCTTAGCTATTCAGTATTCAGGTACCTCTATGTGACTATGAATTATAGACAAGTTCTCCAAAGGGGAAGATCCCAAACTGAAAATTATCTGTGTGGATGAAATCATAGCTCTAGACCTCCAATAATACTTTTTTTTGCTTTTATACTAAACCACTCATGCATTCCAGGTCTATATCCTACATAAACAAACGAACGAAAGAATTTACATGCATGCATGCATAATATATTTGCATTTTTGAATTTATTGCGGTAGCCACTTTTTTAATGTTTCACTTAATTATTTTTGCCTCAATATTCATTAGTGATGAGAAACAGAATAATATAGACAGACAGTTTTGCAATCAGGAATACCAAAGCTTAAATGTTGGCTCTGAAACATTCTAACTATGTTATTCTGGGTGAGCTATTTAACTTCTTGGCTCCCTGGAACTCCTTTGAGCTTATAATTTATAGACAAGTTGGCAATTTATACAATTGGCAGATGTTTCCATATAGGGAGTTTCCTGCACTGATGAAATCACAAATCTGAACCAAAAAAATTTCTTAATGATATTAGTCTATGGTTTCATTCTCTATTTTAATTTCTCCCTGTTTTGGATATCAAGATCACATTTGTCTTAGAAAAGGAATTTCTCTCATTTTATGAGCACTTTACATAGCAAAGGGGTTGATTATACTTTATATGTCTAATATTCACCTATAAATCTCTCTGATTTCAGGGAATTTGGGGAGAGTTCATAATGACTAACTCAGTTTCTCTTTCTGAGATTCTCTTTGTCCTGGATATATTCTTTTTTTAAAAATCAGTTTTGTTGTCATATAATTGAGTATAAGAGTTTCTGATAAAGGTTTCAGTAATTTGCTCTTAACAGCTCAAAAAAAAATTAAATTACCTAATCAATGGTTTGTCTATTTTTCTGGTCTTTTCAAAAACTTTCTAGTTTTTATGTATTATCTTAATAACCTATTTTGTCTTAGATTTTGTTCATCTCTTCTTTGATTTTTAAAAGTCTGATCTACTTTTATACTTGTGCGAGAGTTATTAATATTTTCCTAATTATGTAAATATATGCCTAATTAAATGTACTTTTCTTTCTCTATTTTGTTGATACATGCATACAGATAATTTTTCTGCTAAGAACTGCTTTAACTGCATCTGAGAATTTTTGTATGTTTTCTTATTATAATTTTATTTAATATGAGAACTTATTGTTTCCATGATTTTTCTTTGTCTCACTCTTTATTTAGAATTAAATTATTTCAACTTCATTATAAGCCTGTATCATGTTTATATTTCCCTTTTTTATTATAATTTTGGTTTTATTATAGTTAATAAAGGTTCTTTTTCATATTTCTGCCCATCTTCATTTATTGTGTTAACACCCACTGCTCTTCATGGGACAGCTAGGTGGTGCCATAGGGCATAGAGCACCAGGCCTGGAGTCAGGAAGACTCATGTCCCTGAGTTCAAATCTGGCCTCATACACTTACTAGCTGTGTGACCTGGGCAAGTCACTTAACCCATTTGCTTCAGTTTCTTCATCAGTAAAATAAGCTGGAGAAAGAAATGGCAAAACCACTCCAGTATTGTTGCCAAGAAAACTCCAAAAAACCAAGAGGTGGACATAACTGAACAAGGAACTACTCTTCAGAGGCCATGCTGCAGCTAAAATGGACTGCTTTTGTGCTACTAAGTGATTTGTTGAATAAGTGATTGCATTTGTATCAAAGGAGTAGAATTCAGCTATTGACTAAGCTACACAGTTAGTTCAGATAGTAATGTATATGTCTCAGATAAACGTCACCATCTATTTTGTATTATAGTTATTTGCATGTGTGCTGTATTGCCCTGTGAGATTAAAAACACCATGAGGGAAAGAGTTGTACCTTTACATTTCCTCCAGATCTGGTGAAGTCTCTTCTTACAGTCGGTGCTTAATAAATGATTGTTGTTGATTTGGTGGCAGAGCTGGAACACCATAGAGTAGTCATCTAGGCCTGCATCCAGGGCTCTTTCCACAACACCACACTGTCTCATTGTCCTGGACTCCGCTGACTCGAATCTGGTAAGCCAATTATTGCAAAGATATTATTGTCGGGTGATGGCTAAATGTATTATCTACCTAAAACAGTATTCAAATGCTTTTTGTGCATTATAAATCAGAATTTCAGTGTTTTGAGCCAAGGAATGACTATAAATGCTGGGAATTTTTCTTTGGGGCAGTGGGGGAAATTTTTTTCAGGGGAAATCCCCTATTGGGGAAATTGTCAATGGAGAAAGATCTTTAGGCAAAATCATAATAAATTTAGAGCTGGAAGAAATCCTAGAGGTCATCTAATTTAAACATCATTTTTTTAAAAATTCTTTTTTAAAATTATGATTTTAATGTTGTTGTTATTCATGCATTCACTTGTGTCTGAATCTTTGTGATCCCGTGGACGATAGAACACGAGGCCCTTCTATCCTCCGCCATCTTCTGAAAAATGTCCAAGTTCATGTTTGCTGTTTCCATGATACTATCTACCCATATCCTCTTCTGCCCTATTCCTTTTACCTTCAGTCTTTCCCAACATCAGGGTTTTTCCAATGAGTCCCCTCTTCTCATTATGTGGCCAAAGTAATTAAGATTCAGCTTCAGTATTTGACCTTCCAGTGAATAGTCTAAGTTAATTTCTTTAAGTTTTGACTGATTTGACCTCCTTGCTGTCCAAGAAACTCTCAAAATTCTTCTCTAGCACCAAAATTCTGTTTTGCTCATAGTCCAGCTCTCAAGCTGCTCCCTGATCTTAATAACCATCAACAAATAAAAAAAAATTCAAGAAAAAAAAGAGCAGGGAAGAGAATTATAAAATAACTTTTTTTTGTTGTACACCATTAAAAAGAAGAAACACACACACACATAGTTAAATAAGGTAGTAAAGAAATTGCTTTTTGTGGCATCTCCTATGTTTCTTTTTTATTTTCTTTTGTGAATTTTAAGAGTTTTATAGATGCCCTTTTTCACATCTATCAGTGTCCACAAACCTACCTTTTCTAGCCCCCTCTAGATAGATATTATCACTTGGGTTTTTTCTAATAATTAATTTATTTATTTTTAGTTTTCAACATTCACTTCCATAAGCTTTTGAGTTTTCAATTTTCTCCTCTTCCCTCTCCTCCCCCAACAAGATGGCATGCAATCTGATATAGGCCGTATTTATACATTCATATTAAGAATATTTTCCCATTAGTAACGAACAATTAAAGCTAATGGAAGGAACCATGAGAATGAAGCAATAAAGCAAAACAACAAATGAAAAGGAGAGCAAATAGTATGCTTCCATCTGCATTCAGATCTAATCAATAGCAGTCTAATCAATAGAGATTTAGAACATATTTTCATATGACTATAGATAGCTTTAAGTTCTTCCTCTGAAAACTGCCTGTTCATATCCTTTGACCATTCATCAATTGGAGAATTGATGTTATCACTCGTAACAAATATTTATAGTCAAGTAAAACAAATAACCACATTGGCCATGATGGAGAATACATGTATCTTAAACAGAATAGGAAAATTTGGAAAGAGGAAGAGTTTGAGGGAAAAATAGTGAGTACTGTTTTGAACACACTGAGTTTGAAATATGTACAGGACATTATTTTTGGGATGTCCAAGACTCTGTGTGTGTGTGTGTGTGTGTGTGTGTGTGTGTGTGTGTGTGTGTGTGACTGTGGCTCAGGAGGAAGACCAGGGTTGGATATACAGATCTGGGAATCACTTGCAATAAAGTGATAATTGAAAACAAGAGAGCTAATGAGATCAAGATAGTATAGAACAGAGGTGTCAAACAACAGACTTCCATAAGGCTCAAGGTGATAGAACCAGATTAAAATGTAATTGGGAAATATTTAACAAAATAAATAAAAATATAATAAAATATAGATAACATTACATTTTAAAACTAAGTCAATATATGGCTTGCAGGGATCTTTATGATGAATTATTGGCCGATAGAAGACACAGTGGATAAACCCCTGGGTCTGGAGTCAGGAGGACCTGAATTCAAATCCAGCCTCAGACACCTACTATCTGTGTGACCCTAGGCAAGTCAGTTTCCTCATCTGTGAAGTGAGCTAGAGAAGGAAATGGCAAACCAGTCCAATATCTTTGCCCAAAAAAATCCCAAATAGGGTCATGATGAGATGGATACAACTGAAACTGTTAAACAACAAAAATTTCTATTTGAATTTGACACCAGTGGTATGTAATAAAAAGAAAAGAGGGCCCATAACAGAGCTTTGGGAGATGTCCAAAAGGCATAAGCATAACTTGGAGGAAGATTTAACAAAAGAGACTAAGAAGGAGTGATCTGACAGGTAGGAAGAGAACCAGAAAGAGTGAAAACCTAAAGAGAAAAGAGTATCCAAGAGAAGGCTGCAGAGAGACCAAGAAGGATGAGGACAGAGAAATGGCTATTAGATTTGGCAATAGAGAGGTCATTGGTAAATTTAGAGGAGGAAGTTTCAGTTGAATGATAAGATCAGGAGCCAGTACAGGCAATGGGTTGGGGCAGGGGCAGGGGGACTTTTCCCATGAAAGAAGTGAATAATACACTGTACTAAATACTGTTTGGTGATGCCAGCACAGACCCTTGGCTGAAAATTTCCCATGGCAGGTGGAATTAGCTTTGAGGACTTCCTCTGAGCTATGGGCCAAGGGGGCATGAGACCACTTTTGGGCCAGCCTTTCAGAGAATGAAGTCAAGGGCAGATGGGTTGGCTGGCTACGCCTGAAATGGAAAAACTCCAATTTTAAGAAGCTTTGAACGTCACATCCACTCTCGTCCCGGGATCCCAACACAAAAGCTGCTTTATAATCTGAAAATGGGGAGAAGAGCTGTGACAATTCTATGATCCAGAAAGATGAACAAGGAATAAAGCATCATGATCCATCTACTATGTTTGTCCAGGTGTCGGTTAACATCAGAGGAGCAGCTGAGACCTCCCTGGGGTCAGCTTGCTGAGTGGGGCATATCTTGAACTTTGAAGTTTGTATCATTTGCATCTATAAATCTTGCCAACTTGTCTGGAGAAATGGACTGAGTTCTCAGGACAGATTCCTGTGAAGATCCAAATCATCAATAGTAAGTGTGCCCCTCCCTGAAAGGGGTAGTGGAAAACAACTTTACTGTGTCTCAAAAAAATGTTCTTTGAAGTCCTGAGGAAAACCCAAGAATAAGTAGATCAAAGACTCTTAATGGCACTCAAGTCAAAATTCCCCAGGGACCGAGTACTAGATTTCCATGGCAATGATGTCCCCAGCCTGCCCAACTATGGTACCTTCTAGGGAGTGAGTGATGAAACCAAGGTTGCTTTCTTGACTGGGCCAGTGAAAATAGATACTTTACAAGGTTCTAGATGGGTTACATTCAAAGATGACAGAAAAACTTCAGTTGTGCACTCTCTATCCCTGTGTACACAGTGAGCATTAGAACCAGGGCTTATGGTAATGTAGTCTGGTGACTGGTCTTCTATGGGCAAAAGGCTTGTGGATCTACAGAGTAACTCTAACTGCATCAAGAAATGTGTACTACACAAAGTAATATGGTCTTTTTAGACACGGAATCTAATTAAAAGCACATGGTAGGCACCAAGAAGATATGAATGAATGAATGAACGGATGGAATCAAATTTGATGACCCCTCTACAATCCTGGATGACAAAAACTTGGAGATTGTTTAGTTAGTCCCTAGTTGAATGAATGAATGAAAAATCATGTTTTAAGTATTTACTATGTGCCAAGCACTGTACTATATATGCACTGGGGGTATAAATAGAACAAGAAAGATGGTCTTTGCTCTCAAACAGCTCCCATTCTAACTGGGGGAGACAGCACATAAAAGTTCAGCTTCAAGGCAGATTGAAAGGCCTAAGGGTTCTAGGGTTATAAGTAGGTCATCTAGCAATACCAGAGGTTTGGAGAACCTGGAGTCAGGGCAAGTGGAAAAGTCTGGAGGATATTAGGTGGGACTCACCAAAACTAAGGAGCATGAGCTCCTTATAATTTTGTTGTTCAGTTGTTTTAGTCGTGTCTGACTCTTCATGACCCCATTTGGGGTTTTCTTGGCAAAGATGCTGGAGTGGTTTGCATTTTTTTCCAGCTCATTTTGCAGATGAGTAAACTGACGCAAAGAGGATTAAGTGAGGGTCACACAGCTAGTGTCTGAAGCCTGATTTGAACTCAGGTCTTCCTAACTCCAGGCCCAGCACTCTAACCACTGTGCCACCTAACTGTTTCTTATAATAATATATATCATTGTAAGATTTGCAAGGCACTTTACATATATTATCTCATTTGATTCTCATAATAAATATTGAGGCAGATATTAATTATGAGATTCATTTTGCAGATGAAGAAACTGAGGCTGACAGAGGTTAAGTGGATTGCACAGGGCCACACAACTAGTAGGTGTCTGAATTGAGTTCTTTTCTACCCGGTGCACCAGGGAAGTGCCTTGCCAGCTCAGCACTAGCCTTCCCCAGCCCCTCTCCTCTTCTGTCTTTCGTTTCCACTGTGTCCTATGAGGCTGTCCTCTAGTGTGTCAATAGGCAGCTAGGTGGCGCCATAGTGCATAGAGTACCAGGTCTGGAGTCAGAAAGACTCATCTTCCTGAGTTCAAATCTGACCTAAGAGACTTACTAGCTGTATGATCCACCCCCCCCCCCCCACCCCCATCCCAGGCAAGTCATTTAACCTTACTTGCCTCAGTTTTCTCTTCTGTAAAATGAGCTGCAGAAGGAAATGGCAAACCACTCCAGTATCTTTGCCAAGAAAACCCCAAAGAGGGGCATGAACGGGCAGACACAACTGAAATAGCAACAACAACAAAGCGAGTCAAAGTGGAAAAATAGATGGATTTAGAGATGGAGGATCCGAATTGGGATTCTCACTCTGCAACTTACTAGTTGTATGATTTTGGTCAAGTCACTTAGCACCACTTCTCTGTGCCTCAGTTTCCTCATAAAATGAGGGGCTTGGATTAGAACAGAAATGTCAAACTTGCTGCCTGCAGGTTCAGCCTGAACCAGATTAAAATGTAATCAGAAATGTTTAACAAAATAGAGAAAGATACAGTGCAACATAAATAATCTAAATTTGTGTAAATTTTTGTAAATTTTTTGTAAAAAATTGTAAATTTTTAAGTCAGTATGTGGCAGACCAGGATCTGTTTCTATTTGAGCTTGACACTGAAGAACGTACGTGGTCTCTTCCAGCTTTAAAGCTGAGTCCTATGATTCTAGATATTTCTCTCACATTCCTGCCATATCTCAGTGCTCAGGTGAAGCATGACTTTCTCCTGAAGACGCCATTTCTTGGCACCTTCCTTGAGGCAGCCTGACTCTTGTCTCCCACCCCCTGCCACACGAGAGAAGATGTTGGTCTATTCCTTGCTCTGCACCACCATCATTTGGAAAACACCTCTTTCCTCCTGTAAATTTCATTTCAGTCTATCTAGGTTTGGTTTTGTTTTGTTGTTGTTGTTGTTGTTTTGTTTTGTTTTTTTGCCATGGACCTCCTGGTCACTCGTCCTCCTCACTAATAAGTTTAGTACCTGACTCACAATATTCTTTTCTGCCCCAACCCTGGCCCCTTTTGAACACACACACACACACACACACACACACACACACACACACA
>NW_020940033.1:0-52892 GCF_900497805.2 Vombatus ursinus | reverse complement strand
ACACACACACACACACACACACACACACACACACACACACATCCTCCCATTTCCTCTTCAACTCCCATGACCTTTGTCTCCAGCCTATCTCACCCATGCACAGGAGGGGTTGAGCCTCAAATCCAGTCATCCCCACCTCCCTCCACCCCCATCCCTGACTGCCATTGCCCCAGGTTTTAGAATAGCTCTGGTGAGCCAGGGAAGGCTTAGGTTAAGATCTCTGGAGTCTGCTGATCACGTCTCTGAGGACTCCCTGACTTCCTCATTCTTTTTTTCTTTAGTCCTCATCTTAATCAAAGCTCATGCCTAGACATCTCTCCCTTCCTCTTTCTCTTCATGGCTATTAATAAAACTTAAAAGGGTAGAGTCTCCACAGTGAGAATGATAACCCAGCCAACCAGGGCATCTGTACTAGCCATGGCTGGAAACAGCAGTAAAGCTCTTTCTGAATCTTCTCCTTTTCTGGGACAATTTCCCCTCTGCCCTATGGGCTCCCTCCCTCCTTCGTATACCCTGTACTAGTCTCTCCTGCACCAATCAATAAATTCGATCACATCAAGGTGACAGGGATTTAACTCATTTAAAGTCTTCCTCTGAGGTTTACTAAGGAGGTCCCAGAGAACTGTCCAGAGACAGGCAGTACAAACCAAGAAGGGGAGGCTGAGCTTATCTCAAGAATGTCTCCGGGAATGCAACATTGATTTGATAGAGTGGGGTTCACACTGCCTTGCTCCACTGCATCTGGGTAAGCAGGCCTAATCAGAACCTCAACTGAGACCAAATCAGACAATGTAAGGCATGATATTTTGATGTCCCGGTTTTTTTCTGAGTCAGTCATTATTATTACACATAGACAAGTGTATATAATGCATAAACGCATATGCAAATATTCATATACAATGCATATACATGTGCACACATACATGGGAACACATACACACATACAATGCATATAGCCATAGACATTTCCCACAAAGTATTTGATATAGTAGAGCAAAATGCAGTTTAAAATTTCTTCTACCACCAGGTAGGTTGAAGGGTAGCTAGGTGGCGCAGTGGATAGAGTGCTGGGCCTGGAATCAGAAAGACCTGAGTTCAAATCCAGATTCAGACACCTACTATCTATGTGACCCTAAGCAAGTCACTTAACCCTGTTTGCCTCAGTTTCCTCATCTGTCAAATGAGCTGGAGAAGGAAATGGCAAACCACTCTGGTGTCTCTGCCAAGAAAACCCCAAATGGTGTCACAAAGAGTACAACATGACTGAATAATAACAACAGCACAAGGTGTTCCCAATATGCGTGTATTAAGATTTTATGTCACCACTCGAGAGAAGCAAACAAGAAATAACTTTGTTCCATGATCCTCTGATGGTTACCATCAAGTGAGGCAGGAAGACGGAAGCTCACAAAATCTGTTTCCCAAAATCACTCACAATATGCAGCTTAGAGCCCAAATTGAGGGATTCCTTAAAGATGGTGAGGTTCTCCAGATCCTTCTGCTTGTGAGTGCCTGTGCTGATTGTATCCATTCAGGAATATCATAGGAATCTGGAAATCTCCTAAATGAGATCCTAATACCTCAGAATCATGTATTAGTTGTTGCTATCAGAAAGGAGTGAGAGGTCATTGATAGTTATCAGTCAATATTCCTACCTTCTCTTCCCACAAAATTTTTTAGGAGAAAAAATCCATACATGCAGTAAGAGAATCCTTGATGAATGTATGAGAAGGGAATAGACAGATTTTCACAAACCTTATTGTTCTTGTTCAACCATTTCAGTTGCATCCAACTCTTCATGACCCCGTTTGGGGTTTTCCTGGCAAAGATACTGGAGTGGTTTGCAAATTCCTTCTCCATCTCATTTTACAAATGAAGAAACTGAGGCAAACAGGGTGAAGTGACTTGCCCAGGGTCACACAGTTAGTCAGAATCTGAGGCCAGTTTTGAACTCAGGAAGATGAGTCTTCCTCACTTCAGGCCTAGAACTCTCTCCACTGAGCAACCTAGATGCTTGGCGACATATTTAGAGCCATGCAATTGACTAAAAAATAACTATTATCCAAAAGTTTCTGGCTTTTTTAAAAAGCTAACCAATGGTTTTTAGAAACCAGAGCTGAATTTATTTTATGATACATGTGATAACTGCAGCCTTCACAATTTATTAGGAAAATCACAAATGCTTTTGGAAAATTACAGTGGGTTGGGAATTTATTTTTTTCTTTGGCTATAAAAAAGATCTCTTTAATGAGTATGGGGATGTCTGTGAGTGGAGTTGGACAAGGGGACTTTTTTTGTTGTTTTTAGGCAATTGGGGTTAAGTGACTCACCCAGGGTCACACAGCTAAGTAAGTGTCAAGTGTTTGGTCTGAGGTCAGATTTGAACTCAGGTCCTCCTGATTTCAGGGTCAGTGCTTTATCTACTGCACCATCTAGCTGCCCCTGACAAGATGACTTCTAAGGGTCACTTCTAAATCCTATGAGTCTGTGATCTGTAAGGTCCCTTCCTCTTCTGGCATTCTATGATGCTTGTCTCATCTTTGAATTCAAAGAAGCAATTATCTCATGTTTTACTTGTTTTTAGGGGGTTGGGAGGAGTAGGGTGATTTAAAAGAAAAAGAAGACTTAGAAGTCACTAACCTCATATAAAAAACATACACATACCTGTCCCAGTCACTCACCCTAGCAAAAGCCTTCTGTTGTCTTTCAGCTTGGCAGGTAGACTGTGGATGATTCTAAAAGAAAAGAAAAGAAGAAGAAGAAGACAGAATCTGGGCCTGTTTGAAGTTGGTCACTGAGAAGTGCTGGGAGAGTATTACCTGGCAAATGACTAAATAAATTATTTCACATGAATGTACTATAATGGAATATTATTCTGCCATAAGAAATGACTGATGAATACAGGGAAGACTTATATGAATTGATGCAAAGTGAAACAAATATTAACTAGGATAACAATATACACAAATGGCCACAACAACATTAATGGAAAGATAAAGCTGAAACTGAAGGCTATGTAATCATAATGGTCACACTTGGCCCCAAAGAAGAGATAAGAAAATATACCTCTGTCCTTTCTTTGTAGAGAAGAAGGATTATGGAAGTAGAATATTGCATATATTCTTAGACTTGAATGAAATGCTAACTAGTTTTTCTAAATTTATTTTCCTTCCCTCTGGAGAGAGGAAGAAATATATTTAGAAATTGTAGTAATGTAAAAAAAATTAAAAACAAAAATAATAGTAATTTCTCATATTTATATCATGCTTTAAAGGTTTTCTGAAACGGCGAAATTTCAGGTGTCAAGGTCATTTATTTCCTCGATAAGATAGGGGAAAAAAAAACTATTTCCTATTCCTATCACAATGCTGACAACTTCCGGAGAGTTAAACTTCCATGAACCTTCAAGTCGTAGGGAATCTAGCTCTTTCCTCTACTGGAGATCACAGCCTACTCACAAGTGTCTCGTCCCTGTGTGACAGCCCATAAATCCTTCCTAGGAGATCTCTGCCAGTCTTGGAGGACTTCATGTTTCATGTATACCGCTGTCACACTCACGCTGTCTTCAGCCCATCTGTTATTCTTCCCCCTTTCCTCTGACCTGCCTCCTCTACCCGTCATTTGTGTCTTGAATTATGTCTGTCCTATCAAAATCATGTCGCGTCCCATGGAAGCAGGTGAGTAGAGATCCCCTTAGCTACTTCCTGCCAGCCACCTGCACTTTGTCTCAGCTGCATTAGGAGGATGCAGGAATCCCTCCTCCCTCTTTCCCCCTGAGAGCAGAAGGGGGAGAGGAAAACACGTGAAAGCGGGAGTGAGTGACCACTGAGCCAAGAAGAGTCGTTCACTCAATAAACCTTAAGGGGAGAGACAACTTTTGCTCTTACTCTTTTTTTTTCTTGTCTGCCAAGTTGGGGTGGGGGCAGGAGAGGCAAAGAGAGGGAGAACTTATAGGATCATAAATTTAGAACTTCAAGGGACCTTAGAGGTTATCAGTGCCAACCTTGATTTTACATATAAGGAAACCGAAGCCCAGAGAGGATAAGTGATTGTCTAGGGTCACACAGCAAGTGTCTAAGGTGGGACCAGGGACTGGCCTTCCTGATGCCAAGCTCTTTCCAGTACAACATAGTGCCTCTAGAGAGGCCTTCTTTTGGGCTTCCCATAAGGTCAAGGTAGGAGTGTGCTGGAGTGAGTTCATCCAGGTTTGGGAGAACCAATTGTTAAATTTTTCTTGTGAGCATTGAAAACTCAGAAATTGGCAAATATTACAAAATAAAGTCTTGGTTTATTGGTTTATTGTTTTATTGATTGTGTAGCCTTAAGAAAGTGATGGAGAAAATGTTAATAACACACATTAAATTTAACAGTATATTGTACATGATTTTTTTTTTGAGAGCTGGTAGTTGAACATTTATCAGCACACCCCTGGGCAGACGGGGAGAGCTCTTCTTTTATTTCATAAGCAGTGATAACTGATTTGTGTTGGCTTGTGACATCCAAGAGAAAGTTTCTAGGAACCCAAAAGTTGTTGCATTCTTTCAAAACACGGCCCACAGGAAAAGGCCAGAAGGGCTCAGTTCAAGTTCCTCTCATGTACCACAGAACATACCCTAGCCAGAGCACATGGTGAGGGTGGAAGGAGTGGAAGTATATTTCATGATTATTCTTTCTAAAATATCTTCTGGTAAATCGTCTTGGTTCATAAGCCGTAGCCTATTTGCACCCTCCATCGCCCCTGGGATCACCTACAGTTGTGAGGTATGAGACAGTGGAGGAAGGTGTGATTGCATCTGTGATTGTGGTGTGAGGAAGGAAGACCCACTTATTGAAGCAAACATAGAAGCCTGGCAGATTGAAATTTCAGAGTCGGCACAAGGGACAAAAATCTCAGAAAGGAAGGGATTGGGTGTAGTGAAATTACCAACAACCTGGATTTTTTTAAAAAAAATCAGCAAATCCAATTCTGCTCATGTATGAAGCACGTCACTAAATGCAAGGAGCTGTGGCAGGGGATCTGGATACAAGGGAGTAGGAACCTCCTCACTCAGGGAATTTGCATTCTATTGGTGGATTCGGGAGGTAAGAAAATGCAAGATCCTTTGAGGAAGGAGAAAATGCTGACAAGGAGCAGGGGGTCAGGAAAAGCCTCCAGAAGAAAGGAGTACCTGTGCTGAGCTTAGAGATGAGCTATGCTTTCCAGTAAAGGGGGTAGGAGTGGGCAGCATATGCAAAAGCCCAGAGACCGAAAGGAGTAAGGAAATGAGGTGGAGCAAAGAGTGCCTCAGGATGAGGGGAGGGAAGAGTGTGTAATAGGCAACAACGTGAAAAGATAAGCCAGATGGGGAAGGGCTTTAACTGCTAAACTGAGGTGTTTTTAATTTACCCCAGAGGCAATAGGGAGCCATAGGCCTGGCAAGTTTCGCTTTCATCTCAGCAGATGTCAAATAGCCTAGAAAACACTTATTTCCACAAGAATTCTTTTATTAAGAAGCATTTTTGGCTTTTTGGGAGATGGAATGTATTGGTACTGAAAATGAGAGTTACCTGGAGGATCATCTACCCTTAGATTTAAAGCTAGAAAGGCCATTACAGGTCATTCTCCATAGTGTGCATCCCTATACTAACTAAATAGATCCCTTTAATAGCCAAAAAGAAAATAAATCCCCAACCCATTGTCATTTTCCGAAAGCACGTGTGATTTTCTTAATAAATTGTGTAGGTCTCAATTACTATGAGTCATAAAACAAATCCCACTCCTCTCTTTAAAAACTATTGGATAGCTTTTTTTTTTAAGTCAGAAGTATTTTTAGAAATTTATTTACTAAGGCTGTCTACTCTTTTTCCTAATACAATGTAGAAATTAGATAGCCCAAGTGAAAAACCACTTTAGGAGGCAGATTCTTTGTTGACAAATATTTGGGAGGCCTGGTAATTTAGAGCATTTCATTAAAGAAATTGACATTTTGAAGTCTTCACCGGTATCTGACTTCAGTATTGCTGTCCACAAGACAATTCACAGGTCAGGCCAGGAGAATGTTAGACCGGACCTGTAAGAGATATTCGAACATCTTCCACCATCAAAGCATTTTGCCCCGGTAACTAATCTGTCCCACTGGTTGCCCATAATTAAGTATCATTATCCTGAGTTTAAATGAAGAGAAAGTGAAAACCTAGGAAATAAATAATTTGCCTCAAGTTACAGACAGTCAATGTTGAAAACAAAGGGAGGATTCAGGGTTTCCAACTCCTACTCCTGGTCGGAAGCCTTTGAATCATAGCTGGGTTTTAATATTTTAAAGTCCTTCTCGCCACTTCACAATTTCACATCTTAGCAATTCAGGTACGTAGCATTTGATCTCACACCAGAGGTTAAAGGGAATCTCTAATAAAACAAACATTTGTAACTTCAAATTGCACAATTTGCTGAATATTAGAGCCGGAAACAGCTTTAACAGTCATCCTAATCCCATTGTTTCTGGTTATAGCTGAGGAGCTTGAGAAATAGAAAAGAAAGCTGACTTATCCAAGGTCACATAGCAAGCAAGTACATTTAGCAACCAAGATTCAAACCCAGTAGACTACAAATTTAATGCTCTCTACATTACACCATGCTTCCTCAACCCCATCCAATTCAATAAAGATTTATTAAGTGCCTACTGTGTGGAGACACAAAACTTAGCTAATATAGGCCCATGTCTTCATTGAGTTTATATTATTTTTTTTTTAGAGACAAAACACCTATACAAATAGTGTGCATTTGTGGGAAGTGAATTGGCTGACTAATAAGATGGTATCAAAAAATAGATTTTGGATTTCCTGGACCATGGCTTAAAATGTAGAAATGACAGCTTTCATCAAGACCTTATTATGCCAGAGTAGCCTTGTTTCCTTTTTTAAGAGTTACTAAGCTGATAGATCAGGAGAATGCTATAAACATAGTTCACCCAGATTTTAGCAAAGATTTTAATCAAATACTTCATACAAAACTTGTGGAGAAAAGATGGAGATGTGGGCTGGACAATAACAAATTTGATGGATTTGGAACTAGTTGAATCACCAGACTCAAGGAGTTATGAATGGTTCACTGTCAACTTAGTGCGAGGTCTCCATTGGAGTGCCCTGGGGAGCTATACTTGGCTTTATACTATTTAATATTTTTTGTTAATGACTTGGGTAAAATCTAAGATCAAATGTTTATCCAATTTGCAGATGACACAAAGTTGAGAGAAATAAGTTAAGACAGCAAATGACAATGAGGATCCAAAAAGGTCTTAACAGGCTAGAATACTGTACTGACTCTGCTTCTATTAATTTTCTTTAAAATTTAATATATTTTAATTTATTTCATCAAATATTTTCCAATTAAATTAGTAAAACATTTTTAGCAATCATTTTTAAAAATTTTGAGTTCCAAATTCTCTTCCTCCCTCCAACCTTCTATCACTGCAATATAGTATCGATTATACATGTGAAGTCAGTAAAATATATTTCCATATTAATCATGTTGCAAAAGAAACCACACACACAAACCAAGAAAAATAAAGAAAATGAAAAACTATACTTCAATCTGCACACAGAGCTCATCAGTTCTCTCTGTGGAGCTGGATAGCTTTCTCATAATGGAAATTGGAATTGGGCTGACTTGTATGGAAATTAGGGCTGACTCAACTAAGATGAAATGCAATAAGGATAAATGTAAAACCTTACCCTTGGGTTTAAAAAAAAACTTCAAAATATAAAAAAAACTTCATAATATAAATATATATTATAAAAAATATAATATGATTAAAAAAGTAGTTTGAAAAAGATCTGGGGCGTTTAGTGGATTACAAGCTCAATATGAGCTGACAACGTAATATGACAGCCAGTAAGGTTAATTTTAGTCTGTGTTAAAATACAGATTTCGCCTGTAGACCTACTCTAGTGCCTAATCAAGCTGGCTTTTTAACTGTTCTTCCATTTCCATCTCTGTGTATCTGCCACTTAGAATCTCTAATTTCCTTCAAAACTCAGCTCAAATACTTTCTTGTATGTGAAGCCTTTCCTGGTCGTCCCAGTTGTTAGTCTCTTATCACCCAAATCACTTTATACTTATTTTGTATTTCATATATAGTTGTTGTTCATCCTTATTGCTCAAAGAGGACCAATAATATCACAAAGACGATGTTTTGACTTTTGTGTGAATTGGGTTTAAGTGAGGCAGAGCTCTCTCTCTCTCTCTCTCTCTCGATAACATATATAAATATCTATATACATATTTATATTTCTCTCTCTATATATCACATACCACCTCCTCCCATATGTATATGTTTCCCTCTATAGAATATAAGCTCTCTGAGGGCAGGGATTGTTTCCTTTCTGAATTTCTATCTCTAGCACCTAGCACAAAACTTGACATATATAGTAGCAGGGGTTTAACAAATACTTGTTAATTAACTGATGGGTTGGTAGTCCATTCAGTCCACATCTGTGGTGCTCAAGAACTGGATGCCACAGTTTAGGAAGGACTTTGATTGGCTGGAGCCCACTAGAGGAAGGAAACCAGATGGACCCTGAGTCCACCTCATAATGAGGATAGTTGAAAGAACTGAGTGCCTTTAGCCTCCAGAAGAGAAGATTGCGGGGAGACCTGATAACTGTGTTCAAATATTTTAAGAGGTATCTTGGAAAGGAGATAAGATTTCATCTATTGGCCCCCGGAGATGATCCAGGAGTAATAGGAGGAAGTCATAAGGGGGAGGGAGGGAAATTTAGTCTTGATGTCAGGAAAAACCTAGTAATTAGAGCCTTTGAAGCTGGTAATTTTAATTTCATGGGAGGTCTTCAAGAAGAGGCTGGAGAAGCACTTGTCAGGTCTGTGGTATTGAATATTTCTTGGTAAGGAATGTACTAGATGGTTCCCTCCAGCTCTAAAATTCTGTAATACTGTGAACTAAAGTGTGTAATAACACACAAATGAATTAAAGAGAGACAAATTTGAGGTTGGAGTGGTAAAAGGTGTTACACTCAGGGGTAACCAGGCATATTTTGCATTGCAAAATGTGGGATTGGGTCGTAGATTTAGGGTTGGAAGAGGCCTTATAGGACATCTAGTCTGACTCTCTCATTTTACAAATGAGAATACTGAGGCCCAGAGAAGTTACTTTGGGCTTTTAAAAATGAGTAAGAATCTAATAGGCAAAGATGGAGAAAGCGTTCAAGTTTAGAAAGCAGTGTTGTGTTTCTTTGAAGACATAGTATGTGGTACTTTTTTTCAGTCTAGCCCTCCCCCTGCACCAGCACCATCTATGATACAAGGAAGCTGCAACTAGGACTATATAACTTGGGTTTTGCCACAGGGGAGAATGACACATCACGAGAGTACAGATGTCACTTCAATGGCTTTGTGGGTATAATTAATGAAAATTAAAAATGACCAGATAATGGACTCTAGTGAATCTCTTTCTCTCCCCACTCATGCTGCACCACTTCCTAGCAGTGGGCCTGCTGTCCTAGGATCTCTGCTTTAATATTCCATCCTCAGCTGAAGGTGACTTTGTGCCACATGTTCTAGGTACAATTTGTGGTACTTCACCTAGGTACAAATATTCCCGTTTTCAGTTAGATATTCCTAGGTATTCAGGTAGGAATACCTTAAAAAGGACACAAAGCAGTGTAAGGTACACTATTTGCCTTTAGGCAGTTTTAGATCTGGCTGAGTAAACAGGATGTCAACATGAGATGACTTAATAACACAAAGCAGTAGCTCCTAAGTGCCACGTGAGTGTATGAACAGTACTGAGCAATCCAGTACAGTAGAAAAGAAATCACTTTCAAGTGGAATGATCTTGGAAGAGTTAATGGAGGAAAGTGATATTGAAAGATGAGTAGAATGCTTAGGGAAGAGAAGATGGGGGAACACATTCCAGGGAAGGGGGTATGGTGGGAAGAAGTGAAGACAGGGATCTTCAGTTGGTGCTTTTCATCTAGACTTCTACCCCCTTATTACGTTTTGGTGGCAGGATTTTTTTGTTTGGGTGTTTTCCCTTTTAATTCAGCTTCGTCTCAGAAGCCCTAGGTTGAAGTCTTGGCTCTGACACTTTATAGTTATACGACCATGGGCAAATCATTTAACTTCCCTGGGCCTCAGGGTCTTTATCTGTAAATGGAGAAACAAATACTTATGCTAGCTACTTCACATGGTTATTGTTGAGAAAGCACTTTATACTCCATAAAACAGTATGTAAAAAAAGCTATTACTCTTCATTCATTCAAGGGCTTAATTTGGGGAGATAAAGATTTCTTCTTAAATCAACTTTGCAGAGTTTAATTAATCTCATGATTTGTCATTTTTATCAGGTAGACTGTAACCCTAGACAGAAACCTAGAAACTCATTTGGTTTTTGTTATTTTTACAAGGTTGAATTTAGTCCAGCATCCTTCACTTCTCCTCATTTTAAGAGGGATTAATATAACCAGTGGGCAGGTAGGTGGAGCAGTGGATAGAGCGCTGGGCCAGATTCATCTTCATGAGTCCAAATCCAGACTCAGACACTTACTAGTTTTGCGATCCTGGATAAGTCACTTAACCCTGTTTCCTGCAGTAAAATGAGGTGGAGAAGGAAATGGCAAACCACTCCAGTATCTTTGTCAAGAAAACCCCAAATGGGTTCACAAACATAAAGCATAACTAAAATGATTCAACAACAACAATGTAATCAGCAAGTTATTTATTGACTGAATTCACCTATTGTTATTTTTTGTGGGAGAAGGGCTGTTGGTAGAAGGGAAAGGGTTGTTTTTCTCTCATTTCTTGAATTTTTAAAAATTGATTCTCTTCAGTCAATTATAAGCTATTTTCTGGGTGGCATCATCTGCTTTCAAAGTCTCTATGATCTTTTCAAATTGGTTAAGGCCTTATTCACATTTAATTTTCTTTTGATTGATTAATTCAACTGAGATGTCTGGGTCTTTTGCCATTGAGGTGGGAGTATATCTGGCCTTCCCCTCACCAAGTTCAATATTCCACAGGAAATTATTGTTTTTTCCGAAGTTCAGCCAGTTCCCCACCCACCCAAGTCATGGTCTTTCCTAAGTGAGGCAGGCGGTTGGTGAAGTCAAGCACTGGTTATTATGCGTCAGGCACTATGCTAAACACTGGGAAGACAAAGAAAGGCAACCCCCCCCAAAAAACCCTGTTTGCCTCAGTTTACTCATCTGTAAAATGAGCTGGAGAGGGGAATAGTAAATCCCTCCAGTATCTCTGCCAAGAAAACCTCAAAATGGGGTCATGGAGAGTTAGACATGACTGAACAACAACAGAGATAGAATGCTTTGAGGTTGGAACAGAATTTTTCTCACAATACCCCTGTGAAGTAGGGAGTGCAGGTGTTACTACCCTTATCTTACAGATGAGGCTAAGAGAGGTTATGGTGATATAGCCAATAAATGATAGAGGTAAGAGCCAAATCCAGATCTTCTTCACTCTGAGAGTAATGGTCTTTCTTGTCTAGTCTATGCCATGCCTGTTACATTCAACAGAGAGGCGCTTATGAATAGTGAAGGGAAGCCTATAACCTGACATGACCCCATTGGCTTATAGATTTAAAGTTGGGAGAGGACCAAGTCCAAGCCCCTCATTTTACAGATGAGCAATCTGAGGCCTAAACAAGTTTAAGGAACTTCCCCAGAGTCACAGAGCTAGCAAGTGTCGGAAGCAGGATTTGAACCCAGTTCTTTTTTACTTGAGTCTAAACTCCTTTAATTAAGGGGATTTGTTCTGTAAAGTTCGGATTCAGTCGAAGGGCTGTACTTGAGGACCTAGAGGGCCGCATGTGGCCTCGAGGCAGCAGGTTCCTTGCTGCTGGAGAGCTCTATCCATTACACAAAAGGTTTCAAATTCACATCCTGACCTACAAAACTGCCAGTGTGGCCTGAATCAGACTACAATACAATTGGGAAATGTTTAACAAAATAGATAAAAATACAATCCAACATAGATAACATTAATTTGTGGATTTCTAAGTCATTAGGGATCCATTTCTACTTGAGTTGGACAACACTGGCCACACCATGCTGCCTCTCAGTTTGAGAAAGGGATCTAACATTGGTTTCATCATAATGACCGTATTATGAGGGCTGCCTCCGCATATGAGGCTCCTGACATTGTCAGGAATGTTTATGGAATCAAAATCTGGCTACCCAAGGCAGATCACCTGTAATTAATGTCATCACCAAACTGCATGTCGCCCTGGGACGAGCAGTTTACAGATGGTGTATATTGGCCTTGCCTTCGAGGATTGGGGTCAGCAACCTTTCTGAGGTGGTATGCCGAGTTTCCATTTACTCACTTCCTGTGAGGGGGCAGGTGGAGGACCTCTCTATGAAGGAGCAGGGAGAAGCGGGTCCTTTTCCAAAATCAGCCATGCAGAATCTTCCCCTAGAACGTTCCATAATGTTGGCAGCTGCCGCTTAGTGGAGGTGAAACTGGAGATAGCAGGAAACTCCCAGGTGCAAATTGTAATGAAGAAGAAGGTGGCCTCTCTTCACCCAAATGCCACTGGCAAAGGCCCACCACACCTTAAGTTATCATCAGTTAATCCGCAAACATTTATTAATAATCTACTTTGTGAGAGAATCTGCCGCCAGGTGCTGAGTATGCAAATGAAATGCTTTGATTGCTGGTTGACTTTTCCTAACATTTTTTAAGTCAATTTTATTTTATTTTCAGTTCCAAATTCTCTCCCCATCAACCAATGAGAAGTCAAGAAAAACAAAAATCATTACAAATATGTATACACATGCAAAACAAATTTGCTGCTCAGTGTAATCCTTAGCAAGGTTTACTGGATAGCCAGCTTAGATACTGGGATTTAAGAGGGGCCAGTTAGTCAATAAACATTTGTTAAACTGTTACTATGGATGTAGCTCTATGCTAAGCTCTTAGGGATACAAAGAAAAAGAAAAAGAAAGTCCCTGTCCTCAAGGGGCTCACAATTTAATGGGGGAGGGGGAGGGAAGAAGGGTAGGTAGCTGGGGGCCTGATGAACTCCTAGAAGTGAGGGGAGACAATGAGATGTCTGTCCTGGCCTGGAGGAGGAGCTCTTGATTCTCTATACTACAGTCTCTCCAAACTGAGAGAGGCAGAGGCCCCAGGGTCCTCCCCAGTCTGCTTTTAACCTCCATTTCCAGACTCTTCTTATGCAACTCCCCCTTTCATGCTCTACGCTCCATCTAAACCAGGCTACTTGTCACCTCTCAGTCACATTCCTTCAGCTTTCTCCTTTCTATCTTTGTTCACCAGGTTCCTATATACCTTATGACCTTCTGTTATCTCCCTAATATCTACCTGTTGAAACTTTTTGTCTTGTGGGGTGTGTGTGTGTGTGTGTGTGTGTGTGTGTGTGTGTGTGTGCATGTAGGATCAGAGGACCACTGATTTAGAGCTGCAGTGAAGAACCTTGGAGAATGTTGAATTCAATACCATCATTTTTCAGTTGAGGCAACTGTCATGTGATTTGGCCAGGGTCATATAGCTAAAAAAATCTCTGAGGCAGCATTTTAACCCAAATCGACCTGATCTCAAACCTTGCACTTTCTCTTCTATAGTAAACTAACTCTATATGCAAATCATATCCTAAGCTCTTACTAGATTGTAAATTCCTGGATGTTAGGTGCTATATTTTATACTAATTTGTATCTCCCACAGTGCCTCACTTATAGAAAAAAAATGCCACATCCATAAAGTGTTTTAAAGTTTACAAAGTCCTTTTGCTCATAATAGCACTGTCAGGTGAATAGTGCAAAGGTTATCCCCATTTTTCAGATGAAGAAACTAATGGTCAGAAAAGTCAATTGACTTGCCCAAAATCATACAGCTTGTAAATGCCAGATGTGAATCCAGCTCTTCTGACTGCAGGTCCAGGATTCTCTTCCCCGTACCACACTGGTTCAATTTGTTTGTGCTTTAACAGAAAAACTTGCTGCAAAGATTTTTTCCCCCAATTAATTATTTCCATTATAATCTTAGTTTTCATTGCTGTTGTTTAGTCATTTCAGTCATGACCAAGTCTTTGTGATCCCATTTGGGGTTTTCTTGGTTAAGATACTAGAGAGGTTTGCCATTTCCTTCTCAAGCTCATTTTACAGATGAGGAAACTGAGGCAATTAGGGTTAAGTGACCAGGGTCACACAGCTAGTCATTGTTTGAAGCTAGATTGGAACTCAGGTCTTTCTGATTCCAGGCCCAGTGCTCTATCTACTATGCCACCTAGCTGACCCATAATCTTAGCTACCTTGGATTTGTTGATGAAAAAACACTTTTAAATTTTATGTAATCAAAGTTATCCATTTTATCTTCTCTGATTCTCTCTATTTCTTGTTTGGCTGCAAGCTTTTCTCCTATTCAAAGATCTGATGGGGGGGGCAGAGACAAGATGGCAGAGAGAAAGCAGTGACTGTCTTGAGCTCTCTCCCAAAGCCCTCCAAATACCTAAAAAAATGGCTTTAAACAAATTCTAAAGCAGCAGAACCCACAAAAAGACAGAATGAAACAGATTTCCAGCCAAAGACAGCCTGGATGGTCGATCGGAAAGGTATATCGTGCTGGGTGGGGAGAGGAGCGCAGTTCGGAATGGGTGCACAGGCCGCAGCGACCCTGGAGCAGGCCTCAGAGGACTGAATCGGGCAGCTGTGGTGGTTTCCAGACTTCTCAACCCAGGAGCGCCAAAGACAACTTAGAAGGTCAGTGGGAAAAGTCTGTGACTGCAGTGAGAGAGGAGCTAGGTCTCAGCCGCAAGTCTCGAGCACGGCCCAGGGCCACGGCTATTTCCTGAGCTTCTGCCCCACAGACTGAGGGGGAATCCAGTGGCTGATCAGAGGGGATTACAAAGATCTCTTTGCCAGTGCTGAGGCAGGAATCTCTTGCTTTACCAGTGCTGGGATCTGGATCACAGTTCTGAGGGGCGGTCCTGGGGAGAGGAGGACCGCTGACGTGGTGGAGCTTGTTGTGGTGGTAGAGAGGAAACACCTCGCCCTTTATCATAGCACCTTGGAAGAACTGAAAATTTTCAGGTCCCTAGAAGTACCTCTGAAAATAACTGTACAAACCCCCGAAGCTTGGGACAGTACACTCCTCACATTGGAAGCAGACTTTTACCTTAACAAAGAGTTTAAAACTCAAGTAATTGGCCGGGATCATGAGTAAGCAGCGCAAAAAGAGTCAGACTATGTTATCTTACTTTGGTGACAAAGATCAAAATATACAACCAGAAGAAGACAACAAAGTCAAAACTCCTACATCCAAAGCCTCCAAGAAAAATATGAATCAGTCCCAGGCCTTGGAAGATCTCAAAAGGGATTTTGAGAAGCAAGTAAGAGAAGTAGAGGAAAAACTGAGAGTGATGCAAGAAAATCATGAAAAACAACTCAACAGCTTACTAAAGGAGACCCAAAAAAATACTGAAGAAAATAACACCTTAAAAAATAGCCTAACCCAAATGGCAAAAGAGGTCCAAAAAGCCAATGAGGAGAAGAATGCCTTAAAAAGCAAAATTGGCCAAATGGAAAAGGAAGTCCAAAAGATTACTGAAGAAAATACTTCCTTCAAAATTAGAATAGAGCAATTGGAAGCTAGTGACTTTATGAGAAATCAGGACACTGTAAAACAAATCCAAAAGAATGAAAAATTAGAAAACAATGTGAAATATCTCATTGGAAAAACAACTGACCTGGAAAATAGATCCAGGGGAGAGAACTTAAAAATTATTGGACTATCTGAAAACCATGATCAAAAAAAGAGCCTAGACATCATCTTTCAAGAAATGTTCAAGGAAAACTGCCCTGATATTTTAGAACCAGAGGGCAAAATAGAAATTGAAAGAATCCACCGATCGCCTCCTGAAAGAGATCCCCAAAGGAAAACTCCTAGGAATACTGTAGCCAAATTCCAGAGCTCCCAGGTCAAGGAAAAAATATTACAAGCAGCCAGAAAGAAACAATTCAAGTATTGTGGAAACACAATCAGGATAACACAAGATTTAGCAGCTTCTACATTAAGGGACCACAGGGCGTGGAATATAATATTCCAGAGAGCAAAGGAGATAGGATTACAACCAAGAATCACCTACCCAGCAAAACTGAGTATAATCCTGCAGGGGAAAAAATGGTCATTCAGTGAAATAGAGGACTTTCAAGCATTCCTTATGAAAAGACCAGAGTTGAATAGAAAATTTGATTTTCCAATATAAGACTCGAATGGAACATGAAGAGGTAAACAGGAAAAATAAAATTATAAGAGATTTATTAAGGTTGAACTGTTTACATTCTTGCATGGAAAGATGATATTTGTAACTCATGAGACCTTTGTCAGTATTAGGGTAGTTGGAGGGGAAAAAATTATATGTACTTATATATAGATATAGATAGATAGGTAGAGGGCACAGGGTGAGTTGAAAATGAAGGGGTCATATCTGGAGAATAAAATTAAGGGGTGAGAGAGGAATATACTAGGAGAAGGAGAAAGGGAGAGGTAGAATGGGGTAAATTATCCCACAAAAAAAAAACAGAAAAGAAAAGGCTCTTACAGTGGAGGGGAAATGGAGGAAGGTGAGAGGGAATGAGTGAATCTTATTCTCATAGGATTTGACTTAAGGAGGGAATAACATACACACTCAATTGGGTGTGGAAATCTGTCTTACCCTACAGGAAAATAGGAGGGGAAGGGGACAAGAGAGTAGGGGAATGATAGAGAGTAGGACAGATTGGGAAGGGGGGTAATCAGAAGCAAATACTTCTGAGGAGGGACAGGGTCAAAAGAAAAAATAGAATAAATGGGCAGATGGGATAGGATTAAGGGAAATAGAGTTAGTTTTTCACAGCATGTCTACTATGGAAGTGTTTTGCACAACTGCACATATATAACCTATATTTAGTTGCTTGCCTTATCAATGAGGGTGGGTGGGGAGGAAGGAAGGGAGAAAATTTGGAACCCAAAGTTTTAAAAACACATGTTTAAAAAAAAAGATCTGATGGGGTCCCCCCCTCCATGTTTCTTTAATTTATTATGTGACTTTCTTTGTGTAGGTCAGGTACTTATTTAGAGCTTATCTTGGCATAAGATATGAGTTGTTGATCTAAATCTAATTTCTTCTGTACTGCTGTCCAATTTTCCCAGAAATTTTTGAGCCTTCATGCCAGTAGCTATGGTTTTAGTGTTTGTCAGACACTAGGATATTAGACACAAGTAATGCATATGCATAGGACACATGTAGAATAAAAACATAAAAACAAGACTTGGTATCACAAATACAGAAAAAGGATGTAGGATATGTACATAATTAGAAGGAGATCAGGGTTGTCCTATCATATACTCAAAAATACTGTGTTAACAAAGTTTAGGGGCAGCTAGGTAGCACAATGGATAGAGCACTGGCCCTGGAATCAGGAGGACCTGAGTTCAAATCCAGCCTCAGACACATAACACTCACTAGCTGTGTGACCTTGGGCAAGTCATTTACCCCATTGCCTAGCCAAAAAAACCTCAAAAAAACAAACAAAAAAAAGTTTACTGAATACCCTATGTGTAGAAGAAAATGTTTGGCATTTGTCAGGTATTAGTAAGAACTACCATCTCTAACACTATAGGATAGCATGAAAGAGCATTGCACTTTGAGTCAAGAGTCTTGGGTTCAAATCCTGCCTGCAACATTTACTAGCTTTGTCAACATGCATGTTACTTTGTCTCTCTAGGGCTCAGTTTCCTCATCTACAACATGGAGATAATAATACTTGTTAGGGCTATTGTAAGGTAAGTACTTTACAAACCTGAAGGAACTATAACAATGGGAGCTGTTTCAAAAATGACTACTCAACAAAGGTTGTCCAGCAACTTCAACTGTAAGGGTATAATCGACAGTCTATGATCCAATGACAGATATGGGACAAAAATTAAGAAATACACAAAGAAGAAAGGAAGGAAAGAAGCATTTTTGAAGCACCTACTATGTGCTGTGCACTATGTTAAATACTTTATAAATATTATTCCATTTGATCCTTACAACCACCCTAGGAGGTATGAACTCCCATTTTACAGTTATTTTACTTTTACAGTTGAGGAAACTGAGGCAGACAGAGATTAAGTGATTTGCCCAGAGTCCCATAGCTAGTAAGTATCTGAGGTAGGATTTGAACTCAGATCTTCCTGACTTCAGGCTAAGCGCTCCATCCACTTCATCACCTAGCTGTCCCTACATAGGTGACAAAGTCACTGTGAACTTGAATACCCAAATGCACAGTTAGTATGAGGTCCACCTGAGATCCATCATGAGATTCACTCCTAAAAGGAGTTCAGAGTGAAGATGTGTGCATAGGTAAGAGAAAAGGAAATGACGAGCTGTGTGGGGCTGAAGCATGCATCCAAGGAGGGAAGTTTCTCAATTGAGCCCAGTTTCTTAAGGCACTTGAAGAGCTCCTGCCAGAGCAAAGATAATACATTCTTAGAAAGAAGCTCGGATCTGGGGAGGCTGCTGAGCATGAACTCTGTGTCCAGGGTTCTTTCCTTGGCCCCTCCCACCACAAAATGACCATTCCAAGCAGCTCCCCTGAGATCAGCTCAAGCCAGCCTTGTTCCTGCTGTCCGCTATTACTGCTCAGAGGACTTTTCCAACCATCTAAATATTTGGGCTACACTTTAAGTACATTTCCAGTTTTCATTATTCACGTGGCAGCTCATAGAGACATAAAATTCAAGCTCCTGGTAATTTAAAAATGAGATTTCTGTACTATATGCAAGGTACCTGTGGCCATTTGGGGTCAAGTTAATGGAACTAGGGGGAACCTGGTTAATAGGACCAAGGGACTAATACATGGTAGGCTAGTTAAAGTCAGCAGACATCAAGAGAAAGAGGAGGAGGAGAAGGAGGAGGAGGAAAAAACCAAACCATTTTGCCTAGGGTCTTTAACTGATAGAGAGAGCAGGGATTGAATGCTGGAATTGGAGTCAGGAAGACCCGGGTTCAAATTCTACTTCTGGAATTGCCTGACCATGGACAAGTCACTTAGCCTCAGTCACTAAACCTCAGTTTCCTCATCTATAAAATGTGGAGAACTTCACACCTATTTCCCCAGAGGGTGTTGGGAACCTCAAGTGAGATTAGCTTTCAGCACTATAAAAATGTCAACTATTATTATTATAATCCTTCCATGGGAACAAAAAATACAGTCCTTAACCAATCAACAGTGCAGTGGGAGATGCTGGAATTTTTTGTTGGCTCCAATATTAAAGAGTGAATTGAGATCTTGGAAATTTTGTAGCCTGAATTGAATGAGCCACCAAAAGACCAAGATGACAAATGAAAATTGATAAGTTTTCAAAAGAGTTTTCTACTTAATTGGTATAGTGATACAGATTAGAGAAAGAGGGGCTACAGGTTTCCAGAACTGGAAGGAATCTTGGAGATCATCTAGTCCAATCCTCCTGTTTAGCAAAGGAAAGAAGTAAGAGCCACAGAGGTTTTGATTTGTCTAAGGTCACAAAGCCAGTCCATGGCAAAGCAAGACTTAAACCCACATCTCTGGACTCTCATCCAGTACTCTTCCTTCTATGCTGCACTGACTTTTATAAACAAACAACATCAATCTGCACTTAGGTCTTAAGGTCATGGATCTAGAATTGGAAGAGACTTTAGAGGCCGGCTAGTATAATCTCCTCTTTCTACAGAGTAGGAAACTGAGTCCCAGAGAGTTTAAGTGATGCCCAGAGTTGCACAGGTAACAGTAACAGAGCTGGTATTTGAACTTAGGTTCCGCGAATCTAAGTTTAATGGAACAATTCAAGACTCTTTCTGCTTGTGTTATGAATTTTTCAAGAGCATCAGCTGTCCAAAGGAAGAGAAGTAGCAGAGTGCCTTTATTGTTGCGGTTCTCAGAAGAGTCATAATATGGCAAATTCAGTGGGATGGACAACATGATGACTATCCCCATAACCTTCAGTGGGGCATCCTTTAATTGGATGTGGCTGTCAGGAGTTGATACGTATTTTAACATCTAATGGGAAATTCAATATCACATGGCATTGCACATGTTGTATGTTTAAAAAAATGATGAATGTGCAGATTTTATTAAATGACTTTGTTAAGTCGAAATCCTAAGAACTATTTCCCTCCTCCTTCAAATCTTAGCTCTGTCACTTACTATCTGTGGGCGAGTCATTTAACCCTTGTTTGCCTCAGTTTCCTCGTCTTTAAAATGAGCTGGAGAAAGAAATGGCAAACCACTGCAGTATCTCTGCCAAGAAAAACCCTAATGGGAACATGAAGAGTCAGACCCGACTGAAACGAACAAATAACAACAACATCTGTGTGACCTCAGACAAGCCATTTCACTATTCTGGGTCTTGGTTTTCTTAGCTGAAAGATGAAGGGGTTGAACAAGGTGACTTCTAAGGCCCTTTTAGCTCGGCATCTATGATCTGATAACTATAAACTTTCATCATGTTTTTTCTGTCTTCATCTTCCCCGGTCAATTTTGAGGAGATAAATGCTGCCTTTGAATCATCCAGTGCTTCAGTTTTCCCTTAAAATAGGGCAAGGAAACTGTCCTAGGGTACCCCCAGCAGTTGCCACTGTCCCCAGTTCATCTACATCCTCCATGGAAGTGCTATGGGGGGAGGTTTACAGGGTGGCCAAATGGCTGTGTCTCTGAACCCAGCTGGGATGCCAATGACTTGAGTTCACCACGCTTAGAGCAAGGCTCTTGATTCCGGCTCACTTTCAGCCAACCTAGGGTCTCTTTCCTCTCCCTGCCGAGAGACTTGAGTTGAGTGAGAATGAGGCCTTATATTTAACCCAACAGGCCAGCTAACATCTGGCAGCAGGCTGCTTTCCAGATATTGTGAGAAGGATGTGGATGCCTTCAAATCCATTCAATAATGGTGAGTTCTCTTCTTTATGTCATGAAGGCCTCATGTTCACTTGATTTACACCTTCTCTCATGCTGCAAGAATGGTTCAACATTCCCCTGGATTAGACTGGAATCCCCCAGAGACACATTTCTCAAACTTGGCCCGAGTTGACGACTCAGGCTCAGGCTTCCAAGTCTTCCCCAGGAGGGGCATAACCATAATGCCCTTGTGTTTGTTTCAGAGGGTTCACCAGCTTCCAAAAACACAAAGAGGATTTAGAGGCACGATTGTGCTGAGAGACAGGTAAGGAGTGTTGTCAGATTGGGTATCGGCCAGGTCTTACCGAAAGAGGTTTAGCTACACCCAGGAGGCAAAGCCAGGGCGTGAGCAGCTGAATTCCAGGAGCTGCCTATGAGACCACACAACCTTCCAGAGCTGCATGCTGTGAACACCCACACTCAAGTGCCCTCAGGTTCTTGGTGGCATATGCCCCTCCAAAAAAAAAAAACTGCAAGGAAGAAATCTGCCTGGAGACCCCCAAAGAAAGATACATAGAGTAGTCTGGAATGGTAAGGTGAGTGGAGAGGGCAGATTCTCAAAATGTCACCTTTCCTTTCCTCCCCTCGTCTGGCACTTAATAAATGTTTTTGACTGATTAACTGATCAACTCTTGTCCACATTGGTAGGCATATGATTAAATTGAAGAAGAAAATTGTTGTTCTCCCCAGATGAGTGTCAAGACTTTCAATGAGAGTTCCCAATAGAGGGAACTTGGGAGTCAAAGGTAATTCCTGTTGCTTAGACAGAAACCACAAAATTGTTCTTTCTATGTCTGGCTCTGGAATACAGGAGAACTGAAACATCTTATTTCAATGTTCCATTAGATATCTTATACTGGGTTGTGACTATAAACCTTGCCTTAGAGTAGGTATAATATGGTTCGCCTGTTTGGCTGTGGTTAACCTATTTTTTAAAATGTAATAAAAAGACTTATTGAGCACTTTGTTGTGAATGTGATAGACACTGTGGCAGAATCTAAAGTGTAACATCTGAGTCCTGATCTCTAGGAGTTTACAATCTAGTAGAGGGGAAGAGATGAACATTTGAAAAGTTATATGACAATGAAATACCAAAACAATTAGAAATAGTAAAAGTAGCATCTCAAAGACATATATATATATAATATATATATATTATAATTTCCAAGTGAATTATACAGATAATAATTTGCTATAAGAGAGTAGAGTGGGGAAAGATTACTTTAGCCAGAATCATTAATCCACTGTTGTAACTCTTTGCACTCTTATTTCCTTTTCTATAATAAATTTTCAAGTGATATACCTAAGTAAGTTTGGTATAGTGGAGAAAGGAGTGATTTCAGAATCAAGAAGATCAAAGGTCAAGTCAAGATCCATCTTTGGCCATGTGGCTGTGTGAAAATGTGCAAAACACTTAACCTTAATGACCCAGCCAACTCTCTAAGACCATAGCTTACAGAAGAGTTGTTAATCTGCATTGGTCCTTGGAGTTGCCTATGCTAAAGTCATAGGTCTAGGGCTGTCGTGATATACCACCACGGTAGGCCTCAAAGCCTCTCCAGCTCATGCAGAGATAAAGCATATTGCAGATCTTACTGCATTAATTGTTTGTTTGTTTTTTTAACTTTCAAAACATTCTTTTATTTCAGTATCACTTTGCTTCCAATTCAACCTCAACTGCCTCTTCCATCCCCTACCTTTAACCACCTCAAATGAATTAGCTGCACAGAAAAAAATGTAGCCATCTTGTGGACTTTTAGTGCATTTTTTATTAATAAACTTTCTTGGTTTTCACAAATATAGCATACTTAACTTATTTTACATAACAGAATGTTAGAAATTATAATTTAACCTCTTATTTTCCCTAGATTATTTTAAAAATTAAGTATATTTTCAATTATCATGTAATAATATTTTTCTCTCTTCCACCCTCTCCCACCCCTCATAAGAAAATAAAACCCTCTTAACAAATATACATAGTCAAACAAAACAAATTTACATGTTGGCAGGATCCAAAAATAAGTGCCTTATTTTGCACATTTAGTCCATTATTTTTCTACCAGGAGGTGGGTAGCATTCTTCATCATTAGTCCTCTGGAATTATGGTTACTCACAGCATTGATCAGAATTCTTAATTCTTTCAAAATTACTTGTTTTTACTATATGGATGTCATTGTATAAATTATTCTCCTGATTCTTCTCATTCCACTGCTAATAACAGAACTAATATTCGTATAAGTCTTCTAATGTTTCTCTGAAACAGGATTTTTTATAGCACAATAGTATTCCATTATATTCATATGTCACATTTTGTACATCCATTCCCCAATTGATGAATACTGCCCCCTCTTAGTTTCCAATTTTTGATACCGCAAAAAGTGTTACTATAACAATTTTTGTATATTTGGGTCCTTTTCTTCTTTCTTTGAACTCTTTGAGGGTATAAACCTAGGGCATTCATAGTGTAATAAATGCTGAGGTGTGGTTCTACATGCATTTCCAGAATGGCTTGATCGCTTCACAGCTCCAAACTGCATTAATGTGGCTATTTTCTCAAAGCTCTTCCAAACATTTGTTATTTTCCTTTCTTGGTCAACTTTTCCAATTCTTTGGGTGTGAGGTGGAACCTCAGAACTGCTTTAATTTACATTTCTTTAGTTATTAGTGATTTTAGATCACTTTTTTCTCATGTCTATGGATAGTTTGGATTTCTTCTTTCAACAATTGCCCATTCATATCATTAGACCATGTATCAACTGGGGAATGGCTGTTATCCTTGAACATTTGAAGCAGTTCCTTATCAGAGAAATTTGTTTCACAGATTTTTTTCCTACTTAACTGTTTTCCTTATAATCTTAGCTACATTAGATTTGTTTAAATAAAAATTTTTAATTTTATGTAATCAAAATTGTCCATTTTAACTTCTGCGATCCTCTCTATATCTAGTTTGGTCATGAACTCTTTCAAAAGGCAGAGTTCTGAAGGGTAATTTCTTCAATATTCCTCTGGTTGATTTATGATATGACCTTTTAAATGTAGGTCATGTATCCCTTGGATCTAATCTTTGTATATGGTATGAGGAGTTGTCCTAAATCTATTTTCTGCCAGGCTACTCTCCAGTTTTCTCAGCAGTTTTCTTTTGTCAAACAGTTAGTTCTTACCATAGGAGCTTGGGTCTTTGGGTTAATTGAACAGTAGGTGAGTAGGTTCATTTACTTTTCTTTCTTTTAAAGCTCATCTTGGATTTTTGTTCAGGTAGTTTTGGGTGTAACTGAGCTGTTTTGCTTTCTCCTACCTTGCCATCCTGGCTGATCTCCACCACTACACATGTTATTACTAGTCTTCATTAAATGAACTCCATCCCTTGCCAAGAATCTGCTGTTTCTATACTTTAAGTGATAATTAAGTAAAGCAGGTCCTATTTTCATCTTAGTCAGCTATCTCCTTCTCAAATCTAGCATTCACTTCTGAATCTCCAACCTTCAGTCAGCAGTGATGAAAACACCAATCATGGTCCTAAGGACTTTGGAGTTTCTTGCTCAGAATAGCATAATCGTTAGCAGAGCTTTCTAGATTTCTTCTAATTGTGTCATTTATCTCCACATGAATCATTAGGAAGAGGTAGAAGGCATCAGTTTTGACAATGCTTGGGAAGCTATCTGATACATCCCAGATATATGCTCCCAGAAGACAGCAGAGCTTTCTATTGCTTGCTTCACACCTACAAATGGCTGCTTTGCTATCTCTCAAAAGGAAGTCACAAATTGCCGCTACTTGTCCAAGGTCACAGTTAATGGCAAAGGCAGGTCTAGAACTCAGGTTTCCTATGTATGATAAAAATAATTCAGAGTGAGTTTGACTGAGCTAGGTTTGTAAGAAACCATTAGAGGACACTGTTCTCTCTTAAGAGAGGGGTGTCCTCTGTCCCCCATACCCTTATAGAGATTGCAAAGGAGTAGGTGGCCCCTGGAATAGGATGCCATTTTAATACCACACAGGAGCTAGTGAGAGAGGAGAGAGCAGTCATGATGGGCAGGTGCAGGTTGAGGATATTGTCTTCTATGAAGCAGGTAGCTCAAGTCTTATCATCACTATTTTACATATGAGGAAACTGAGGTTAAGAGAAACCAAGGAGCTTGCTTGGGGTTTACCTAGCTACTAAGTATAGGAGGGGAAACTCAAACCTACTTTTCTTTACCTTAAGACTCCAGGGTCTTTTTGATATCTAGGTTTATGAGAAAACTTCTTAATACATTTAGGCAAAATTATTGAAGAGTGATCTAGATACACAGATTACAGCTGTGAAGATAGTTTTTAAAAAAAAATCAATCCATTGGTACCCAGTGAATATATTAATAGGAATTACTTTTTCAGAAGCTTCAGGGTATAGTGGATAGAAAGCTGGTCTCCTCACATTCAATCCCACATCTACAACTTCAGACACTTGACATTTACTAGCTGTGTCACCCCGGGCAAGTCATTTAACTCCCATTGCATCACAAAACAAACAAAAACCAAAACCAAATTCCACATCTGGTACATATAAGCAGCATGGCCCAGGCCGTATCATCCAATTTCTCAGTGCTCTAGGCTACTCAAGTTTGCAGAAGATCTGCTGATCTACACTAGTAATCAATCAATACACAATTAATCAATCTATTAATTGAACAATCATCCCAAAATCAAATAATTAATCAAACTGACTAGATTTCAGGTGTATGGAGGCAAGGCAGAGGGACACAAACAAAAAATTAAATAGCCTATTCCATGAAGGAGTTTATATTCTATTGGAGAAGACAAAATGTGGGTATGTAGTTTATAAGAGAAAAATGCACTCCCTAAGAAAAAAATCTCCAGGGCCAGATGGATTTACAAGTGAATTCTATCAAACATTTAAAGAACAATTTATTCCAATACTACATAAACTATTTGGGAAAATAGGTGGAGAAGGAGTCCTACCAAATTCTTTTTATGATACAAATATGGTGCTGATGCCTAAACTGGGAATAGCCAAAACAGAGAAAGAAGATTATAGACCAATTTCCCCAATGAATATAGATGTAAAAGTTTTAAATAAAATATTAGCAAAGAGATTACAGCAACTAATCTCGAGGATAATATACTATGACCTGGTGGGCTTTATACCAAGAATGCAGGGCTGGTTCATTATTAGGAAAACTATCAGCATAACTGTCCATATCAACAACAAAACTAATAGCAATCATGTGATTATCTCAACAGATGCAGAAAAAGCATCTGACAAAATACAACATCCATTCCTATTAAAAACACTAGAGAGCACAGGAATAAATGGAATCTTCCTTAAAGTGATAGGTAGCATGTATCTAAAACCATCAGCAAGCAATCTATGTAATGGGGATAAGCTAGAAGCATTTCCAATAAAATCAGGGGGTGAAACAAGGATGTCCATTATCACCACTGTTTTTCAATATTGTACTAGAAATGTTAGCTTTAGCAATTAGAGAAGAAAAAGAAATAGAAGGAATTAGAATAGGCAAAGAAGAAACAAAGCTATCACTCTTTGCAGATGATATAATCCTAGAGAATCAAGTAAAAATTACTTGAAATAATAAACAAATTTAGCAAAGTTGCAGGATATAAAATAAAACCCACATAAGAGACAAATGCAAAGTAATTTGTGGGAAGGGAGTACTAGGAGCTAGAGGATCAGGAAGGGTCTCATGAAGAAGGAGAGGTTTGAAATTTGAAGAAAACAAGAGATTATAATGAATGGAGATGAGAAGTGAGTACATTTTAGGAGTGGAGGACACACAGTGCAAAGGCATGGAAATGAAAGATGATAATAGTAATATTAATAACAATAACTAGCATTTATATAGCATTTAAAGGTTTGCAAACCATTTTATAAATGTGTCATTTTATCTTCATCACAATCATTAGAAAAAAGTGCTGTTATTATCCCCATTTTATAGATGGGGAAACTGAGGCAGGGAGAGGTTTAAGTGACTTACTCAGGAAATGGAATGTCACATATGAGAATCAGCAACAAAGCCAGTTTACCTTTACCATGGAGTATAGTAAGGGCATAAATGTATAGTAATGCTGGAAAGGTTAGTTGGGGCTAGACTGTGGAGGACTTTAAATGTCACACAGTTTATATTTGATCCTAGAGGCAATAGAAAGATAATGTTTAATCTTCTTAACAAAATCTGTTCACTGAAGGAAAATTTTATCTCTCAGACCTATGGATAAGGGAAGAATTTTTGACCAAATAAGAGAAAGCATTCATTACAAGATGTAAAATGGATAATTTTGATTACATTAAATTTTAAAAGATTTTGCACAAATGAAAACAATGCAACCAAGATTAGAAGGAAAGCAGAAAATTGGAGGGGTGGATTTTACAGTAAGTTTCTCTAATAAAGCCTCATTTCTCAAATATATGGAGAACTGAGTTAAATTTATAAGAATACAAGTCATTCCCCAATTGATAAATGGTCAAAGATATAAACGGGTAGTTTTCAGAAGAAGAAATAAAAGATATTTATAGTCATATCAAAAATACTCAAAATTATTACTGATTAGAAAAATGCAAATTAAAACAACTCTGAGGTACTATCCCATACCTATCAGAGTGACTAATATGACAGAAAAGATAAATAATAAATATTGGAGGGGATGTGGAAAAATTGGGATACTGAAGCACTGTCAGTGGAGTTGTGAACTGATCCAGCCATTCTGGGGAGCAATTTAGAATTATGCCCAAAGGGCTATAAAAATGTGCATACTCTTTAATCCAGCAATACCACTACTAAATCTGTATCCCAAAGAGATAAAAAACAAAAAACAAAAGTACCTTTATATATATATATATGTATATGTATGTGTGTGTGTGTGTATATATATATATATATATATATATATATATATTTGTAGCAGATCTTTTAGTGATTGCAAAGAATTGGAAATTGAGGGAATGCCCATCAATTGTGGAAGGGCTGAACAAGTTGTGGTATATGAATGTAATGGAATGCTATTGTGCTACAAGAAATGATGAGCCAGCCGACTTCAGAAAAACCTGGAAAGACTTGTATGGACTGATGCTGAGTGAAGTGAGCAGAACCAGAAGAACATTGTACACGGAAACAGCAACGGTTTACAATGATCAGCTGTGAATGACTTAGCTATTCTCAGCAATGCAATGATCTGAGACAATTCCAAAGGATTCATGATGAAAAATGCTATCCACTTCAGAGAAGGAACTGTATGGAGCCTGTATGAAGATTGAACCATACTTTTTTTTTTACTTTTTATTTTCCATGTTTTTTTCTTTTTCTTTTTTTTTGTCTGTGTTTTCTCTCTTTCTTTCAACATGGTTAATATGGAAATATGTTTTACATGACTTCACGTGTATAATCTATATCAAATTGCTTGCCTTCTCAAGGAAGGGGGAGGGAGGATAAAGAGAGAATTTGGAATTGAAAATTTTAAAAATGTTTAAAAATTTTATATATAAATTGAGAAATAAATAAAAATATGTTTAGGGGAAAAAAAACAAATCTGCTCCTTAATAAAAGCTGATTATTCAACTAAGAGAAGAGACATCAGGAATCCTCATGTCACAGACAGAAAACAAGCACCCCATCACAACCCCGTCAGCATAGGTACATGAGAGGAAATTTGTGGCAACAGAGAAGCTATGTCTCTGTATATTTATAGCTAGGACCAGGAGACCTGGGTTCAAACCCCAGACAAATGAAATGGTTTCCTGTCTGACCAATGGAAAACTAGTTCCTTGTGCTCCAGTCAACACAGCTAAATAACAAGGTTAAAAATGGGCCCTTCCTTCACTGAAATTAGATTGTATGTCCAGGCCAAGCTGTGGAAGGGGAAATAAATACAGGCAGAGGTGAGAGGTGTATTGTGGTAATTTTACCAGAGCTGCTGCAAGCAGGAAAAACCCTGGGCATGTTATATACTTGGATTTCTGTCTTCTAGGACAGGACTCTTCTAGGGAAATTGCAATGGTAATTATTCTAGAAAGTTGAGAGAGAATGTTTAAACCCCAAATGATCTGGATTGATGTTATCTGTATTTGTATCAGGTGCTTTGGCTAAACTGTCCGTTCACTTGGAGTATGTATAGAGTCCAAGATCACCTTAGGGAAAGATGAAACTCTTCCCCACCTGGTATTTTGAAAAGCTCTTTTTCTGCTTTGTTGAATTCTATCCAGTCTGACTGTTTTATTTTTTGAACAGGGGCAGAATTTAGAAGAGGTGGAGAAGAGAGAGGAGACGACCAAAATATCCATTTTACAAATTGGAGGGGGGGGGTGATCAACCATTTAATTTTCAATTTAATCAGTCTTTAGTTGTCTGACTCTTCATGACCCCCTTTCAGGTTTTCTTGGTAAAGATACTAGAGTAGTTTGTCATTTCCTTCTCCAGCTCATTTTACAGATAAGGAAAATGAGGCAAACAGGGTAAAGTGACTTGCCAAGGTCACATAGCTAGTAAGAGTCTGAGGCTGAATTTGAATTCAGGAAGATGAGTTTTCCTGACTCCAGTGCTGGTGCTCTATCCACTGTCCTACCTAGCTGCACCTAACCATTTGATACCAACTAGGGAAAAATGGCAGGCGTTTTCACTGAAGAGGGAAGGAAGAGGACAGATATAATTTCTGAACCTTCTTAGGAAGGTCAGAGACCCAGCATTGCACCAACATGAAAGCAACAGGAGCAGCTGACCATAGTGCCAGTCTACAGATTTCTCACTTACATTAAATGAAGCTGGGTAGTGGATCTGGAGATCATGTATTGTGATAGTAGAAATGGGTTTAGATTTAAGGTCTTTTAGGAAGTCTGAATTAAATCTTGGTTCTACCTACCAGCCCTGAAACCTTGGGTAAAACTCTCTGTGACTCATTTTCCATATTATTAATAAAAATGACTATTATAATTCCTGTACTCCAGTAAGGTATAATGGAAAGAGAACTGAATTGGAATTAGAAGACCTGGGTCCAAAATCTGACCCTTCTATGTATTAGCAGTGTGACCTTGGTTAAATCACTTCATCTCTTTGAGTCTCAGTTTCCAGGAAGAAAAGGAATTAGATCAAGGTTGCTTAACCTTTTTTTTTTGTGTCACGGGTCCCTTCGGCAGTAAGGTGAAGCCTCTGAGGTTGATAGACCCTTGCTGAAGAATTCTTTTAAATAATTGAAGAAAATGCTGAATTTCAATTACAGGTTGTAAAAATAAAGATGTAAATTTTCTCCATCCAAATTTACTACCTGAAATTTATCCATAGACCCCTAGAGCAGATGATCTCTAAAGTCCCTTAAAAATCTAAATCATATCATCCTACATTCTACCTCATAGGGTTGTTTTGAGAAAAGCCCATTCTATATAAATTTGAGTTACTCTTATTGACTGAATTCTACTTGCCTTAGTCTTGCAGAAGCTAATAATAATAATTAGCATTTACATAGCACTTCTTTAAGGTTTTTAAAGTGCTTTACAAATATCATGTCATTTGATCCTCATAATAACAACTCTAGGAAGTAAGTGCTATTATTATTCCCTTTTTACAGTTGAGGAAACTGAGGTAAACAGAGGTTAAATGACTTGTCCAGAGTCACACAGCTAGTAAGTGTCTGAAGCCATATTTGAACTTAGGTCTACCTGACTGCACCTCCAGCATTTTATCCTCTGTACCGCCTAGTTGCCTCCAACACAGAGCTGGACAAAGGGAAGGAACTCAGTAACTACTTCCTTAATGGATAGATGGATGAATGGTGCTGAATAAATGCTTGTTGATTGGTTGATGGATGGATAGGTGAATATTGAAATGAATCTAGATAAAGTTTTCTTTAATATTATTTCTATGGATGTGAATATTCACAAGTTAGGTTATCTCTACATCTTCAGGCCTATGAGACTCTTGTATGCTTTATTGAATGCCAAATTATTACTCTCACTCCACCTTTTGCCTCAAAAGTTTTTATTCTGTCTTTAGATTAATTTCGGAAGCCTTAGATTAACTACAGAAGCCTTAGATTAACTACAGAGTATAATAGATGTTATCCTCACTTCTGAACTTGAGAAGTATGTTTAATGAAAAAATACAATGGAGTTCTTTCAGGTGCAAAATTAACCAGAATGTGATTATTTTGAGATAAGTTCCCTAGCTCAGCAGTCATGCTTTATTGTTTCCAATGTTTTAAAGTCCATGCCAGGGTTCTATTCTCCTAGAGTAAAAATAACTTGGAATAATTCAGTCCTAGTAAGTCCTAGCTGTGCAAATAACTGGAGTAATTAGAGGAAAAGGTTATCTTATCCCAACACAATTCATATCCATTCAAGCCCTTTGCCCTCATTGGTCCTTTCCTTGAATATGGCCAAGTTACAGTTGGTCTAAAGTTCTCTCAGACATTAGTGCTCTCTCATTCAAAATACTTCATACTTCCTTACCTATATACATCTAATCCCCTAAACAAATAGAATGGAAGCTCCTCCATACCAAAGACTATCTCATTTTGGTTAGCCCAGCGCCTAGCCCAGGGTCATTCATATATCAGGCCTAAATTGCATTTCTTCTTTTGGTTCTCTGAGCTGTCAACCTTCAGTCATCAATTAGAAGCCATTGAACAGAGCTATAACTGAATGGTAGTCATTTAATGAGATGCTTTTCTGAGTTTCTTCTAAATTATAGAAATAGCTTTTATGATGTCAGAGGCTCCAACAACATGAAGAGGTCAGGTTCAGTTCCGTGAATTTCTCGCCTCTATAGCACATATCCCCTGCCTAGAAAATCTGGGAAAGACACCACAGACACCACCCGGTAGTGCAATGTCAATTCCCTTTGCAAGCCCATGAAATTAATGATACAAAGTGCTTTCCTCACAACCATCCTGCAAGGCAGGTAAAGCAAGAAGCATTAGCTGCACTCAACAAATAAAGTTTAGGCATCAAGAGGTTTAAATGACTTGTCCAGGGTCACATAGAATTTAAGAGATAGTCCCATGATTCAGCTTCAGGTCTTCCGACTCTTAAATTCCTACATTTTCTAGTGTATCATACCACCTTCAAAAAGTGTTTTTTTTTTCTTTTTTTTTTTTTTGGCTAGGCAACGAGGTTAAGTGACTTGCCCAGGGTCACACAGCTAGTAAGTGTTATGTGTCTGAGGCTGGATTTGAACTCAGGTCCTCCTGAATCCAGGGCCAGTGCTCTAGCCACTGCACCACCTAGCTGCCCCAAAAAGTGGTTTTTAAAAGTAGTGTAATGCTATCCATAGGAATATTTGGTAGCTGGTGGAAGGGGAGAGTGAAATGACATTTTGCGTCCTATTCAGACTATAATCACAAAGGCTCAAAACCTGGAAGCTAGTCTTAATTCTTTTCTCTTTTATTTCCTATGTATAAAAGGGTCCTGTCAAACATTTTAAAACTTCTTTCCCATCTATCTTTTCCTTTCCAATCCCAAATCCAATTGCTATTCTGGTGCAAGTACCATGTCATCTGTAATGACTGTAAGAATTCCTAATTGCCTCCAGCCTCTCTTCTATCTAGTCCCCTGAGGCTTGGATTAATCTTTCTAAAATACTACATTTGAGGTCACTTCCCACTGAAAGTCAGAAACCTTCAATGGTTCTTTATTACCTGCAGGATAAAGTTGAATTTCCTTGGCTTTTCATATTTTGTTCCCAAGCTAAACCATTGTTCCAGACACAAACCCTTTAGCATAGCCAGACAGATTTGCTCACTGTCCTCTGAACATCCCATGTGCGTTCCTAACTCTACACCTTTGCTCATCCATCAGGAATACCCTTTCTCCTCCCTAACCATCCAAATTCTGTTCATCCTTCAAGAATCAGTTCATGTCCCGTGTCCTCCAGGAAGCCATCCCTGACTACCCCAAGTCTCACAGTATTCTCTGTTCTCTGACCTCACAGAACCCTTAGCTATCTGCACTGAATTATTTCTTGTTTAATGCATTTGTGCCACAGATGTCATTCATCGAATCTGGAGCTTGGAAGAGAGCTCAAGGTTCATCTAGACCAGTGGTGCTTTGCCTTTTCTATGCCATGGACTTCTTTGGAAGTCTGGGGTAGTTGATGGACCTGTCTAAGAAGAATGTTTTATTATTATATTCATATTTAAGATAAATTATAAAATTCAAGTAAAGGTTAGTGAAAATGTAGATGTTACTTTTTCCCATCCAAGTTCACAGACCTTTCTGAAATCTACCAATGGACCCTCAGTTAAGATCCTGATCTAGTTCAATGCTTTAATTTTTTTAGCCCCTCTCATCCCCCCAGCAGGTTCAATGACATTCTAGACAGCTGTGTCGACATGGACCTGATATTGGATATGCATGATGGACCCTACCCTCCAACATATATGCATGTACACAGTACACACACACACACACACACACACACACACACACACACACACACACACCCTTCCAGAACTTAGAGAGTTGTCCTAATACTTTGAGGCCAACTAGAAGAAGAAACCTAAGGGTCAGGGATTGCCTCTTTAGTATACCTATAAATCTCTGGCTCTCAGCAGCCAATTAAAAGTGTTATTAAGACCAACAGGAGATAGGGGCTATCTGAGTCTGCTAGGATTCCCTTTCTCCCTCTGGGCCGCAAGTTATATGCTCGTGGTTTCCCAAATAAACTTGTGTCAGAGATAGGGCCACCTGCTCTTCATGTCTTCTTTGGCCTCATGAGATTTTGAATGGGAACTGGTATCTTCCTCTTCCTGGGACCTTACCGGCGAGGTATCAGATACTTAAATAATTAGAGTAGGGCCTATGTCTCTTTATTCCTAATTCAATACTTATTGTGATTGCATTACAATATGTTACCTCTCTGATTTTGGTATAAATTTCTTGAGATCAGAGATTACCATATTTTCTTATAGTCCCTCCCTCCCCTACTTTAACATGAATAACATTGCCTTGTATATAGCAGGTAATTAACAAATCTTTGTTAAATGGGCAAATGAATTATGAAATTTTAACAGTGGTCCTCCGTGCTATATGTCAACACTGATGATGGAACATATGACCCACCTCCTGACAGAGAGTTGATGGACTTAAGGTGCAGAATGAGACATACATTTTTAGTCATGGCCAACCTGAGAATTTGTTTTGCATGACTGTGCATAATTGTTTCAAAGGTTTTCTTTTTTCTTTTTCCAAGGTAGGGTGGGGTGAGAGTGAGAGATAATTCTTCTTTGCTAATTTAAAAAATAAAATTTAATTTAAAAATATTGTATTCCACCCTTGACCCAGCAATAGCACTTCTAGCACTGTATCCCAAAGAGATCATAAAAATGGGGAAAGGACCCACATGTACAAAAATATTTATAGCAGCTCTTTTTGTGGTGGCAAAGAATTGTAAATTGAGAGGATGCCCATCAATTGGGGATTAGTTGAACAAGTTGTGGTATATGAATGTAATGGAATACTATTGTGCTATAAGAAATGATGAGCAGATAGACTTCAGAAAAACCAGGAAAGACTTGTAAGGACTAATGCTGAGTGAAGTGAGCAGAACCAGGAGAACTTTGTGCACTGTAACAGTCACATTGTGTGATGACTAACTTTGATAGACTTAGCTCTTCTCAGCAATGCAAGGATTTAGGACATCTCCAAAAATCTCATAATAGAAAATCTATCCACATCCAGAAAAAGAACTGTGGAGTTTGAATGCAGATCAAAGAATACAATTTGCTCTCTTTTTTTGTCTCTTCTGTTTTGTTTTGTTTCTTCTTTCTTGTGGTTCCTCCTAATAGTTCTATTCTTCTTTAAAACATTACAACATGACTAATGTGAAAATATGTTTAAAAGATGTATATGTAGATTCTACATCAGATTGCATGCTGTCTTGAGGAGGGAGAGGGAGAAAATTTAAAACTCAAAAGCATATGGAAGTGAATGTTGAAAACTAAAAATAAATTAATAAAAAAACAAACAAAAATATTATATGCCAAAGGAATGACTAACTCATGGTGGGATGTTAGACATTGCAGCTGGTCACTGGGGGAGATATTTTTGGTTTGGAGGAAGGAGAGGGTTCAGTGCCTCTCAAATCATACCATATATGCAGATATCTATTCTGTCTGCAGTTAACAGTTTAGTGCTCTTTACGCAAGATTATACAATGTATATATCTTTGAAAATAGCTTGTTAGAAATAATTTGACTGCCAGAATTTTAGGAATGCAAATGTTCATAATTTGATGTAAAAGGCAGGGATTGAATTAGGGGGAGGGATGAAGGATGATCTTCCATTTTTTGTCAGTAGCCTGCTACCATAGCATAGACATACCTAAAAAAATTATATTTGTGGCCAACACATCAGTACTGTGCAGTGGAAAGAACATTGACCTTGTGAACTGGGGGACTCCAGACTAGCTATGTAGCCTTGGCCAGGTTACTTAACTTCTCTGAGAAGTCAGTTTCCTCTTATCCTTAATGAGGGGGTTGGCTTGGGAGATCATTGCCATCCCTTCCAGCTCCAATATTCTCTGATTACATATTTCACCAACTGAAATGTTAATACACCATTTCACTTTCTCTTTTCTCTCATTTCCAACCCAGAATTAAGTGGAATGGCTATCTTTTGGCTCTCTCTTCCTTCTGAGATGTGGACATGAGGGCCAAAGAGGCTAAATAGGTTAGATTTTCTAAGGCTGAATCTTTATGCAGAGAAAAAGTGAAAGGTCCATATTCACAACAGCTCCAAAGGACTAGAAATAAGTAAGACATGATTGCACATCCATAACCTATATCAAATTTCTTACCATCTTAGGGAGGGGATGGTGAGAGACAAAGGGAGATAATTTGGAACTCAAAAAAAATTTTTTAAATGAATGTTCAAAAATTGTCCTTTGAAAATTGTAATTGGAAAAAATAAAATACTATTTAAAAATAGAAATGGTAGGATCTTTATCAGGATTCTTCAGGGCATGTAGTGAAGACTGTCCTTTGAAGATGGACTTGGCAGGGGATCCAGAAATCTGAATCTAGTCAAGTTAACAAGCATATATTAAGCACCAAAGACGTGCCAGGAAGGGCTTTCAAGCAGCCAACTGCCATGCGACTTGACTTCTCATGGTTCTTCTTATGAACCATTCAAAAAGCTCTAGCACTACCTGCTTCTCAATTGTGTTGCATTGAAAATACAAAATCATCCTCTCTATTAATGATAATGATAGTGATAATGTAATAGCTGGCCTATAACGTTTGCAAAGCACTTTACAAATATTATTTTATTTTATCTTTGCGATAACCTGGCAGATCAGTCATATTATTGTCCTCACTTTACAGATGGAGAAACTGAGGCTGGCAGCAGTTAAATGACTTGCACATGACTAAAGAAAAAAAATCTGCACAATGTTGCTCCAAGTAAATATTTTCTTGACTTTTAACTCCTCCAGTGTTTGTCAGTAGAGTCTTATTCATTTCTGTTCACCAAGATCACGTCTCTCATTTAGGTAATAAATAATCTCTTCACAGCATATTCCAAGGGACTCCTCACTACCTCAGAGGGACCTAAACGTACACCAGCTGCTCAAGTTGGCACGATGCCAGTAGAAAGGGCTAGATTATTGGTCTTAGCCAATTTATGTTAGGAAAGAATTCCTGAGAAGGCACAAGCTTGGTTGACTGAATTAGTGAACAGTCTTGGATATTTATAAATTAAATTCAACACTTATTAAGTGCTTATTATGTGCCAACTGCAAGGAATACCAAAGTAGCATTAGAGAACAACCCCCGATGTGCAGGGCTGGTCCCTCAGATATGGCTGTTCTGGGTTCAAATTACACTGTAGTTCTATGTCCATCAAAACCATAGTTCATGAGCCCCCACCAAAGTGTTTACCTTCTATAGTCAGCCAGAGATATGATGTTCAAAGCAAAGACATGTAATTATAAGGTAATTATATAAGGTCTTTTCAGCCTTATATAATGAAATAGCATAGTAAAAAAAAGTAGCAAGAAAACATTTCCCCATAAACATGGGGCACACTATCACAAATACATACAGTGTCAGTGGAAAAAGTGGATTCATATAAAGGAACATACAGGGAGAGGCACACATTTGTAAAATATGCATTTTTTTGGTAAAATTTGTGTAAAATTATGGGTTAGAGCAGATGTTTTCCTTAGTTCTAACATTCTAAGAGATTATAACTTAAACTATAATTTTAAAATGAGGAAGTTTGTCACAACCCCCTTTTTTCTTCCCTTTAGCAACCTCTTTTTTCCTTTCCATGCCCCTCTTCCTCATTTGCCCCATTATGGCTGCCATGCTGGTCCTCATTACTTTTTCCCTGTCCTCAAGCTAGGAATTGTTCCAATCAACATAACATTCTTGATCCCTAATCTCCCTGGGAAATTTTCCAGCCTTGGCTCCCATTCCCTTAGTTTGGTGAAAGACAGATAAAATCTAATAAGTGTCTTGACTCTAAGGTGTTAATGGTCAATAATGTTTTGATGTGTTTTCATTTTGCCTATTTTGAGAGAAATCACTGCATGCCTCCTAAGTGGTCATATGAAAATTGCAGGCATAGCCAGGGCAGGTGGAGGAGACTTTGGAGATGGGTAGGGAGCCTTCTGGCAACCTTCCAAATGCATTACTGATGACACATCACTAATGTGCCCTAGAGTAAGGCAAATCTAATTGGTCCAACCATTGCTTTGCAAATCTTTAAGCCAACTCTTCTCCTCTGAAGAAGGAACATAAGAACTCAATTCAAAGAATTGACTTTTCCTGGAAATTTTAAAAGAAGTTAAAATAGAAACAGAATCAAGAAGCTATGCTAATGATAGTGTATGTATAGTGGTTTTCCTCACTACAGCCCTGGGAGAAAGATAATACAAGCATTATTTTCCTCTTTTTTCAGTTGAAGAAACTGAGTTTCAGAGAGTTTAACTAACATGGCAATAGTCACACAGCAAAGCACTGACAGAACAGGTCACTGAACTCAGGTCTCAATTCCAGGTCTGGTGCTCTTTCCAATAAATCATGCTACTTTTTCTTAGGGCAGCTAAACGGTGTAGTGTCTAAAGTGCCAAGCCTGGAGTCAAGAGGACTCATTTTCATGAGGTCAAATCTTGCCTCAGATACTTACAAGCTGTGTGAGCCTGGGCAAGTCACTTAACCCTATTTGTGTCAGTTTCTTCATCTGTAAAATGAGCTGGAGAAGGAAATGGCAAACTACACTAGTATCTTTGCCAAGAAAATCCCAAATGGGATCATGAAAAGTAGGTAACAACTAAACAACAACAACAAATGCTATTTTCTCACACTTTATTACATTCACTTCCTTCCTCAAACACTGACCGGGAAACTCATTGCTGTGACCATGGGATAGTGCAGGATAGGAAAAAGAGAATTTCTATCGAGGTTCAGGAGACCCAGTGCTTGTCCCAGTTCTTCTATTAACTGTCTGTGTGACCTTGGGTGAAATACTTCATCTCTCTAAACCTCAGTGACCTCCTCAGTAAAATGAGAGTTCAAAGAGATGAATGATATCTAAAGTCCCATCCAATCATAACATTCTAAGACTAGCTGCTAAAACATGAATAAATAAATAAGCATTTATCAAGCATTTACTATATGCAAATCACTGTGCTTTATTATTTAAAAATCTCTTAAATGAAAATGCAAAAATGATATTGCCCAATTTATTGACATGGAAACAGTTATTTTAAGTCTGAGGGGAAAAACCCACAAAAACAACATTTAACCAGAGTTAACTTGTTTCCTTTCTTCTTAACTTGTTATGGCCTTGTCAAATGGAAGAAAAACCTACTTTTGAAAGCTTCAGAACAGTTGGTAGGAGATTATGATTCTTCTCTCAGAAAGATTAATAAGAAACAAACTCTAAGGAAGAAAATTCAAAGACCCATTCTGTGCTTCCTGTCTTCTGGATCTTCTAACATGTAAATGGACCGTTACAAAGAGGATTAACTATTAGAATTGTCTGCCAGAAGGCCAATATTCAGGCCTTTCTTTATCCCCAGCCAGAAAGTCCCAGGTGCCCAGCATCCTAATGTGCCTTCTTTCAGCCTCTGCGAGTATGATCTGCATGCTAACCACCCAGCCCTATTGTTTCCCAACTTTAAACCAGGGGCCCTAACAACTGCTGATTTTCTCCCTAATTGTATTTTAAATGGTTAGGACAAAGCCCAGGCGCAATTGGGACGCCAACCACACTCTTTAGGAACTAAGTCTATTTAAAGATGTGAGAAAGATGCTGTTTATTACATTCTACAGATTTCCCATTGGTTTCTTCCTTATTTGTTGATGTTACATCTTTGTTTCTAAATTTCCTAAAAGCTTACATTTTTCTGCTGGGAAAATGTGTCCATTATATTTCATGATTGCTAAAATTCCTCTTGACACCTCCCTCGATACCCAACATACTTTTACCCCCTTCTCCTACTACATCTCACTTAGCTTAAAGTAATTTATTTAGTCTTTTATCAACCACTCAAAACAAAACCACAAAATAGAAAGCAAGTTAAAAGGTCAGTGGGATGCTTTGAATAAATACCATGAAAGCTCATGGACACTACTAATAAATTTTTAGGTGTGGCATTCAAAATGCATTTATTCTTACCTTAAATACAATGATGAGAAACTTGGTTGTTTGGATTTCAAGTTTGTGGGAGATTAGAAACAGATATAGAATCCAGAGTACTTTCTCACCTTTAGAAATGCTGTGCCAGATCTGGGGAATTCTGTGCATTAACACACTCTCAAAATCATAGTTCACAAGCCCCCACCAATGTGTTTACCTCTACCAGCCAGCCAGAGGATACATTAGTTTAAAATAAAAGATGTTTAATCAAACAGCATCTCAAAGAAAGTGACATGAAAAGGTCCTTTCTCTTACATAAGGGTAATTATATCTCCCATAGGTTCTCAAACAACCACGGCCATAGGGCCAGGGAACATATTTTAATTATTTCCTATTTATCTGGCATAGAGCTTGCTCTGTGTGTGTATGTACACACACACACACACACACACACACACACACACACATATTTGCATATTGTCTCCCCCATCAGATTATAAGCTCCTTGAGGGCAAGAATTGTCTTTTGCCTCTTTTTATAACCCCTACTTAGCACATCATAGTAGGTGCTTAATAAATGTTTATTAAATGAATAAATATTTGAAAGGGCAAATGTTAGGAAACCCTATTGCTGAGAGAAATGCTGAGAACATACTTGTCAGTAACCTACATGACTATCACACCTATATAGAACACACAGAGGGACACGCTTAGCTAGGGTGTACACTTGGCTAGGGTAACTCATCCCTCTGAAGCTACATTTATTAAGTGCAAAGCTTCCGGTATGCTCTAGTGATACTATCATGCTTCTCTATGCTGGATATTGTGTTGTAATGATAGGCATCTCAGATGAGGTTGTGGTCTCTGAGCTAATCTCTGCTACCATCTGCTGGGCTTCAGCTCTTCAAGGCCATCTGCTACTCTCTACTCTCAACTACTGGAGTGCATTGGCCAGAAAATCTTCTTACTTTGAATGATTTAACTATTCTCGGCAATACAATGACCCAAGACAATCCCAAAGGACTCATGATGTAGCATGCTGTCTGCTTCCAGAGAAATAACTGATATTGTTCGAATACAGACTGAAGCATGTTATTTTTCACTTTCTTTCATTCTTTTTTTCAAATCTTCTTATACAAAAAGACTAATATGGAAATGTTTTACATGATTGCACATATATAACCTATATTGAATCGCTTACCATTTCAGGGAGGGGGAAGGGGAGGGAGAGATGAAGGGATATAATTTGAAATTCAAAACTTGAAATAAAAAAACAAAATTTTTTTTACTATTTTTACTATTTATTTATTTATTTTTAGTTTGCAACAATAACTTCCATAAGCTTTTGAGTTTTAAATTTTCTCCCCTTCCCTCCCCTCCTTCCTCCCCAAAATGGCATGCAATCTGATATAGGTTCTGCATATACATTCCCATTAAACATATTTTCACATTAGTCATGTTGTAAAGAAGAATTAGAACTAATAAGAGGAACCACAAGAAAGAAGAAACAAAACAAAACAGAAGGAAAAAAAGACAGCAAATAGTATGCTTCGATCTGCATTCCAACTTGATAGTTCTTTCTCTGAATATGGATAGCATTTCCCATTATGCGACTTTTGGAGATGTCTTAGATCCTTGCATTACTGCGAAGGACTAAGTCTATCAAAGTTAATCACTGTACAACATGGCTGTTACTGTGTACAATGTTCTCCTGGTTCTGCTCACTTCACTCAGCATCAGTCCATACAAATCTTTCCAGGTTTTTCTGAAGTCCACTTGCTCATCATTTCTTATGGAACAATAATATTCCATTATATTCATATACCACAACTTGTTCAGCCATTCCCCAGTTGATGGGCATCCCCTCAATTTACAATTCTTTGCCACCACAGAAAGAGCTGCTATACATATTTTTGTACATGTGGGTCCTTTTCCCTTTTTCATCATCTCTTTGGGATACAGCCCTAGAAGTGCTATTGCTGGGTCAAAGGGTATGCACAGTTTCATAGCCCTTTGGGCATAGTTTCAAATTGCTCTCCAATTGGATCAGTTCACAACTCCACCAACAATGCATTAATGCTCTAATTTTCCTACATCTTCTCCAACATTTATCATTTTCTTGTTTTGTCATGTTAGCCAATCTGATAGGTATGATATGGTACCTCAGAGTTGTTTTGATGTGCATTTCTCTAATCAATAGTGATTTAGAGCATTTTTTCATATGACTATAGATAGTGTTAATCTCTTCCTCTGAAAACTGCCTCTTCATATCCTTTGACCATTTATCAATTGGGGAATGACTCATATTCTTACAAATTCTACTCAGTTCTCTATATATTTTAGAAATAAGGCCCTTACCAGAGACACTGGTTGTAAAAATTCTTTCCCAGTTTTCTGCTTTCCTCCTAATCTTGGTTGCATTGGCTTTGTACAAAAAATTTTTCATTTTAATGTAATCAAAATTATTAAAAAGCAAATGTTAAAAGTTGCTTTAACATGTAATTGGGGGGAAATAAAATGTTATATAAAAAGAAAGTCTCTTATTAATAAGATCAGGCTGGTTATCTTTTACACATAGCCTTGATCTGAGTCTGTGAGCCATCACACTAGGATAGAAAAACAAAAGTTAGCAGAGAGCTCCAGGTTAAGATTGTTTTTTAGAAAGATCAGTTTGACAGGTGAGGGGAGGATGAACTAGAATGAGGAGAGACTTGAGACAGTAAGGCCAGCCAGAAGGGTATTGTAATAATCTAAGCAGGATGCGATGAGGGTGGCAATATCAGAGGAGAGCAGATGGAATGGATAGGACGTGGCAACTGTATGTGTGTTTAGATGTATGTGTGTGTGTGTTGGGGAGGTAGAATGAAAAGGAGTGAGAAGTTGAGGATAATGCCTAAGTTTTGAGCCTGGATAACTGGTAGTGGCAGTGCCTTTGATTGTAATAGGAAAGTTAGGAAGAAAAGAAGGTTCAAGGGAAAAGACAGAGTTCAATTTTAGACATGTTGAGTTTAATGACTATGGGACAATTAGTTCAAGATGTCCAGTGGGCAGTTGGAGATATGAAACTGGAATGCAGGAGAGAATTTAGGACTGGATAAATAGATCTGAGGATAAACTGCATTGAGAAGATAATTGAATCTATTAGAGCGGATGAGATCAACAAACAAAACAGTAGACAGAGAGAGAAGAGAGGAGAGACAAGGATAGAGCCTTTGGAGGCACCCACTATTATGGAGCATGACATGGAGAAAGACACAGTAAAGGAGACTGAGACATGATCAAACAAATAGAAAGAGAATTGAGAGAGAGAGCACAGTGTCACAAAAACCTAGAATAATAACAGGATGATTGACTGTCCAAGGCTACAGAAAGGTCAAGAAGGACAAGAATTGAGAAAAAGTCATTTGATTTGACAATTAAGAAACCATTGATAACTTTGGAGAGGGCAGTTTCAGTTGAATGATTCTGTTGGAAGCCTGACTGCAGAGAATTAAAGAGAGTTAGAGGAAGAGAAGTGGAGACACCAACTGTAGAGGGACTTCCTAAGCAGTTTAGCTACAGAAGGGAGGAGAGATATAGGATGCTAGCTAGCCAAGATCAAATGAGTGTTTTTAGGCAAGTCACTTAACCCTGTTTGCCTCAGTTTCTTCATCTGTAAAATGACCTGGAGAAGGAAATGATAAACCACTCTAGTATCTTTGCCAAGAAATCCCCAAAAGGGGTCATAAACAGTTGGATATAACTGAGACAACAATAAATTATATATATATGTATATATGTATGCATATGCATATTTATACATACACACACATATATTGCCTCTGCTGATAAAGTATGTCAGTCACCCATCAATCAACAAGCATTCTTTAAGTGTTTACTATGTGCCAGGTGCTGTGCTCGGCACTTAGCACAGTCCTTGAGGGACAGGGACAGTTCCATTTTTGTCTTTGTAGCCTCAATACCTAGCAGACATAGTTCTAACACACAGAACTCAGCCCTTGATTAATAAATGTTTGTTAACTGATTGAGATTTGGAGTCACAGGACCTGGGATGTAATGCTTGTTTTGCTGCTCACTGGCTGTATGATCTTGGGCAAGTTATATAATCTTTCCAGGCCTCAATTTTCTCATCTATGACAGAAAAAGAAAAGGGGATTAGGCTGTTTCATCTCTAAGCTCCTTTCTGGCTCTCAACCTAGGATCCCACAATCTTTTAGTCTACTGTACCTTCCAGCCCCTCCCAAGAAAATCCTCTGGTTGCTGACCTGCTGGGATGCAGTGACCTCTGAGGGACAGCCTGAGAGCAGGTTTACAGGGACCAGCTAGATTTAACTTGAAGGAATGATACAGATAGGACTGAATTAGGAAACCTGAAGTCTAGAACTGGTTCTTTCACCAACAATTATGAGGTAAAGAGTTAGGAACATGAGATCTAAATTCAAAAGGCCTGGGTCCAGAGCCTGAATCTGCTTATAGTCAGACCTGGGGTCAAGGTCTTAGACCCTTGGTTTCTATATATACACAGTATGAATGAATTAGATTAAATGATCTCAAAACTTCCTTCTAGCTCTCACTCTGTGATTTTACAATGCACTACCCTGATCATATTGCATTTTTCACTTCAGTTATTTCATAATATTGTATATTTTTGCATGTGTCATGTTGCTCTGTATGTCATGTCATGTCATCTCTCTGGATCTATATCATAAGCTCCACGAGACCAAGGACCAGGTCCCCTGGTGTGTAACACAGTGTTTAGCCTATGGTAAGATCTTAAGCGGCTGCTGACTGAATGAATGACTGGAGCTTTGTAACCTTGGACAAGATACTTCTCCCTCTGTGTTTCCTGGGTTCCCTTCTGACTCCAATATTCTCTGATTCTATGACCATTTGGGAAAGGCAGTGGATGAATTGCAGAAAAAAAACAGGAATGGGGTTAGAAATTGCCAGAACAAAGGGTTTGAACCTTCATCTCCAGGAGGAATCCAACTTTCTTGGCTGCACCTCTGGCAGATGGCCAGACTCATTTATTTGAGAAGTACATGACTAGACAAGAAGCTGCCAAGAAACTATCTGAAAAACTGCCAAGAGTATTCCTGGTGTCACGCTACCCAAACCCCATCTAGGCCCCTCCTGGAGCAGAAAAGTCTCCCAACTTTTCTCCCTCCTTCCCAGCCTACCTCTCTCCCACCAGGCCATGCTTGTTTAGAATGTTTCAACTACCAACCCTATGGTTTCAGAGCAGGGCTTCTGCCAAGGACAGTGCCCCGGGGGTCTACCCAGCAAACCAGTCAAGATGAAAGTGAATAGTGTACCTGGAACTTGTGTTTTGTTTTAGAGTATAGCCATAGGTGAGATTTTTTTCCCCTTGACCTTTATTTAGGCTCATCAAACCTGGAAGTCAAAAGGTTAAATTTGACCACGATCCTATTGAGATTGATTAGGCTTTGAAAAAAATAATCTGCAACCTGAAACTCTAAGGAGCTCTTAATTTCTAAGTCTTCAGTTATTGGTTTTTTGAAATTCAAACTTGTCATGTGATAGATGCTAGCATTACTTGTTTCTAAAGTACTTAGGTACTTTTTTTTCTTTGGTACTTAGGACTGAAATCAACTGCATTAGAATCCCATTTTTTGCTCATCTGGAGTTCACCTTATAAGTTTGATAAGGCTGCTCTACTGCTCTGCTTGAGTTGAAGTTAAGATGTGACAGAACTTGAGCTCGTTGGGAGACGGGATGGTTTCATTCTTTGTACTTGTAACTCCAATGCCTAGTACAGTGTCTGATACATAGTAGATACTTAATAAATATTTGTTAATTAACTAAAAATAGGAGGAAGCAGGGTGAGGTAAACTAATCCCTGACCTAGGCATTAACAAGCCTAGGTCTCAGGTCTGATTCTGCCACCTGTGTGAACTTGGGCAAACCATTTGTTTTTCAGTCGTGTCTGACTCTCCATGACCCCATCTGGGGTTCTCTTGGCAAAGATACTAGAGAGATTTGTCATTTCCTTCTCCAGCTCACTTTATAGGTGAAGAAACTGAGGCAAATAAAGTTAAATGACTTACCCAGGAACACACAGCTTGTAAGTGCCTGGGGCTTGATTTGAACTCAGGTTTTCCTGACTCCAGGCCTAGTGCTCTATCCACTGTGTCACCTAACTGCTCCTGGGCAAATCATATCACCCCTCTAATCCTCAGTTTCCTTATCTGAAAAAAATGAGCATATGTAAGTAAACAGGTCATCTTCTATAAACTTCTGTCTTCTGTGACCCATATATTAATCGAGGGTTTGTTTGTTAGTTCTTTTTGGAAATCATGTGTACACCACCGGTCATAGTTCCTTGCTTCCCTGTTCTCCTTCCACCACTCTAACACACATACTTCTAACTTTTTACTTTGGGGAAAGGGAATTTCTAGTTTCTGAATTAGCATATTCTCTTTTCCCTTATGAATAAATCCTCAAAAAAAATACTCTTGTGATCTGTAATGAAATGGAGCTAGAAGGTGGAAGGGAGCTAGAAAGAAGAAACTGAACTAGATGATCTTGCCAAAGTCCCTTTCAACTCTGAGTTCTCATGGTTAAGTGAAGAAGATTCTGGAAAAGTGCACCAAGTTACAGAAATACTAGCAGAAATAAATCAAGACACAAGTACTTATCCAAGGTGCTAAGGAAGTTCAGGCACGAAGGTCCAGGAGACTCTATATCTTTAGTTGAGATGTAGAAAGCAGAGTAGGTTTAGAAAAGAATGAGATAAATGTACTGGGGCTAAAGGTCAAAGTCCCTCTATAGTTCCAGAGGACCTGGGTTCAGATACCAACTCTGGTACATGTGACCTTAACGTCTCTAGACTTCATTTTCCTCACCTGTAAAATGAGAGGGTTAGGCTAGATGTCCCTCTGCCTCTAGACTGATGAGCTTTGACATTAGGGAATTTCTTTGTTTTTCTTCCTGGTTGGGTGGGTATCCCACAGTGCCTGGCACACTGTTGGTGCTTTATACATGCTTGTTGCATTAAAATGAGTTAGATCCAATAGATGGAGTTGGTGTTCCCTTGTGGGGCTACTATGAGGACTAAGGGAGCTCATATCTGAGGAAACACTTTGTAGCTATTCAAGTGTAAGGCATCATTATTTATATGGGTAACCTGTACCCAAGTTGTGAAATCTTATCTCTTTTGAAATATTATTTACCTTAGGGCCTGGGGTGATGATCACTCAGGAAGAAAGAGAGCCAAGGATCTCACCACTATAGTTTTTCTCCAGAAAACATGGGGAGCATGTCCTTATAACAGGTAAGAAAATACATGGTCTGGTCCCTAGCATCCAGAATTGGATGTATCTTGTTTCCTTCCATTTCTTTTGAAATATGAACTTCCTGGGTAAGATGAGGGGCATAAGTAATGAATGAGCTGCAACAGGGTTTGGACTACGACTTGGTGTTGGGGATTATTGGGCTACAGGCTGTCCTAGCTTAAGACTCTGCTTGCTAGAGACTAGAGGAGAAAGTTCTAAGGCTAGAATCAGCATTTCCTTGAATCTGTAGCACCTAGAGATTGAGAATAAAGAAGCTAGAACTGGCAAGTATTGAAATTTCCATCTGCCTCTTGTAGGTTCCTCTTCCTTGGAGACCTTCAAAGAGAAGCTCAATGACCATCTGTCTGATATGTACCCTGAGGGATTTCCAACATGTATCATTTGGATTATATGGCTATTCGGGTCTCTTCCAACTCTCATATTCTGTGGTTCTATAGAGGGGAAAATAGGTTTTCCCCCCACTGTACTTTCCCTTTGGTATAGTGCCTGACTCTGAAACAGAGTCTCAGACCCACAACCACATCCTTTAATCCTTTCCATGACCTGTAAGTATAGAAGAACGTTTGGAGAAATGGTTCAAAGCAGATGGCTTTGAACATCAAAGCGGAAACATCAAAGCCTTTTCCTTTAATTTTTGCTATATTCGATAAGCTTTGGGGCCCCAATATGCTTGAGTACCTATGTTCTATGGATGTAAGCATAGGAAGAGAAGGGAAGAGAGATTTGGGGTGTGGAGTGAGGCTTTAGAGTTGTATTTCAATTTTTTGTTATTTCAAGCAATATTCTATTTTATTCCCTAGCTCAATTCCAAACCCAGACATCATGGATTTTAAACTGTTCAGCACCACTGCTTAAAGTTGAATGCAGTGATTCAAGAAATAGGGTTGTGGAGGGTAGCAGCATTGGTGTTTTCAGGAAGTTTCCTTTGGAACAACCTCCCATGCATACCCCAGGGAGACTCTGACAAGACCACTTGTTTGGTGTCTTGAATACTATGCCCCTCAAGGCCCTCTAGAACCTGGTACCATCCTGTCTTTCTAAGTTTAGCTCAAACTGCTTCCCATGATGTACCCTACAATTGGACCAAACTGGTTTACTCGTAGAATCATAAACCCTCAGATTTGGAAGAGACCTCAAACACCAACTTAGCCAGTCTGTGTCCACACTAAGAATATTGCTTAGATTGTCACAGACAGAAGGTCATTCAGCTTCTGTAGGTATCCAGTGATAGAGAACTCATCACCTTCTCAACACAGCCCATTCCTTTTTTGCACAGCTGTAATTTCAGAAAACTTTTCCCTTATATTGAACTAAATTCTTCCTCCTTGAAACTTTCATTCATGGATCCCAGTTTTGTTCTTTCTTTCTCTTTCTCTGCCTAGTACCTGCAATGGGGTGAAAAGAAGGTTAATTCATACCCTCCACCCCACCCCAATCTAACAACTTTGTCCCTACCCTCCTCTGCCTGCTTCCCCTTTCCCCTTTCTTGGCCCCAGCTTATGTTCCACTCCTTTCTTGGCTACAAATGCTTTGGGAATATTTCTCCCCACCAGGATACAGGCAGGCCTTGACAGATCTGTGCTATTGGCTCCTTGTCAAGCTTGCCTAGAGCATTGAAGAATTAGCAGTTTGATTAGAAGATGAGTCGTGAATACAAGGTAGGGGCTCCTACTCAACAGTCCAAAGTTTTCACTCACCAGGAATGATCTGGCATGAAAATTTCAAGCTCCAGGCAGTCCTAGCTCTTTCCTTAAGACATAAAGCCAGCTCATTCTACCTACCTGAGTGCTTCTTGCAATAGGGTCACACCCAAGTGTTTTAGCTCGATTCAAGATGAGAAGATGAGCTTCTTTGAACTTCCTAGCCTGGGTTCTCTAAGGCTGAAACAGCATACCTGAAAGACCAAAGACCAAATGGCTCTAATTTTTCCTCCTAAATACCTTGATGTCTCAACTGTAAAGCAAATTCAGAGGCAGGCAGTTTGTACAACTGGGATCTTGAGTTGAAACAGCCTTCCCTCCAAGGTTTATTCGAAGAAAATATGAGAAAGAAGGAGAGAGAGAGAGAGAGGGAGGGAGAGGGAGAGGGAGACGGAAAGGGAGAGGGAGAGGAAAAGGGAGAGGGAGAGGAAAAGGGAGAGGGAGAGTATAATGTAACCAAGAAAGCAATTAGAGGTATGGTAAATCCTCCTATCATTTGTTGCCTGTGTGTTAATGCCATCTTCTCAGTTTGATTTAGTTCTTTCAAAAGCCAGCTCTCCCAGGGAGTCTCAATGGAACTCAATTAGCAAGAAAATACCAGAGGAGTCTGGGTAATAAAGCTAACATACCATCTTCCCTGAGATGCTTCACTGAGCTCCTTCTCTGAATTCCTAAAGTGTTTATAATCTTATAGCTGATAGAGGCTAAGGGGCACACTGAACTGGCAGTCAGGAAACCCTCAATTCAAATACGACCTCAGACACTAACCGTGTGATCCTGGACAAGTCACTTAACCTCTGCTTGCTTCAGTTTCCTCTGTAAAATAGTCATAATAATGGCACCTACATCCCAGAGCTGTTGCAAGGATCAAGTGAGATAACATACACAAAGCATTTTGTTAACCTTAAAATGCTACATAAATACTAGCTATTATCATTATTCTGCATAAGCATTACTAGGTGGTATGAAAGATAGAAAAGTAGGTCTGGAGTTAGGATGGACATGCTGAACGACTAAACCACAGTATGTCCCAATTATGTTAGTAAACTCCTTGAGGGCAGGGACCATGTCTTACACTTCTGTCTTTTCCAGTGCCTGACAATCCTAGGCACCTAGTCCACAGTTAAAAGTACTTTGTCAGCATCATTAGGGAGATAACCAAATCAAGCCAGAGGGGCTGAGGCCAAAGGAAGCACAGCTCCTGCTCTGGGGAGAACACCTGGGTTCCATTCTGGCACCAGTGTGTGTGTGTTGGGGGGGGCATAAGTAATTGACTTATTTAAGCCAAGGAGGAGCAGCAAGCTGGGAGGGTTTCTAAATTAGCCCCATCATGCCTCAATGGCAAGGTACACAAGTAAGAGGGGAATTTGAGAAAGAATAGGGGGAAGAAGAGGAAATAAGCATTTATACAGCACCTATTATGGACCAGGCACTGTGCTAGGCACTTTTTTTTTTTACAATATCATCTATCCAATATATACAAATATTATTTGATACAATAAGAATAATAGTTAACATTTACATAGCGCTTGTTGTGTGCCAGACACCATGCTAAGCACTTTGCAATTATTGTTTCATTTCATACTCAGGACAACTCTTGGAGCTAGGTGTTATTAATATATCCATTTTATGGTGGAGAAAACTAAAAAACTAAGGCAAACAACAGTTGAAGTTGAGTGACTTGCTCAGGATCATACAATTAGGAAGTGTTTGAGGTCACATCTGAATTCAAGTCTTCCGGACCCTAGGCCCAGCGCTTTATCCACTGTGCCACCTAGCTGCCCTTATCTTATATGTTTGACTAATTTATTGTGAGAAGCCATTATCATCACCATCACATCCCTCTTGGCATCCCTAGTGCAAACCAGTGGAGAGACATAGAGGCATCCTTTTGTGGTTTTCTTCCATGCAATACTCTCTGAGCAGTATTAGCTTGTCAGCACATGTACACTTGATGTTTTAGGCTACTCATCACAGTGTTTGACTTGCACTCCGCTCTGCTCATATCAATCCATGATTTAATATTTAGTTTCCTCTAATTACATGTAAAAACAATTTTTAACACTCATTTAAAAAAACTTTGAGTTCCAAATACTCTCTCTAACTCTCTTTCACCTCCTCTCCTCATTGAAAAGGTAAGCAATTTGATACAGGTTTATACATGTGTGGTTATGCAAAACATATTTCCACAGTAGTCATGTTGTAAAAAAAAATACAGACCCCCCCAAAAATATAAGAAAAATAAAGAAAGTAACGAAAATGTATGCTTCAATCTGCATTCAGACTCCATCCATTCTTTTTCTGGAGATGGATAGCATTTTTCATCATAAGTCCTTTGGAATTGTCTTAGATCACTATATTGCTGAGAATAGATAAGTCATTCATAGTTGAAGATGATATAATATTGCTGTTACTGTGTACAATGTTAGCCTGGTTCTGATCATTTCACTTTGCATCAATTCATGTAAGTATTCCAGGTTTTTCTGAGAGCATCCTGTTCATCATTTCTTATAGCACAATATTATTCCATCACAATCATATACAACTTGTTCAGTCATTCCCCAATTGATGGAAATCCCCTCAATTTCCAATTCTTCAGCACTATTAATAGAGCTGCTGTAAATATTTTTATACATATAAATCCTTTTCCTTTTTTTATCTCTTTGGGATACAGACCTAGTAGTGGTATTGCTTGGTCAAAGAGTATGTTTGGTTTTATAGCTCTTTTGAGCACAGTTCCAAATTGCTCTACAGGATGGTTTAATCAGTATACAACTTCATCAGCAATGCATTGCTGCTTCAATTTTTCCATATACATTTCAACATTTGTCATTTTCCTTTTCTATCACATTAGCCAATTTGATAACTTTGGAGTGACAGCTCAGAGTTGTTTTAATTTGCATTTCTTTAATCAATAGTGATTTAGAGCATTTTAAAAAATATTTTATTTAGCTTTCAACAATCACTTCCATAAGATTTGGGGTTTTTAAATTTTCTCCCCCTCCCTCTTGTCCCCCCTCCCCAAGATGGCATGTAATCTGATATAGGCTCTACTTATACATTCATATTAAGCATATTTTCACATTAGTCATGATGCATAGAAGAATTAGAATTAATGGGAGAAACCACGAGAAAGAAGAAATAAAACAAAACAACAAAAGAAAAGGAGAGCAAATAGTATGCTTTGATCTACATTCAAACTCCATAGTTCTTTCTTTGGATATGGATAGCATTTTCCATTATGAGACTTTTGGAGATGTCTTAGACCCTTGCGTTGCTGAGAAGGACTAAGTCTATCAAAGTTTGTTATCACATAATGTGGCTGTTACTGTGTACAATGTTCTCCTGGTCCTGCTCATTTCACTCTGCATCAGTTCATATATGTCTTTCCAGATTTTTCTGAAGTCTGCCTGCTCATCATTTCTTATAGCACGATAGTATTCCATTATATTCATACACCACAACTTGTTCAGCCATTCCCCAATTGATGAGCATACCCTCAATTTCCAATTCTTTGCCACCACAAAAAGAACTGTTATAAATATTTTTGTACACGTGGGTCCTTTCCCCATTTTTATGATCTCTTTGGGATACAGCCCTAGAAGTGATAGTGCTGGGTCAAAGAGTATGCACATTTTTATAGCCCTTTGGGCATAGTTCCAAATTGCTCTCCAAAATGGTTGGATCACTTCACAACTCCACCGACAATGCATTAGTGTTCCAATTTTCCCACATCTTCTCCAACATTTATCGTTTACTTGTTTTGTCATGTTGACCAATCTGATAGGTGTGATGTGGTACTTCAGAGTTGTTTTGATTTGCATTTCTCTAATCAATAGTGATTTAGAGCAGTTTTTCATATGACTATAGATGGCTTTAATTTCTTCATCTGAGAATTGCCTGTTCATATCCTTTGACCATTTGTCAATTGGGGAATGGCTTGTATTCTTATAAATTTGACTTAGTTCTCTATATATTTTAGAAATGAGGTCCTTATCAGAGATGCTGGTTGTAAAAATTCTTTCCCAGTTTTCTGCTTCCCTCCTGATTTTGGTTGCATTGGCTTTGTTTGTACAAAAACTTTTCAATTTAATGTAATCAAAGTTATCCATTTTGCATTTCATAATGTTCTCTATCTCCTGTTTGGTCATAAATTTTTCTATTCTCCATAAATCTGACAGGTAAACTATTCCTTGCTCTCCTAGTGTGCTTATAGTATCAGCCTTTATATCTAAATCATGAACCCATTTTGACTTTATTTTGGTATATGGTGTGAGATTTTGGTCTATGCCTAGTTTCTGCCATACTCTTTCCCAGTTTTCCCAGCAGTTTTTGTCAAAGAGTGAGTTTTTATCCCAGAAGCTGGGGTCTTTGG
>NW_020940032.1:0-4938 GCF_900497805.2 Vombatus ursinus | reverse complement strand
TATGTATAGAATGGTTTTACATCTTTATATATGTAAATGTGTGTGTATGTATGTGTACATCTCTCTCTATATCTATATCTATATATATATCTATATATGTATGTATGTATGTATTTGTGTCTAATGTTAGCTATCTCTAGGGTGAAGTGAGAAGAGGGAAGAAGAAAAGGAAAAAGTAAGGAATGTATAAGATAAATTTATTATATATTTAAAAGGAATAGCAAGTTGTACATGATAGATTTACAGTTTCATGTATAATCATCTTTTTATTATAATGTGTTATGGAAATGCTTGTTTTATCCCATAAATTAAAAATAAACTAAAAAAATTCATTTAAAAATTGCGACACTCGAAAAGGAAAAAAAATTAAAAAGAAAATGAGATAGATTAGGATGATTTACACATGGAAAGAGTAGTTTTAGCTAGCATCTTTCATTTCGCAAACATCTTTTCACAGCAAGTAAGTGTTGTCTGAGACCCATGTCAAAAAGGAAAGACCGTATCTGATTCATGTGAGATGAGAAAGATCAAGTAGCTCTTAATAAAGGTCTGACTTTTTTGGTGAAATGTGAGGCAAGTCCTCTGCTGAGAAGGTGAGGGGGGATGGAGAGTGGGAGCAAGCTGTACTGGAGGGATTTGGAAAAGCCGCTGTGGTGAATGAGAAAGGGAATCATTTGGTTATCTTCTAGTCATTTCAGTCGTGTGTGACTCGTCGTGACCCCATTTTGTTTTTCCTGGCAAAGATCCCGGAGGGGTCTGCCATTTCATTTTTCACCTCATTTTATAGGTAAGGAAACTGAGGACGACAGGGTGAAATGACTTTCCCAGGTCTGGATTTCAATTCGTGTCTTCCTGACCCTAGGCCCAGTAGCGTATCCGCTGCACCACCTAGCTGCCCCTAGGCCGATGTCAAAGGACAGGCTTGCCACAGTGAGGGTCACACTGAGATTATGTAGGCTGAATGAGTAGTGAACCCAGGCAGCCTGGTTTTATGATTTTTCTCTCTCTATTCAGCAGCATGTAAGGCTGCTGCCTTACTTAGAATTAATCCAAGGCTGCACTTTACATAAATCATCAACCTGTGTCCCTCCCCTGATCTCTGAGGCTCCATCTTTGGCCCATTTTTGCATAATCGTTGGCCAGATTCATTGAGTTGACAGCCACTCTCAGTTTGGGGAAAAGTTAGGTAGAAACTCTCAGGTGTCTCATAGTATGAGACGCTTCAGGAGCCTAGAGAGAAGTCTCTGACCTTCACCATGGATCTGCTCAGGCCCCATGGTTAGAACTAGACAAAGGCCTCTCAACAGAGGAGGTAACAGGGCTGAGGGCAGGACCCGCATTGACCAACTAAGACAGAGACCAGAATACAGGGCCTGAGGTAGAGCCTGGGGCCTGGTGTCAGCCCCGGGCCCAGTCAGTCAGTCAGTCAGTCAACAAGCATAGATGAAGCCCCTCCAGTTTTCTAGGCACCTCGCTAAGCTTTAGGAAGGGGAAAGCCAGTCCCTGCTGTCAAGGAGCTGCCAGCGCGGCCTAGAAACGTGGAGGTGGTTGAGAAGGAGGGGATGAAACGTTGTAACGGGCCCAGAAAGGATTTCATATTTGATCCTTCTCCTCGGGAGTTGCTGGAGGTCGTGGAGCAGCTGGTCCCATGGTGAACACAGAACTTTAGGAAGATGAATTTGATAGCTGGGCGGAGGATTGGCTGGAGTGGGGGGACACTTGAGACAGCTGGGCCAAGCAGCAGGCTCTTGCAATACCTCAGGTGTGAGGCAATTGGAGCTTGAGCCAAGACAGCGGCAGTGCTGGGAGAGAAGGGGGTCGATGGGAGAGATGTTGCAAAGGAAAATCACAGAATTTTGCAGCAGACTGACTGTGGGGGGGTCAGGAGTGTGAATGAGAAGCAATAAGAAGCACACAACACTTCATCTTTGAGCCTGCGCTATCGGAAGCATGCCTTGGAGAGCATTATGAAAGCAGAAAGATGGGAGGGTTGGGGGAAAGAGAGTGCGTTTGGTCTTGGAGACTGCAGGAGAAGGAAGACAGGAATGTCACTAAAACCCAGAGAGCAAGAAAAGAGGGTGATTGACTGTGTCAGAGGCTGCAGAGAAGTCAAGAAAAATGAGGGTTGAAGAAATGACCAATGGATTTTGCAATTTTGAGATTTTGGTAATTTTGGAGAGAGGAGTTTCAATTGAACAATAGACTTGTCAGCTAGACTATAGGAAATTTCAGAGAAAGCAAAGGAAAGGAGTTGATGACACCAATTGGAAAGTGCCATCTCTGACTCTTTAGCCAAGAAATGGAAGAAAGATACTGGAAAATATCTCTTGGGATTGAATGGATGGAGTGACTGTCTTTTGAGGATTAGAGAAAAATGGTTTTATTTGTGGCTTTAAGAAAGGAGTCATTAGTGTGGCAGAGACTGAAAAGTAGTGAAAAAATGGTGATACTAGAAGAAGGAATATACTGAGAAAGATAGTGGGCTAGAATGGGATGATTTACACATGGAAAGGAAAAGACGGCATCTGATTTATGGGAGGTGAGGAGGATGAGATAATTTGTTATAAATGTCCTTTTTTCTGTAAAATGAGAAGCAAAGTTCTCAGCTGAGGTGAGGGGTGGGTGGGAACAAGCCATGAGAGATTTTGGGACAGATGAAAAGATTTGGAAAAGCTGGTATTGTGAATGGGATAGGGAATCAGTTTTGTTAATGTTCTGTTATTTCAGTCACATCCTGCTCTTGTGACCCCATTTAGGTTTTTCTTGGCAAAGATCCTGGAGTGATTTGCCGTTTCCTTCTCCAGTTCACTTGACAGATGAGGGAACCGAGGCAAATAGGTTTAAGTGACTTGCCCAGTGTCTTACTGTTAGTATGTGAGGCTGGATTTGAACTCGAGTCTTCCTGACCTTAGGCCCAATATTGTGTCCACTACACTGCCTACCTGCCCCAAGGGAGTCAGTCAGGGAGATGTCAAAGGATAACCTTGCCACAAGAAGGGCCACATTTAGATTATGTAGCCTAAATTTGTACCCAGGTGGCCTGGTTTCATGATTTTCTCTCTCCATTCAGCAGCATATAAGTAGTAGTAAAGGCTGCTCCCTTAGAATTAATCCAAGGCTATGCTTTACATAAATCATTAACCTGTGTCCCTCCCCTGATCTCTAAGGCTCAATCTTTGGCCCATTCTTGGAGAATCATTGGCCAGATTCATTGAGGTGACCACCACTTTGAGTTTAAGGAGATAAGAGGTAGAGACGCCCAGGTGTCCCATAGTCTGAGATACTTCGGGAGCATAGAAAGAAGTCTCTGTGATCTTCACTATGGGTCTCATTAGGTCTCGCCCAGGTTAGAACCAGGCAAAGATCACTCGATATAGGGGACAAGGTGCAAGGGCTGAGGCCAGAACCTGCATGTGCCAAGTGAATCAGACACCAGAATATAGGGATTGAGGTAAAGGCTAGGGCTCCGCCCTGGCGCAGTCAGTAAGCATAAGTTCAGTACCTCCAATTTTCTAGGCACCATATTAAACTTTAGGAATTCATAGGAAGGGAAAAGCCAGGCCGTGCTGTCAAGGAGCTCCCCATCTGGCGTATGGTCATGGAGATGGTTTGAAAAGAAGCAACAGATCAGGAGATTCACTCTTAGCAGATCCTGGGGAAAGAAGAGAGTGTTTTGGAACAGGGAATACAAGGAGTGAGGCTAATAATGGTTGAAGAAGGAGAGCAGAATTAGGGAGGAAAGTGTCAAAATCAAAATAAAAATGATTAAAATGGAGACATACCTGAGAGATATTGTAGGTTCAGTTCCAGATTAGCAAAGTAAAGTAAATATCACCATAAAACAAGTCATATGAATTTTTTGGTTTCCCAGTACATATAAAAGTTATGTTTACACTGTACTGTAGTCTATTACATGAGCGATAGTGTTATGTCTAAAAAATGCATACACCTCAATTAAAAAATATTTTATTTCTACAAAAAACTAACCATCATCTGAGCCTTCAGGGAGTTGTAATCTTGTTGCTGGTGGAAGCTCTCACCTGATATTGATGGCTACTGACTAATCAGGCTGGTGCTTGCTAAAATTTGGGGGGTGGCTGTGGCAATTTCTTAAAGTGACATTGAAGTTTGCCATATTAATTGACTTTTCTTTTCACTTGAACACTTAGAGCCCATTGTAGGGTTATTAATTGGCCTAATTTCAATATTGTTGTGTCTCAGGGAATAAGAAGGCCCAAGGAGAGGGAAAGGACAAGTAAATATCTAATAATTAAGTAATTTTTCTTTAAACAAAGCAAAAGAAAATGCCATGGAGAAAGTCTGTCTAGTACCGTGGACAGAGCATGCCCAGTTATAGGGTTGGAGTTCTAGTCTCGGCTGCAGGGACGTTGGTCAGGTCACTCAGCCATTCTGACCTCATGGCCTGACTTGGGAATGTAATGAGAATTCTGGGCCTGCCTGGGTCACAGGTATATTGTGAGGATCCAGTGGGATTTTGTGTGAAGTTCTTTGTAAGTCAAGTCATTCTGCTGATGTGAGCTAATGGCATTTTCAAATGATTGATTCTGACTATTTAACTTTGAAAAGTTTTCCCTTAGCCTGGAGAAATAGGATGTAAATCAGTGTACTTTATGCCAGGGGATATAATTAACACATGCATACATACATGTTTTTGTTTTTGTTTTGTTTTTTCTTGCAGAAGGACATATTGGACCAGTAGTGAAAGAGGCTACTATAAAGCTAAGCATTTCTGTGGAAGAAACTCACGAGCAAAGCATCATGAGTGATTGTCCCTGTGACTTCACTGGGCAAGAAATCTGGGTTGTACTTCACAAAATCCACATAGGAGAGAAACCTTGTGAATGTAATGAATGTGGAAAGACTTTCAGATGTGAATCCCAACTTGCTGTACATCAGAGAAGTCACACTGGAGAGAAA
>NW_020940031.1:0-1381 GCF_900497805.2 Vombatus ursinus | reverse complement strand
TGTGTGTGTGTGTGTGTGTGTGTAAGCCAACTTTGTGGCCAATACAAGGAGAGAAATGTGATTCAAGGACTTCTTTTCCCTTCTCCAAGTCCAACCAGATCAGTCTAGAATCAACTTGGTTTCCAGATATAATCAAAACAAAAAATTCCCTCTCCTCAGTTGGATGAGAACTGTGATCATTTCCCCAGACTTCCCTGAGGTATACAGCTGAGCTGCCCATCATATTCAACTTAAGAACCCTAGATGCCTCTTTCTCCCCTCATAACCTGCTGTGTATATATAACCATGTTTTTAGATGATTTCCCTTCAGGCAGGGAAGGCTCTGAAAGCTAACCATAAATTCTAAGAATAACAGTCCCAGACACATCATTGACATGCCTGGTTGCACATACATCTGAAGCAGGGAACTCAGAAGCCTCCAGTTCTTTACCTTTCCTAATCTAGATTTGAAATGGATGATTCCTGGGACACAATCAACTCAGAGTATGTTCCCTGGTGCAGGATGTATTCAGGGTACATAACACTCACTAGCTGTGTGACTCTGAGCAAGTCACTTAACCCCAAATGCCTCACCAAGAAAAAAAAAGGATGTATTCAGGGAAGACTACTACCTCTGGTGTGAGGGCTACTAAGACCTTTTCAGGGCTGCTGAGCCTTTGCTGTCCACCTGTTCCACCTCTCACCTGTGGCTCCAAGAAGCTATAAAATGCACAGCAGCGACACCCTAGTAAACCATTTCAGCAGACGGGCTAAACCAGATTGAGGGTAACTGAGAGGTCTCAAACCCATCAGTGAGTTAGGGGGGTGTCTACCCAAGCATGTGAGGACTTCCTCTGATAGAGGGGGCAGATGAAAACAGTTGTTCCAATAGCCATGAAGGCAGCTGAAACCAGCACAGTGGAGCACTTAGAGCTTGGTTAGAAGTTGAAGATGCCAAGGTCATCCACTGCATCCCAAACCATCACCAGTCATCTTGACTCTGTCCTACCACTAGACTGTGATGACTCTGGAAGAGAGAGTGAGGCTGACAACTTCATGCAACTCTGCCTCACTTAAATCCAATTTATGCATGAATCAAAAGACACCACCCATACCATTTTACCATTTTTACCTATCCTCTACTGCAGTGAGTGCAACTCCAATGAGCTGACCAAATCATTCAAATGCCAAATGTAGGTTTGCCAAAAAGACCATTTTATGGAGAACTCACACAGGGCAAGCACTCACATGGCAATCAGAAAAAGTGATACAAGGACACTCTCCAGGTCTCTCTTAAGAATTTTGGAATTGATTTGTGACATGGGAGACAATGGCACACCACCACTCAGCATGGTGTGCCTTCTTCAGAGAAGGTGCTATGCTTTATGAGCAAAGCAGAATT
>NW_020940030.1:0-2543 GCF_900497805.2 Vombatus ursinus | reverse complement strand
TACTTTCTAAGTATGGTGCCTTTAAAATGGGCCTACATAAATCTGGACACCAAACGAGTCTCAGCTAAGCTGTCAGAATAATGACCAGCAGCTATTTTTCGTATCCCAATATATCTCCTTAATTCTTTTTTAGATATTTGTTGCTTTTTTTAGTCATTATAGTTTGAAGATATTTCTAAAGACCAAAGAGCCAGAAAAAGGCTACTCACTGCTCAGGTCTCACTGGGCTTAACTATATTTCCCCAGAGGGAAATCTCAAAGAGCTATATAGATGTGAGTTATTATCATTGTAATGTGGTAGTATTATTGTAATAGGTGTGCATGGTTGCAGCACATCAGTTGTCCTTTATGAATAGTCGGGCATATGGATATAGGTGGCTGTCAATCAGACCCAGTACCCAATTCATTCCTGCCATGTCGCTCCCTCCCCTCAAGTACTTCATCATCTACCTAGAAGTATAATTCATTCTACCTTTCTGGCTCCTGCTCCCACATACTTATCCATGCCCTTTTCTTTCCTTCTCAGTGGGCTGTGTCAACCAAGTGTCATTATCATAGTAAGAGGTCTAATTTGATTAAATAAAATGCTAATATGATACATTCAACAGAATCACAAAAAGCAACCATTTGTTTCCTTCCCACCCCTAAGATGGAGTCTACTCTTATTGGCTCCTGCACCCAGAAGAAAGAAAGAGAAGAAACTAATGCTTACTGTAAAGCCTAGAGGGGAGCTTCAATCATGACAATTAGCATGACAGGAAGCAGGACTTTTTGGTGGTCACTCTAAAAGCTACAAATACCTCAACCCCACTTATTTGGGTCTCTGTGTTGGCATAGCTGAATGAAAGCTAATTTGTTCCATGCAACCACCTGTTTTCATGTCATTTTCTCCTGTTCGGCTTCCCTGACTAATTGAGAGAGAGAGAGAGAGAGAGAGAGAGAGAGAGAGAGAGGGAGGTAGACAGAAAGAGGGAAGGAGAGAAGGCAAGAGAGAGAGGGACAGAAAGAAACAGAGAGACAGACACAGAGACAGACACAGACACACAGAGAGAGACAGAGAAAGAGGGAGGGAGGGATGGAGGGAGGAGAGAGAGACAGAGACAGAGACAGAGAGATAGAGAGACAGAGACAGACAGAGACAGAGACAGAGAGACAGAGACAGAGACAGAGACAGAGACACACACAGACACAGAGAAAGACAGAGACAGAGAAAGAGGGAGGGAGGAGAGAGACAGAGAGAGAGAGAGACAGAGAGAGAGAGAGAGAGAAAAGTTTTTGATGTATTGGGGTAAGTATAAAGAACAAGGGATGGAAAAGAAGAGCCTGAATTTTAGAAATGGCGGCCGGAACATGAGGTGTCAATCATTTAGTCCTGTCTTAGACTCAGGAATTTTTGTGGAAAACAAATTCATGGCCTCGTTTTGCATAACAGTTACAAAATTCAGATATCATTTTCTACAGAGTATTCATATGGTAAAGAATAATGAATAATATTCTTGAACTGATGTCAGGAAGATCTAGGTTTAAATTTTTCCTCTGACATATATTATGTGACTATGAACAAGTTATTTAATGTCTCTGAGCCTTAGGTAACTCTGAGACAGACCTACTAAATTATAAGCGTTGGAATTTGCCTTTATATAAGGAGTTCCCTCCCAATAAAATCATGGATGCTTAATATCTTTAGTATTATATTTTATTTATTATATTATATTTATAATAGTATTTATTATCTCATATTTTATTATTATCTTATAGAAAAATAGGTACATAAATAGAGATACTTTAATTAATCAATACTATGGCATTAATTTGAAAATAAAGTATATATTAATAATAAAATCTTTAACAAATACACAAAGCACAATTACATGCATTTAAAGTCACGTGTGACAAAAATAGCTTCACATAACTTCTATTTTCTTTGGCCAACTGAAGGTAAGTAGGGCAGATCCTAGGCAAAATTGTCCATTTTCTTTTGAACTTTGCTCTTTTTTCTTCCAGTTTACCCCTTGGTGCTCTTTTCCATTTTTTTTCTCATGACCTTTCTCTCTATTTCACATATCAGTCCCTTCCTTCTTTATGTCCCATATCAAAACATGGAAAAATCTACTATCAGCCATTTGTGCCTGCCAAGTGATTATATTTTAGTACATGTTAATTTAAAGATATTCTGTCATCCAGGCACTGGCATGTTAGTAGAATTTTTTTGGGGGGAGGAGGAAATTCACTATTTACATTCTCTATTCTTTCATTTATCCACAATTTCCATATAAACATAAAAACTAAACAAAAATCACTTAGAAGCACAAGTGTTTTTCTTTAACTAGCATAGCTGAAGAAGAACCACAAAACCCCTCTCCTTTTGTGTAGGGACTGCCTTAGCTTTCCATGCCACAGGAAGGAGATGTCTATGAAGAATGCCTGAGAAACAACTCCAGATGAGGAGCTGCCAGCAAACTAGAGTAGTAGGAATTCATTGGCAATAAAGATAGCGGGAATCATCTGCTGTGGACCCTACTTGGTTTTCTAAGAGGGCTACT
>NW_020940029.1:0-2811 GCF_900497805.2 Vombatus ursinus | reverse complement strand
TTGAACAGAGAATTGAAGAACATGATTGAGAATCAATTTGCTCTCATTCTCAGTTTGACAAGTCCTTAAGAAACTACAGGAGCTAAATGAAGCTGTGTGAATGGAATAGTGCACACGAGCTATCAAAAGGGACATGTGGGTGATAATTTTGAATGAAAGTATCTTGTACATAATAGGTGCCAAATAGATAATTGTTGACATAAAATGTTTGTTGATAGAGGAATTCTATTAGTGGGATTATAGAATTTAGAATATAGAATATATATATATAGAGAATATAGAATGCACCCTAGAGGCCATCAGGTCTCTTGTAGAGATGAATAAAATGGAGCATTGAGAGACTGAATGACTTGTCTGGGATTATAGAGCTATTGAGTGTTCAAAGAAGGATTTAAATCCAATTCTTCTTGCCTCAAAGATCAGTGCCTTTTATCCATTGTATCATGTTACTTCCAAGGCTCCTAAAGTTTAACAAGATTTTTTTTTCCTTTTTTTTTGGTGAGGTAATCGGGGTTAAGTGACTTGCCCAAGGTCACACAGCTAGTAAGTGTTAAGTGTCCGAGGCCAGATTTGAGCTCAGGTCCTCCTGACTCCAAGGCCTGAGCTCTCTCCACTCTGCCATCTAGCTGCCCCCAAATTTTTTTAATATACAAATATTAAGTAGCTAATGACTACTTTTAAATTTCATGTTTTGTGACAGGAGAGGCTTGGGTAGTTATCTTTAAATATATTACCAAGAGAAGTGCATCTACCTTTCTTTATTCTTATTTATTTAACTTAATACTATTGAAAATCTTACTTCTTAATTGAATTTAAACCAAACTATTAAATCATGATTGACTGAGCATCAAAAACACTGCATATATAGGTGGTATAGAGGTTCAAGATAATTAAGGCATTAAAAGGCCATTGGTATTTTACTAGAAAATTTGAAATATAAAACAAACAAATAACAGATTTAATTTTTCCAGGTTTCTAAAATCCCTTGCAAGATATCACATTGTAATTATATGAAAAAATTATTTGGTTAATTGTGGAATTTTCCCCTACAAGCAGCACTCCTGGGATTGAACTCCACCATGATCATGCCCCCAGAAAAAATCATCACCAGGGAGCTCATCGTCCTGTGAAATAGCATTAGTTTTGGTTCTCATGCCTCATTGGTACCCTCAGTACTCTCTGATGGGGTATGGGCTTAAGCTGAGACCTTTGTCCCTTGCCCCAAAAAGAATTTGATTCCCATTTGTCTGCGGGCCCCAGAAAACCCTTAAACTTTTTTTGACCTCACTCTGGTCTCAGATGGTTACCTCAACGACTTTTCCTCATCTATTCTCCTTATCTCCCTTTGAAAGTCCTACTCCCTTTTGATCCTTTTCCTTCCAGTTCCTTTCATTATCTATTCCCATTGTCTATTCAAGACATTCCAATTGGAATTTTCCCTAAGTCACCCAGCCCCTCTTCCCAGCCCCTCCTCTGGTCACCCAAAATTACTTGAGTATATATAAGATCCACTCTAGCCCCCATTTAAATGCTGAGACTTTCTCATGCCTGCTAGTCCTTACGGGCATCACCTGGCCTATATGGTTTATCTCTAATAACCTTTCTCTCTGACTGAAAGAAGATTTGTGTTGAATCCTTTCAGGCAGGGTCTCTGTGTTGTGATCTTGGGGTCCCAGCACCCCTAAACCTCTAGACCTCATTACTCTCTGCCTCTAATTGGAAAGGTGATAAAAGAACTCCTCCCAAAGCCTATATTTAATGTGGGCTACCAAACCAGTCAACTCTTTATTTCCCATCAGTAACATTTTTTTGGACTGGACTCCATCAAGGCCCCTTGGCAGGTGCATTTTTCTCCACCACTCCCCACTTTTTTTAGCTTCCTTTGTGTCTCTTCTCCCATTAGATTATAAACTTTTGAGGGGAGGGGCTATCTTTCTATTTCTTGTTTCTATTACCAGCATTTAGCATAATGCCTGTCATATAGAAAATGCTTAATAAACATTTATTGACTGTTTGGAATCTGTACAGATATCACACAACTAGTTACCCATGCAGATACTATACAACCATGACAATGTAATAAAACCAACAGAATAAATATAATCATCAGGTGACACTGGTAGGTAAGATTAGCTGTATAGATGAAGGAACTCTCACTTTGAGATTTGGTGTTTAGTCACTTTTTCCAAACCACATCTTTCTTCACTGACTAAGTAACCCGGGGGTCTCCATACCTTGGTCCTTGCCTTTATTCCACTCTTTACTCTTAACCAAAAGCTTCCCCGAGAAGCCTACCACGCCATGCAAATTGAAACTTGCTTACCCATCATGACTCAATAGCCTAGGGGTAGATGGTTCCAAGTCATGTGGCTCATGTATCTCTGTTATTTAGCAGGTTATAAGCATTATTTAAAAGATGAATAAAAGTTAATAAAGTTAAATTTAATTTATAAAAGTTAATAAAAAAAGATGAAAGTAAAAAAAAAAAACCAAAACTCTTGTACATCTTAGAACTCCCAAAGCCTGAATTAAATTCTAGTTATTTTAAGAACTTCTTCTTTTCCTGTGTATTCCCAGCTTCCTCTCTATCAGTCCCTTTGTGCACGGTTAACAGACATGAGTCACAGAGAATTTATAAGTGGTCATAGTTTTATGTAAGACAAAATCAAGAAATAGAAACAACTTAAAGAAATCATGCAGTCAATCAACTATCACTTATTAAGCACCTACTATGCATTATGTTCTGTGCCTAATGCTGGAAAATGTAAGAAATGTCTTCTGTCAACTGAAAATGAAACATGCTACCCACCT
>NW_020940028.1:0-8033 GCF_900497805.2 Vombatus ursinus | reverse complement strand
GTCCGGTGTCTGGTCTGAGGTCGGATTTGAACTCAGTCCTCCTGACTCCAGGGCTGGTGCTCTATCCACTGCACCATCAGGCTGCCCCTAAAACATTTCTTAATTAACTTATTTTTAGTTTTCAACATTCACTTCCACAAGATTTTGAGTTCCAAATTTTGTCCTCAACTCTCCCTCCCCCACTCCAAGACAGCTTGCATTCTGAATACCCCTTCCCCCAGTCAGATCTCCCTTCTATCAACAACCCTCCCCCTTCTCTTATCCCCTTTCCCTTCTATTCTCCTGTAAGGCCAGATAGATTTCTATAACCCATTGCCTGTATATCTCACTTCTCAGATGCATGTAAAAACAATTTTTAACATTCGTTTTTAAAACTTTGAGTTCCAAATTCTCTCCCTTCCTTCTCCGCACCCACCCTCATTGAGAAGGCAAGCAATTTGATATAGGTTATACATGTGGAGTCATGCAAAATACTTCCCTAGTAGTCATGTTGTGAAAACCTCCTTCCTATCCCACCCCCCATTTATTCTACTCTTTCTTTTGACCCTGTCCCTCCTCAGAAGTATTTGCTTCTGATACACCCTTTCCCAATCTGCCCTCGTCTCTATCATCCCCCTACTGTCTTGTCCCCTTCCCCCCTATTTTCCTGTAGGGTAAGACAGATTTCCATACCCAATTGAGTGTGTATGTTATTCCCTCCTTAAATCAAATCCTATGAGAATAAGATTCACTCATTCCCTCTCACCTTTCCCTGTTTCCCCTTCACTGTAAGAGGCTTTTCTGTTTTTCTTGTGAGATAATTTACCCCATTCTACCTCTCCCTTTCTCCTTCTTCTAGTATAATCCTCTCTCACCACTTAATGTTATTCTCCAGATCTGTCCCCTTCATCTTCAGCTCATCCCATGCCCTCTATCTATCTATCTATCTATCTATCTATCTATCTATCTATCTATCTATCCATACATATAATTTTTCCCTCCAACTACCCTAATACTGCCAAAAGTCTCATGAGTTACAAATATCATCTTTCCATGCAAGAATACAAACAGTTCAACCTTAATAAGTCTCTTATGATTTCTCTTTCCTGTTTACCTCTTCATGTTCCACTTGAGTCTTGTATTTGAAAGCCAAATTTTCTATTCAGCTCTGGTCTTTTCATCAAGAATGCTTGAAAGTCATCTATTTCACTGAATAACCATTTTTTCCCCTGAAGGATTATACTCAGTTTTGCTGGGTAGGTGATTCTTGGTTGTAATCCTATCTCCTTTGCCCTCTGGAGTATTATATTCCATGCCCTGCGGTCCCTTAATGTAGAAGTTGCCAAATCTTGTGTTGTCCTGATTGTGTTTCCACAACACTTGACATGTTTCTTTCTGGCTACTTGTAATATTTTCTCCTTGACCTGGGAACTCCGGAATTTGGCTACAATTTTCCTAGGAGTTTTCCTTTGGGGATCTCTTTCAGGAGGAGATCGGTGGATTCTTTCAATTTCTATTTTGCCCTCTGGTTCTAAAATATCAGGGCAGTTTTCCTTGATAATTTCTTGAAAGATGATGTCTAGGCTCTTTTTTTGATCATGGCTTTCAGATAGTCCAGTAATTTTTAAATTCTCTCTCCTGGATCTATTTTCCAGGTCAGTTGTTTTTCCAATGAGAAATTTCATTGTTTTCTAATTTTTCATTCTTCTGGATTTAGGTCATTAGCTTCCAATTTCTCCATTCTAATTTTTAAGGAAGTATTTTCTTCAGTAAGCTTTTGGACTTCCTTTTCCACTTGGCCAATTTTGCTTTTTAGGGCGTTCTTCTCCTCATTGTCTTTTTTGGACCTCTTTTGCTATTTGGGTTAGGCTATTTTTTAAGGTATTATTTTCTTCAGTATTTTTTTGGGTCTCCTTTAGCAAGTTATTGACTTGTTTTTCATGATTTTCTTGCATCACTCTCATTTCTCTTCCCAGTTTTTCCTCTACTTCTCTTACCTGCTTCTCAAAGTCCCTTTTGAGCTCTTCCAAGGTCTGGGACTGATTCATATTTTTCTTGGAGGCTTTGGATGTAGGAGCTTTGACTTTGCTGTCTTCTTCTGGTTGTATGTTTTGAATTTCTTTGTCACCAAAGTGACTCTTTTTGCGGGGTTTGCTCATGATCCCAGCCAATTACTTGAGTTTTAAACTCTTTGTTAAGATAAAAGTCTGCTTCCAATGTGAAGAGTGTACTGTCCCAAGCTTTGGGGGTTTGTACAGCTGTTTTCAGAGATACTTCTAGGGAACGTGAAAATTTTTGGTTCTTCCAAGGTGCTGTGATAAGGGGCCACAACAAGCTCCACCACACCAGCGCTCCTCCTCGCCCCGGGACCACCCCTCAGTACTGTGACCCAGATCCAAGCATGGGCAAAGCAAGAGATTCCTGCCTCAGCACTGGCAAAGAGATCCCTGGGGTCCTCTTCTGATCAGCCACTTGATTCCCCCTCGGAGGCTCAGGAGGCAGCCACTGCCTGAGCTAGGGACTTGCGGCTGAAACTTAGCTTCTCTCTCACCACAGTCACAGACTTTTCCCACTGACCTTCTAAGTTGCCTTTGGCATTCATGGGTTGAGAAGTCTGGAAACTGCCACAGCTGCCCTCGATTCAGTCCTCTGAGGCCTGCTCCAGGTTCACTGTGGCCTGCACTCCCACGCTGAACTGCATGCCACTCCCTGCCCAGCAAGATAACTTTTCTGATCAACCATCCAGGTTGTCTTGGGCTGGAAATTTGTTTCACTCTGTCTTTTTGTGGGTTCTGCTGCTTTAGAATTTGTTTAGAGTCATTTTTTTTACAGGTATTTGGAGGGGTTTGGGGGAGAGCTCAAGCAACTCACTGCTTTCCCTCTGCCCCTTGGCTCTAGCCCTCTCTTACTTGATTTTCAAAACCCATTTTGAGCTCTTCCATGGCCTGAGACCAATTCATATTTTTCTTGGAGGCTTTGGATGTAGGAACTTTGACTTTGTTGTCTTCTTCTGGTTGTATGTTTTGATCTGCCCTGTCACCATAGTACCTTTCAATAGTCAGAGTTTTTCCATTGTTTTCTCATTTTCCCAGCTTGTTAGTTGACTTTTAAGTCTTTGTTAAAGTACAGCTCTGCTTCCAGGGTAGAAGTTTCAAGGGGTTTGTGCGGCTGTTTTCAGAGATATTTCTAGGGACCTGTAAATTTTCAATCTTTTCAAGGTGGTATTATTTAAGGAGAAGTGTTTATTACTCTCCTGGCCTGTGCTCCGGTCTGTGAGTGACCACAGGCACTTTTTTCTGCCATGGAACTGTGAGGAAATTCCCCCCTCCACATTGTCTGCAAGATTGGCTATGCCAGTATTCTTCCTCACCCTGGGACTTCCACCCAGGACTTGGATCTGAATATGGGCAAAGCAACAGGGTCCTGCCCCAGTGCTGGTGAAAAGATCCCTGTAATCTCCTTCTGATCAGTTTTTCTTACAATTGTCTATGGGCCAAAAGCTCTGGAAGCAGCCGCTACTGCTGCCACTGTCACTGCCACTGCTCACTCAGTCACTCCCAAGGCCTGTGGCTGGTTTGCTGGGGCCTGGTCTGTGCTGGTGCAGCCTGTGCTGGACTGAGCGCCATTCTCACTGACACATCTTTCCTGTTGACTTTCGAAGTTGTCTTTGATGTCTGTGGGGAGAAAAGTCTGGAAAGCACAACTGCTTCATGTGATTCAGTCACCAGGAGGCCTGCTCAAGCTTTGCTGGGGCTAGGGCTGGGTCTGCACTGGTATAGCTGGCTCTGAACTGTGCTCCTCTCTCAGCCTGGTGTAACAGACCTTTCCTGCTGACCTTCCAAGTTGTCTTAGGCTGGAAATTTGTTTAGTTCCATCTTTTTGTGGGCTCTGCCGCTCTGGAATTTATTTGGAGTTATCTTTTAAAGGTATTTGGAGAAGGTTGAGGGAGAGCTCAGGTGAGTCCCTGCCTTTACTCAACTATCTTGGCTCTGCCTCCCCAGAATATTAATTTCTTGAAATAAGAGCTCTGGGTGACCAGGCTTTGATAAAATCCATTGGGGTTTAAATGGAGCTCCTTGACAATACCTTAAAGGCAAATCACTCTGGCTCTCAATTGGTCCCAGCCTAAGACTCTGTTGTTCATTGTTTGGCTTTTGATGGCTCAGAATAAGTGTGAATAGCAAAAATTTCTGTTCTGGCCAGAAACCTTGAGGGTCTTCCCTTCCCAAAATGATTTTATTTTCTTTTTTGAATAGGCAAATGAGGCCATCTTTTGCTTTATTTCTTACCCAACCTTGCCTCAGACAAACTGAGACCTGGGAAAGACCTCAGGTTAAAAAGGCCAAGTGCTCCCACTGCATTCCATCCTGATGTATATCTTGCCACTGGATCCATATAGCTCTGGAGGAGAAAGCAAGGCTAGTGACTGCACAGTCCTCCCTCACTTAAATCCAATTCACTTGCAAGTTAAGACAACACCTTCTTGATGTCATTTGGTCCTCATTGTGAATAAAGGACAAATAACAATCTGTGACTATTAGAAGAGCAATCATGCCCTCTCCTTATCAGAGGTAGAAGTGAAAGGAGGCATTCTTCCCGTACATCATCTCTTTCCCAAATTTTAGCAACAGGAATTGTTAGAGCTAGAATAGGCACCTGAGAAATCACCTAGGAGGGAGTTAAGGTCCAGGCATTCCTTGTCATGGTGGACAGGAGCTAACCAGCTTGGGTGAGCAAAGTAGCAGATCAAGAGCTCACATATATACAGAAATGTATAATCTGCACCCGTTCCACATTGGGTCTTTTGACCCTCACAACAACCTTGGCATGGTGGGTGCTTCCTATTAGCCCCACTTGATGGTACAAGAAACAGTGGCTCACAACTCTCATGTGTTTATGAAGATTCAGGGAGAGGAAGATTCAAATACAGGTCTTCATGAATCTAAGTACGTTATTCCATTAGTGCTTTAGCTGATAAATATTAGAAATGAATCTGGAAAGGAGTATCTCTGTGCTACACAGACTCTTCAGATCTGGGTACTGTTGGCTCATAATGGTAGAAGTAAAGCCTGTTAAGATACTTATATTTTTATTCTTCCTGATGTTTATGTGGGTACAAAGGGACAGCATTCTAGTGACACACAAGGCTTTACCTTCCTTCTCTGTACCTGGGCATGGGCTATCCCCCATCACTTGTAATCTTTCACTTCCTAACTGACACCTCTCAGGATCCTGGACTTTCCTTAAGATTCAGGTCAAACAGAGCTTCATCTGGATCCTTTTCTCAGCCATCCACAGCAGTAACATCTTTTATCCTGAGAGAAGGAGGAATCCTTCAAAATTCATGAGCTATGTGCTGCTAATCATCTCCCATTAATTGGCCATCCAGGGATATCTTGGAGGACACAGAGCAGGATTGTAGAGGGACTATACTAAGGTGACTGAAGAGACAAGAATCAGCCATCTCTGAATAAACTCTGGAATGTCTGCAAGGTCTTGAGTATCATTGTCCCACAATGACTTCTGCTACCAGGACCAAGAAGCCTGATGGGTTGTGCCCTTCTCTAAAGTGAGCGACCACTCTCGGCTATGGCCACAGGGTCAGTTTCATGAGAGCCTGGCCCCATCATAGAAGAATTAAGCTCTTTCTTCAATCTCTGGTTCTTCACACACCCACCCACCCAGAGTCCCAGGGAAATCCACTTATAATTTAGGCTGGACTCATTTCTTGGGTTTTCCCAGTAGGGAACGTGAAAAGTTACTCAAGGTCCTAAAACCGCAACTGGATTCCTTTACCTAAAAGATTTGCATGTGTCTGTTGACAAGAGACTTGAACAAGGAACAGCAGTAACACATGCACTGTTATACTCTCCCAAGGTAGTAGGAATTAAATATCAGAACATGAAGGAAGAAGAATTGGACATATAATCTCACTTTGCAAACTGCAAACTATTCTCTTGAGGCCTATATTTTGGGACAAGCCTGAAAAGGTGTTGGGCTGGCCCTCCCACTTGGTGGTTGTCTTCTTCAAATGTGGTACCTACAGAACTTCCCTACTACCAATCAGCACTGTCTAAAGGACCCAGTGTCCCTGGACTTCTCAAATCCTAAGCCTGCCTCCAAGGTTGAGAAATCTGACCAGGATCACATTTCAGTTATCTATACTCAGGAAAGAAAAAGAACCCAGACTCAGACCCACCTAGGCAGAATTTTTTTTGTCACGCTGCCAGGGTATGAAAAAGGCTGCATCTTTCCCCACCCCTGTAAGGAAGGCTCCAATAGGAATTATTGGGCAGGTGGCAGTTAGAGAGTGAGCATCAGGGGAATAGCTATTTCATTTACAAATTACAGCACCTTTTCATCTCATTTTGACAGACGAATCAACTGAAAATCAAGGAGCTTATTAAGTGGATCCCTAAGATCACAGAGCTAGTATGTGATTGAGATGAGAACTCTCTGGGTTGAATTTGAGTAGCTTCATGCAGAGCTCATTCTTTCTACTGAAACCCATCATTCTTAAGACCTGTAATCTTCCTGAGATCCCAAGTGGCCATGGATCTTGGAATACAATGATCTCAAAAGAAGTCAAATTATACTTTACTCAAAGCAATGGAGAGAAATCTAGCAAACCTAAGATTAGCAGACTTCAGCAGCCAATGGGTTAGACCGTACCGAAGTCTAAAAGTCAACTTTCAAAAATACCCCCATCACATCCCCCCATCTAATGTCTTCTGCAATGTACTCCAGCACAACTCACCTCCTTAGACAGTGTGCTGCCAAACTTGCATATCGGAACTCTTGGGGGAGTCAGTGATGGTCATTCTCAATTGTGATGGTCCTATGCTCTGAGGGGACAAAATGATGTTTCATAAATAATGATAGAATCCTCTCCCATATTTCCAGCATTCCCAGGAAAATTTTCAAGTCTCTAATTCCTCCACAAAAAAGACAGAATATCGCCTCACAGCAGTAGAAACAAACCTAAGGTAATGCAGTTGTTTGCCTAAAACAACCTGAAAATACCCCAGGAAAGACTTGACCCCCAGGCGCAGAGGTTGGAAACACCTTCAGGTCAACTCTGCTGAATCAACAACAACAACAAATCCCTGGGTCAGCTGGGGTTGGGAGGCAGCCTCAACCTTAGAAACTTTCATATCAAGGACAGTTTAGGAGTCTGACAGCTGAGCAGGAGGAGAGTGAAGGACCTTCCAGTGTTGAGGGATTCTAAGCATAACTGGCCTACCAGACATGTGCTGGGATGGGCTACATCTGAGAGGAAGAAAGAGCTAGCACACCCTTGGTGAGTGCAATAGCAGAGGAGCAGGGCCCTGCTGGCTATGGGCACTTGCAGGAGACCGCAGGCCCTGGTGTCTGTTCAGGGCAGAGAGAACAGCTATCGTTTGCAGCCAGTGAGACAGCACAGGGAGTAAGATCATCTGTGCAGCAGTGTGACAGGGGCTCTAATGGTAGCTCATGAGTGGAGAGAAGAGCCTAAGGTTGAGCCCGGGGCAGATTTCAGAAAATAACAGTAAGAAGGAGCTGAGTCTTGGGGCATCATTTCCCCATATCTTGGGTCTACACCTTGATTAACCAAATAGCTACTAAGTAATAATAATAAAACAAAAAAAATTAATAAGCAAACAAAGGAAAAAGAGCCTAACCATAGATAGCTACTATAGGGAAAGAGAAGATCTGGGTTCATATTCAGAAGAAGATAATGGAGCTAAAAAAGTTACTCCTTTTTCAATGAGGAATGCCAAATGTTCCAAAGCACAAAAATATTTCTTGGAAGAACTTAAAAAGGATTTTAAAATTCTAATAAGAGGGATGGAGGAAAACAATAGGTAAAAATAAAAGCAATCCAAGAAAACCAAGAAAATTATAAAGAGAAATCTGACCACTGAACTCTCCTACACAGTGCCAGGACATGGAAGTTGTTTAATAACTGTTTGCTGATAGGCTGACTGAATAAACTCAAATTGTTTCTTTTTGTCTTTAGGGTAAAATACAAACTAATTTGTCATTTAAAGCCTTCACCATCTAGTTCAGCATCC
>NW_020940027.1:0-1002 GCF_900497805.2 Vombatus ursinus | reverse complement strand
TTGGGAGTTCTCCTGCCAAGATAAACCCAGGAACTATATCAACACAAATACAAAACACTTTTCACACAAATAAAGTCAGATCTAAACAATTGGAGAATTATTGGTTGCTCATGGGTAGGCTGAGCCAACATAATAAAGATGACAATTCTACCTCAATTAATTGACTTATTCAGGCCATACCAATCAAACTACCAAACATTATTTCATAGACTAGAAAAATCATAATAAAATTCATCTGAAGAACAAAAGGTCAAGAATATCAAGGGAATTAATGAAAACTAATGTGAAGGAAGGTGGCCTAACTATATATATCAGATCTCAGACAATGTTCAAAGCAGTAATCATCAAAACTATCTGGGACTGACTAAGAAATAGAGTGGTGTATCAATGGAATGCATTAGGCACACAAGACACAGTAGGAAATGACCATAATAATCTAATAATCTAGTATTTGATAAACCCAAAGATCCCTGCTTTTTGGACAAGAAATATTTACCAAAACTGCTAGGAAAAATGAAAAATAGTGTGGCAAAATAGGTATAGGCAATAGGAACTTAGGCACGGGACACGTGGTGGCCTGGTTTCCCTAGCTGGTTACAGTCTAACAGAGACTCATGGGAACAATGGAAACAGAAGAGAACAATTTGCTGGACCTTCCTGATTATGAGTGGTAGAATATGAAACTTGTCAACCATTTCCACTGCCAGCCTCTCTAGGTAGGGATGATGCTGGAGAAAATGAGCCCACCACAGATGCAAGGAGAGATCAGATGGGAGATATGCCTGCAGTTACAAAGAAAACTCTGAAAAGGAATTTGCCTAAGTCAGATGCTCAGAGGCTGAAGATTTGAAGACATTAATTAGACGCATGGAGGACTGGGGACATAGGCTATTCCCTAAACTGCAATTTGAGGATGGTATTGGTAGAGTAGAACATTTGGGAAATAAGAAGGAAATTCAGACCTGCTTAAAATGGATTTGACTTGATCTTTCTATCATACAT
>NW_020940026.1:0-1326 GCF_900497805.2 Vombatus ursinus | reverse complement strand
AGTTTGCATGCATTCCTACACATGTTCCAGTTCCTAATTAAATAACATCCTGGGTAAAATCAAATTTCCATTAAGATCATAAGTTGCTACTCTAATAGATTTGCATCACTGTTTCTCAAACATATTTATTCTTCTTTAGCCATACTTAATCTGAAAGGATGAGACACTTTCAGAGATTGAAATAAGTTCAAACACTATTTCTAACCCTTGCAAATCATGAAATGAATTCGGATCAAAACAGTAAGATCTTCCCCACTTACAGCTCATTACAGAAATTTAGATGCTTTAGTATTAATCACTAGCCTTAGATCTCTGATACTGCTCCCATTGAGTTGCTGATTTTGACTGTGTTTCTCAAAAAGACTCATTAAGACCAGTCCACACAAACCAGGACACAACAAACCTAGGAAAACAAACTCAAAATTCACAGTAGGTTTGAACATAATTTTCATCAATATCAAATTATTACTTGCAACAAAATTAGCTCGCAAATAGAAATTTAGTAGGCCCTCTAAAAGTCACACAAAAGATTTTGCAAAAATTTCTTCATAAAAGTATTTCTCTTTCTTAAAAACAGCTTATAATTTATCCAGTTATTATAGCAAACTAAATTAATTATAAGGAGATTGTACATGTTCCTTTCTTTGCACAATTATCAAGTTTCTTTTCACAAAAATACTTTTTGGAAATACTTAATTTAAACAATAACTCCAAATAGCTTAGTTAACAATCTTAACTTTCATAGATGAGAGCCAAATAATTTCAGCTGAAACTTCTCTTTAAATATAGACAAAACTTGGAAGTTCATGTTTCTTAAATTACAGTACTTAAAAAAAATGCTACAACAAATGGTCAGATGGAATGACCTAACAGCTTCTTTATCCATTCCTTTTTCTCTTTCTCTAATAGTACAATTCTTAATCTAACAGCATTCTACATTATAAGAGAAAGAGCTTTTCTAACACAATAGGTGATATAATTGTTTATCAAATTGCACACTTTAGGAATGTAACAATTTCTTACATCTTATAATATATTTGGAACTTGAAACAACCCATTATCAATTTAAGATTTTTTTTCTTTCTAATTCTGTAGCAATGTAATTTCTATTCCATTGAAGATTTAACCCTAAATTTGCTGTTGCCCCCCAACAATCTCTCAAGTGTTGTAAGGCAGCTAGTGATTGTTTAGAAACAAACAATACTCTTTTACAGCCAATTTTTAACCATTTCCAGAAGAAAACTGGATGAAAAACTACATTTCCTTGCCTCCTGAGATTGGAACTTTTAGCTTCATGAAGATTACCTATAGGTAATTAGTAAGTAT
>NW_020940025.1:0-1087 GCF_900497805.2 Vombatus ursinus | reverse complement strand
TCACCTGTTATTCTGATGGCTATATGTCACTTACTTTTTTCCAAACTCATCTCACAAATTATAAAAAGACTTACAAGTAGAAGTATGTGATGGACACACTTTATCTAGTAGAAGGCCAGTTTTTTACCCTATCCAGTAAAAGTGCAAATCCAACAACAATCAGTTGAATGATCCTCTCTCCTGAAATGCCTGCCCTGCTGTGCCAGTACAATGTTGACTTTTCCAAGGGAGGGTTGCTGTGTGATGACATCACTGCTACCCCAGTAAAATGTCGGAATTTTAAAGAAATGGTTGTTGAGTGTGGATACCACAAAGATCAAAGGTCAGAAACCTGTAGGGATTTCAACTCAATTAAATGCAACAAATATATATATTAATTGGCTAGTATGTGATTGGGAATACTGAATACAATGAAAAACTAATTGTCTGGATTCCAAATATGATTTGATGTGAGTATATATGTATTCATATATATATATACACATACACACGTATAGATATATACATACAAATTTATAATTATTTATAATACACACATATATACATACATACATATACACACACACACACATATATATATATACACACACACATAGGTGTGTGTTCGTATGAATGTGTGTATGTAAGCTTTACTATAAAACTAGGAACCTAGAAGCTGCTGGGAGATCAGATCACCCACCTGCTATTTTGATGGCTATATGTCTCTTACTTTTTTCGAAACTAATCTCACAAATTATAGAAAGACTTACAAGTAGAAGTATATGATGGACACACTTTACCTAGAAGATGAAGGCCAATTTTTTACCCTATCCAGTAAAAGTGCAAGCCCAAGAACAATCAGTTGAAGGATCCTCTCTCATGAAATGTCTGCCCTGCTGTGCCAGTACAATTTTGATGTTTCCAAGAGAGGGTTGCTGAGTGATGAAATCACTGCTACCCCAGTAGAATGTCGGCATTTTGAAGAAATGGTTGTTGAGTGTGGATACAACAAAGATCAAAGGTCAGAAACCTGTATTGATTTCAACTCAATTCAATTTAACAAATATATATATTAATTGCCTAGTACATGACTGGGAATACTGAAGAC
>NW_020940024.1:0-1299 GCF_900497805.2 Vombatus ursinus | reverse complement strand
GAGAGAGTGACATTCAAGGATGTGGCTGTGGACTTCACCCAGGAGGACTGGAGCCTCTTGGACCATCCTCAGAAGACATTGTACAAGGGGGTCATGCTGGAGAATGCCTGGAACCTACTATCCCTGGGTAAGGACACTTCCCCTGGTAACTCTGAGTCTGCAAGTAAAGGGGACATCTTCATTCCCTAGTGTGCAGGGTTTGGAGGATCTATCAATTATTAGAGAGAGAAAATATTAGTCTCCTGTGTCCAAGAGACAGACCCCTCATGCTGCCTAGTTTTACTAGAAGAAATCTTTGCATTCTGTGATAGGAACCAGAGAGTTTCCTTTGTTGCACCTGATGCTGTCTCTCTTACCAATTCTAGGTAGCTTCAGTTCGGAGATCCAATTGGTGTGGAAGAATCTCAGACGTGCAACTAATCTCAGGGAGTTATTTGGTCTAACCTCTAGCCGGACGTGAATTTTGTCTGCCAAATCTCTGAGAACTGCTCAGGCAGCTTTTCCTTGCAACCCCTTCCTCTTTGGGATGGGCCTAGTATTTGGAATATTCTTCTATTTAACAAGCAGACATTGATAGCTCATAGCTCTTACTTGTAGCCAGTGTAGCACATTTTACCTTCATCTTCCTTCCTATTACCCCAAAATTCCCACAAAGATGGTGGGACAGGAAGTGAAGGGAATAGGCATTTATATTCACCAGCTATTTGCCATGTGCTGGGAAAAGTGATTTCTTTACACTATTATGTTACTTTATCTTCACAATAACCTTCGAAGTTGGGTGATATTATCCCCAATTTACAGTTGGAAAACTGAGACAAACAGCTGTTAAATGACTTGTCCAGAGGTACCCAGCTGGTAACTATCTGAGACAGGATTTAACCTCAGGCAACCCTGACTCCAGGTCCAGGGCTCTCTCTACTGCACCATCAGCTGCCTCTGATTTCTAGACAATGGAAACTACACAATGAGTCTATCCTTCTATGAAGAAGGTGCACAAGATCAAATTCTCTGACTTCAAACAGGTTCCATGATTTTTCACCCACCTCTCACCCAAAGAGGCAAACACTTCCTGAATGAACAGTACACAAGGTTTCTATAGGTCTCAGGAAGTGAGGAGCCAGTACAGGAGGACAGGGCAAAGGGTGATTCATCAAGGTCCCTGGAGCTGGGGCACAATTACCCTTTTACCCAGTTTGGGTGTGAGGAGTTTCTGCCAGAATGGAGCATAACAGGATGGGGGGCAGAGGGTTTTGCTGTTTCTCAGAACAGGTTGTACAACACATCCCATTTTGGGTTACT
>NW_020940023.1:0-1700 GCF_900497805.2 Vombatus ursinus | reverse complement strand
AGGTCAGTTGTTTTTCCCATGAGGTATTTCACATTGTTATTTTTTTTAATTCTTTTGGATTTGTTTTACAGTGTCTTGATTTCTCATAAAGTCACTAGCTTCCATTTGCTCCATTCTAATTTTTAAGTAATTATTTTCTTCAGTGAGCTTTTGGACTTCCTTTTCCATTTGGCCAATCCTGTTTTTTAAGGCATTCTTGTCCTCATTGGCTTTTTGGACTTCTTTTGCCATTTGGGTTAGGCTATTTTTTAAAGTGTTATATTCTTCATTATTTTTTTGGGTCTCCTTTAGCAAGTGGTTGACTTGTTTTTCATGATTTTCCTTGCATCACTCTCATTTCCCTCCCCAGTTTTTTCTTCTACTTCTCTTACTTGCTTCTCAATATCCTTTTTGAGCTCTTCCATGGCCTGGGTCTGATTCATATTTTTCTTGGAGGCTTTGGATGTGGGAGCTTTGACTTTGTTGTCTTCTGGTTGTATGTTTTGATCTTCTTTTTTACCAAAGAAAGATTCTGTGGTCTGACTTTTTTTCCACAGTTTGCTCATGATCCCTGCCAATTACTTGAGTTTTAAACTGTTTGTTAAGGTAAGGGTCTTCTTCTAGTGTGGAGAATGTACTGTCCCCAGTTTCAGGGGTTTTGTGCAGCTGTTTTCAGAGATACTTCTAGGGACCTGCAAATTTTCAGTTCTTCCAAGGTGGTATGATCAAAGGAAAGGTGTTTACTCCTTTCCTGGCCTGTGCTCTGGTCTATGAGTGGCCACAAGCAGTATTTTCTGTCTTGGAACTGTGAGGAGGATTTCCTTTCCACTGCCACTGCAAGCTCCACCACACCAGCACTCCTCCTGAGCCCAGGACTGCAACCTAAAACTGTGACCCAGATCCAAGCACAGGCGAAGCAAGAGAATCTTGCCTCCGCACCAGCAAAGAAATCTCTGCAATCCCCCTCTGATCATTCACTCAATTTCCCCTCTGTCTGTGGGCCAGAAGCTCAGGAAGCTGCCACCGCCCCGGGTCTGTGCCAGCGACTGAGGCTGTGACCAAGCTTCTCTCTCACCGTGGTAACAGACTTTTCCTACTGACCTTCTAAATTCTCTTTGGCATTTGTGGGTTGAGAAGTGTGGAAACCACCATAGCTGCCTGTGATTCAGTCATCTGAGGCCTGCTCCAGCTTTTCTGGGGCCTGTTTTGCCTGTGTGCCTGTGCTGAACTGCATTTCTCTCCCGGCCCGGCATGATACACCTTTCTAATCAACCATCCATGTTGTCTTGGGCTAGCAATTTGTTTCATTCTGTCTTTTTGTGGGTTTTGTTGCTATAGAATTTGTTTAGAGTCATTTGTACAGGTATTTTGAGTGCTTTTGGGGAGGGCTTAAGCAAGTCACTGCTTTTACTCTGCCATCTTGGCTCCCACTATTGGTGTTTTAATGTGTCTATTTGCTACATGATACTTTTCAGTGGTTACATGAAATAAATTTTAATGGGACAATAGTTTGGAAAATGACACCAGAATTAGACTCAGATTGAAAAACCTTGAATGATATAGTGATGTTATTAGAGCCTGAAAATTGAAGTGCACAAAAAACCCCAAATAAATAAATAAACAAGAATCAAATAAAAAGAAACACATGGGAGGAGTCTGGGAAAAGTCGAGACCCAATGATAGAAGAGGATGGGAGCTGATAGGGGAGAGGAGTTGGAAGG
>NW_020940022.1:8112-8776 GCF_900497805.2 Vombatus ursinus | reverse complement strand
TTTAAGGGAGAAACTATATAACAAATTACTTCAGTTTATAAAAAAATTGTCTTTCATAGGCCAACAGAGGACAAATCCAAAGAATAAACTAAAAATGTTCTGAGGTCACTCTTTTAATAAATTCCTCTGAATCTGGGCAGTTATCACACACATAGTATAAATAATTATCAAGACATAGTATCCATTACAAAAAAATAGAGATTTTTCCCAGATACTTACAATCTTTTAGCATTTTAGATGAAAAATTTTACAAACATAGCAAAAGAAACCAAACTTATGTGGGAACCAGATGAAGAATGTATAATCACGCTTATCCTGTCTGGTATTCAAGGTTTGTTGCAAATGCTCTCAGTCAGTTAAAGAGGATGCATTTATGTCTTAGTAGCTTTCTTCAACTATAGATTAGATAGCAAGTTATTTTAAGTGCTTTGAAATACTTGATAGGACATTAAATATAAAGGAATAATAGTATAACTTTTTGGGTTTTGGCTAAGAGCAAGTGTATGAATAATAACAGCACTGTGATTTATCACATGATCCTTTCTGTCTAAAACTAATTTAAAAAGTGGAAAATTAAAAAAAATCATTATGATCGTTAACAAATTTATATTGTTCTTTCATAGGATAATCTGAACTAATTTCTCCTGTTATGGAAACAAGATTT
>NW_020940022.1:0-8012 GCF_900497805.2 Vombatus ursinus | reverse complement strand
AGTCAGTTAAAGAGGATGCATTTATGTCTTAGTAGCTTTCTTCAACTATAGATTAGATAGCAAGTTATTTTAAGTGCTTTGAAATACTTGATAGGACATTAAATATAAAGAAATAATAGTATAACTTTTTGGGTTTTGGCTGAGATCAAGTGTATGAATAATAACAGCACTGTGATTTATCACATGATCCTTTCTGTCTAAAACTAATTTTAAAAGTGGAAAATTTAAAAGAAAATCATTATGATCGTTAACAAATTTATATTGTTCTTTCATAGGATAATCTGAACTAATTTCTCCTGTTATGGAAACAAGATTTCATGAAAAAAAAGCAGTACTGTTTATTCTTGAATGTCATTTTCTTAGATACATAAAAGGACCATTAACACAATAATATTGGCGATGGCCGCATGCAATCACACCAGTTTTGTGAAAGAATTCTTCCTTGTGGGACTGACTGAAATCCCAGAACTGCAGGTCCCTCTCTTTTTGATTTTCTTTGTCATTTATATGGTCACTCTGGTAGGGAATTGGGGGATGATCATAATTATCTGGATGAATGTCCAACTTCACACTCCCATGTACTTCTTCCTCAGCAACCTTTCCTTATGTGACATTTGTTACTCCACTGTTTTTGCTCCCAAGATGTTAGTCAATTTTCTAGTAGAGAACAAAGCAAGTTCATTTGCTAGTTGTGTTTTACAAAGCTTCTTTTTTGCTGTGTACGTCACCACTGAGGGCATCCTCCTATCTATGATGGCATATGACCGTTATGTAGCCATTGCCAATCCATTGCTTTACACAGTTATTATGACTCAAAGAGTTTGCATTTTGATGGTTCTTGGTTCCTACTTAGGAGGTTTAATTAACTCATTGACCCACACAATTGGTTTGCTGAGGTTGAATTTCTGTGGGCCCAATGTGGTAAATCATTACTTCTGTGACATCCCCCCTCTTTTGAAGCTCTCTTGTTCTGATGCACACATCAATGAGATGCTACTTTTGGTCTTCTCTGGAGTGATTGCAATGTTTACCTTCATAATCATCATGGTTTCCTACATCCACATCATCATAGCTATCCTGAGAATCAGATCAGCTGAAGGAAGACGCAAAGCCTTCTCTACCTGTGCATCCCATTTGACAGCTGTGACATTGTTCTATGGTTCCGTGACCTTCAGTTACATCCAACCAAGTTCTCAGTATTCCATGGAACAAGAGAAAGTATCTGCTGTATTTTATACACTCATAATACCTATGCTAAACCCTCTAATTTATAGCCTGAGAAACAAGGAGGTGAAGGATGCTGCAAAGAGGTCAATCATTTGGAAAAGTCCACATAACTGATTTAGTTCTTGATTTCACTTTGACAAACTAATAACAATAACGTGGAAAGGTAGAGAAAGTCCTTCCTTTTAGGGTTATGTTAGTGATGTTATCAGATTTAATTACAAATTGTTATGGAGTTAGAGAATTTCTTGGGAAGATCAGGGGAAGAAGAATTTATTAACCCCCTATGTTTCAGTCTCTATGCTAAGCACTTTATAAACATTGTCTCATTTGATATGCACAACAACCTTGAGAGGTAGGTGTTGTTACCCTCAATTTACTGTTGAGGAAAGTGAGGCAGAAAGAGATTAAGAGACTTCCTTGGCATCACAAAGGTATAAAGTGTCTTAGGCTGAATTTGAACTCAAGTATTCCTGAATGCAGGTTGAACATTATAATCACTAGACCTTCTAACTGCACAAAATTATAATTAGAAAGCAGATTACCATTGTGTGAAGAGTTGAAAGGGATTTTAGGGTCATTTATTTGGACCCCATCATTTGACAAATGCAAAGAACTTGAGGTCAAGAAAAGGAGAGTGAATTGTCTAAAAGTTTAAAGGGGATTACAAGAGTAATGATACTACTGAAATTTATAGCTGGCCATTATATAGATCCTTGCCTTGCAAAAAGCTGTGTGTGTTGTGTATGTGTGTAATTCTGCCTATATGCAAATTCACTTTAACTCTATAACTGCAAAAATTGGATTCTAGAGATACAATTTTCCCATTTTACAAATGAGGAAATTGAAGCTTAGTGAGGTTAAATGACTTGCCAATGGTAACACAGGCAGCAATATAAGTGGCATTTTATCTAAACACATTTTAACTTTTCTACTATATCACTTCCCAAGTTCTTTTAATTAGCTCTTAGGAATATAGTGATAGGAAATTAGTCTATCTATTAGGCAGTTGTGTTTTGTTTTGTTTTACTAAGAGCAAAATAATAGAACCTAAAATGTGGAAATGACTTCTTATGCTAGACAACTAATCCAAGTGTGCAAGATGGATCCAGGGTGGGTCACTGATAGCTGACAGGCAGCCAAAATCAATTTGATACAGCATAACTCATGGTACATTTTTTTATTCAAATAAAAATAATTCTAATTCTTGTCATAAATAAATTGAAAGGAGATGTGAGAATTTATGAGATTGTCTGGGTTCTTGTAGTGGTTCAATGAGAATGCTACCCATGGCCTTCCAACCTGGGCAATTCATCCAAAAGAAAAAATATCTTAATCCAGACTGATGGCATTGAATTGGTCCACACAGGTTCACTCCTTGTCCTTGGAGGCAAAGGTTACAGAGAAGTCTGCACTACTGTCGAGACCACACTTTCATACTTCCAAAAATGAATCAGTATATTTCTTCATTCTTTGTTCTATCTGCCAGTCCATTTATTGAGGGAATATGTATAATGTGATATGCAATATGTAAAGTCATTGCAAAACAAAATTCTTCATTAGACATAAAGGGAAATTTAAAAAAAAAGAATAAAAGAAGGAAAGAGGAAGGGACAAAGAAAGAGAAGGAAGGAAGGAACAGAGGGAAGGAGGGAAGGAGGGAGGGAAAAGAAAATGTGCTTTAATCTGCACTCTGAGTCCATCTCTTTTCTATCTGAAAATAGTCCTTTTGAACTGTTTGCAATCACTCTTTGTAGCAGCAAAAATTGAAAACTGAAGGGATGAGAATCAATTGCCCAAATGGTTGGACTAGTCAGTTATGTTATATCATTGTGATGGAATATTATTGTGCTGTAAAAAATGATGAAAGAATGGTTTCAGAAGAAATAAAATGGGAAAACTTGAGTGAACTCATGTAAATGAAGTGAGCAGAACCAGAGCAATTTATATAATAAGAACTTTATTATAAACATAATCAACTGGGAAAGATAAGAACTCTGATCACACTCTATTTTCAACCAATCATATGCCACTATGATTTACCACAGACAATCTCACACATACCCATTTTTATTCACAGGGTTAATGTCAAAGACATTGTCAAATGCTTTGTTCCAACTTTGCTGAGCAATTCCTCCTTGTCTTCCTCTCCTCTCCAACAATACCAGGGAATATAGTGTATCCGATAGGCTAGATGAACTCCTCATTAGTGTCATTTGTTCTGTTCTCTTAGGTCCAAATACCATTTTCCTATCAATCACTCTCTTCTCTTTAATACTCACTACTCTCTAGGTTTTTTATGACTATTCTCTACTGATTCTTTTCTTACATATCTGACTACTATTTCTCAGTTGCCTTTGATGGATCTTCATCCAAGTCATATCCACTAATTGTGGGTGTCCCACAATGCTTTGTCCTAAATCCTCTTCTGTTCTCCTATTACATTTCACTTCATGAATTCATCAGTTCCCATGTATTCAATTATCTCCTCTATAATAACAGTTCTCAGATCTGCTTATACAGCTTTAACTTCTTTGTTGAACTTTAGTCTGATGTCTATAAGTATTTATCAGATACCTCTAACTGAATGTATTGTAGACATCTTAAACTCAATATGTACAAATCTGAGAACGTTTTTTCCTCCAAAACTTCAAAATCTCCCTATTTATGTTCAAGAGAACCACATTCCTTCTAGTACCCCAGGCTCATAACCTAGCTGTCATCTTCATATTCTCACCCTCTCTTACCCTCCATATCAAATCTGTTGCCAAGACCTGTAGGTTTTACCTTTAAAATATCTCTTCCATATGCCTCCTTTTCTCTTCTGACACTGCTACCACCTTGGTGGAGTCACTCATCAGTATTACAATTACCTGCTGGTAGATTTTGCTGCCACAAGGGCTTCTCTACTCCTATCTATTCTCCCCTGAGTTAAAAAAAAATGATGTTCCTAAAGGGAGAGGTCTGATCATCTCACCACTCCCTTCACAGCACACTCCAGTGGTTCCATATCACCTTCAGAATCAAATATAAACTGTTCTATTTTGAATTCAAAACAGTTTATTACTTGTCTCTCACCATTCCAGTTATCTTACACATACCCACACACATACTCTGTTTTTCATTAATACTGGCCCCTTTACTATTCTATGTACAGGCCCTAACTCTAACCATTTTTACTTAGTATCCCAAATGCCTGCCATTTTCTGGCTCCTCACATCAGCCTCCTGACTTCCCTGACTTCCTTCAAATCCCAGCTAAAACTCTACCTTCAAAAGGAAACCTTTCCTAATGCCTCTTAATTCTAGGGCATTTTTTCTGATAACTATCCCCAATTTATCATTGCCCTTCCTTGTTTGTACTTAATTGTTTGCGTGTTACCTCTTCCATTTGATTTTGAGTTTGTCAACCAGATTGGAACATCTCTGATCTGTGGTGGCTGGAGCTGAACAAAGCATGCTAGAGACAGGAGGGTCAGAAATAAAACAGAAGTTAAATTTTAAAGTGCAGAAAATGTTTGCAGGTGGAACTCATCCTGAGGAGGAGACCTTATGGCTTATGGCAAGGGTAGGGTTTTTAAACACAAAAACCACAAAAAAGTGGGACCCAACATGGTCATTTTCCTATCTTGAGTGAACAGTTCTCATAGTTGGCATTTTTTGAGAATATAGACATTCTTGGATCCTGTGGGAACAACCTCTAAGTTATTAGAATCATTGAGCTGGCCATTGTCTCAGATCTTAAGGGTCATTGAACTTTGTGATCATTCAATGGGGTACAGAACCAGAGTTAGTGTGGTGGGAACAGTAATGCAGCACCTGGTTCAGTTCACTAAGCAGTTACAGGTGCAGGCATTGTTCAGAGTGTCAGGAGATGGGATTGGTCACTCTCTGATTTTTATTATGTTGGTTGCAGTTCCAGCTCTCAGGTAAGGGTCCCCTGGGAAATAGGGCTAAATAGTTAAAAATCAGAAATCTCAATTCTGAAGTTTTGCTGTGTATGAGATCACTCAGAGGGTGAGTGCAAAGGGTTATTGTTATCCAAAGCTCAGGGCACAACTTGCTTTCTGGGCCTTAGCTCTGGAAAACAGAGCTTGACAAGCTTTTCCAGGTCAAGCACTGTCTTTCTTTTCTTTGTGTACCCAATGTTTCACACAGTGCCTGATACACAGTAGGTACTTAAAAATATGTATTGACTTATTACTTATTGGAACATAGAAGCAAAATAAAATGGAGTAACCTTTCTTCTCTTGAGCCCTCATTCTTGTTTCTTTATCCACAACTTGTAGGGGGCCTAACCCTCTTGCAATGTTCTTTTTTTACCTAAATATATTATAACAACAAAATTGCCAATGCTGTTGCTGCTGATGCTGGTGCTACAATGATGAAAACAAAGCCTATTATGTTTCTTTAGGGTTCAGCCAGCCTCAGCTCATTTCATCAATTTATTTACATATTTCTAATATTATTTTAATGTTTTATTTCATTAAATGTTTCCCAATTATGTTTTTAAAATTAACACTCTTTTTCTAATTTTGAAATTGAAATTTTCTCCCTCCTTCTGACTGCACCCCTTCCCATTGAGAAGGCAAGCAATATGATTTTGATTATACATGTGAAGTCATGCAAAATTTATTCCCATATTAGCCATGTTGTAAAAGAAAACACAAAAATGAAATACAAAATAAAGAAAGTGAAAAAAGTATGCTTCAATCTGCCCTAAGAATTCATCAGTTCACTCTCTGGAGGTGGACAGCATTTTTTATCATGAGTCCTTTGGAACTATCTTGGATCATTTTCTTGATCAGAGTTGCTAAGTCTTCTATAGTTGATCATCATTACAATGCTACTGTTAACTTTGTATCATATTCTTCTGACCCTACTCACTTCACTTTGCATCAATTCATATGAGTCTTCCCATTTTTTTTCTGAAAACATCCTGCTCATCATTTATTATAGCATAATAATATTCCATCACTATCACATGCCACAACTTGAAGATCCATTTCTCAATTGATAGACATCCTCTCACTTTCCAATTCATTGTCACAGTTTTATAATCCCTGACGTGCATTTGTATCCACAGTTTTAAAGCCCTTTGGACATAGTTACAAATTGTTCTCCAGGATTGTTGGAGTAGTTCACAACTCCACCAATAATGCATTAGTGTCCATTTGTTCCCCACATTTCCTCAAGCATTTGCCATTTTTCTCTTCTGTCACATTAGCCAAGCTGATATGTGTGAGATGTTATCTCAGAGTTCTTGCATTTTTATAATCAATGGTGATTGAGAGAATTTTTTTGTGATCATTAATAGCTTTGATTTTTTTCTTCTAAAAATGCCTATTCATATCATTTGACCATTTATAAATTGGGAAATGGCTCTTATTTTTCTAAATTTTGCTCAGAAATGGATTGGTATCAGAGGAACTTGCTGTAAATCCCTCCTCCAGTTTCCTGCTTTCCTTCTGATTTTGACTGCATTAAAATTATTTCTATAAAAACCTTTTAATATAATGCAATCAAAATTATACATTTTATTCTCATGAACCTCTCTATCTTTTGGCTCATCATAAACATTTCCTTTATTCATAGATCTTACAGGTACATTTTCCATGTTCCCATAAACTACTTATATCACCCTTTATGCCTAAATAATTTATCCATTTCTATCTTATTTTGGTATATGGCAAAAGATGTTGGTATGTCTTATTTCTGCCAAACTGCCTTACAATTTTCCTACCAAATTTGTCAAATAGTAAGTTCTTGCACCCAAAGCTTGGATCTTTTGGTTTATGAAATATTAGACTACTATGGTTATTTACTAGTGTGTATTGTGTATCTAATTTATTCCACTGATTCATCATTCTATTTCATAGCCAGTACCGGATTGCTTTCAGGATTTCCATTTTGCAACATAGTTTGAAATCTGATACTGCTACACTACCTTTTTCACATAGTTTTTCACTGATTCCTTTGATATTATTGACCTTTTATTCTTTTAGATGAATATTATTATTTTTTTCTAGCTCTATACAATAATTTTTATGGTTTATTGGTATTTTACTGAATAAGAAAGTTAGATTAGGTATAATAGTCATTTTTATATAGGCTTGGTCTACCCATAAACAATTGATATTTCTCCAGTTGTTTGGGTCTTTCTGTATTTGTATGGAATGTTTTGTAATTCTGTTCATTTAGTCTCTGGGTTTGTCTTGGTAGGTAGACTTCCAAGTATTTTATGTTGTCTGAAGTTATTCTAAATGGAATTTCTCTTTCTACCTCTTCCTGCTGGGCTGTGTTGGTAATCTATAGAAGTGTTGATGATTTAGGTGGGTTTATTTTATATCCTGCTACTTTGTTAATGTTGTTAATTGTTTCAACTAATATCATAGTTGATTCTCTAGGGTTCTCTAAGCATATCATCATATCACATGCATAAAGTGATACTTTTGTTTCCTCATTGCCTATTTCTATTCCTCTAAATTTTTTCTTTACTTATTGCTATAGCTAGCATTTCTCGTACAATATGTAATAATAATAGTTATAATGCACATTCTTGGTTCATTCCTGATCTTATCAGGGAAGTTTCTAGCTTATCCTCATTAGACATAATGCTTATTCTTGGCTGTAGATAGATACTACCTATCAATTTTAAGAAAGGTTCCACTGACTGCTATGCTTTCTACTGTTTTTAATTGGTATGGGTATTGCATTTTGTCTAAAAATTTTTCACATCTATTGATGTAATCATATGATTGTTGGTGTTTTTGCTATTTATATGGTCAA
>NW_020940021.1:0-5138 GCF_900497805.2 Vombatus ursinus | reverse complement strand
GTAAAGACATAATTACAATCTCCTCTCCTTTTGAATCACTTTATTAGAAGATGTGATTAAAAGGGGCCCTTATGACAAATCTGTAGGATGATGAGCAATACAGAAGTATGCTGATTGGCTCAGCAAGTGTCATGGGGATGGTGGTCACTGAGGCACTCTTCTACTTGAACCCTAGCATTTGGGAACAAATCAGGGAAATTAGCTTCCAGCCCAGCAGGGGGTCTGTTTTCCTCAGAATGAGTGCTAGGGTGAAAGGAGGCACACCACATTCTCTTTGAGTAGCTTGTCACATTTCTCTCAGATGGTGCATTATTGACTATTGACTATTGATGAATTATTATAATCCATCAGACAACTCAAAACACAATCCACTATAGTCCCAAGAGCTTTTACCTTAGATGGCAAGATTCATTAATTAAAAATTTACCAGGACTCACATCTCATATTGAAATTTGTTTTCATGCTAAAGTCAATCGTTAGAGATCATTTCTATATACTTGCAAATTCTCAGCATGCCAAGTTTATTGTTTAGGAACTCCATAACCCAAACAAGCTTCTTTTTCCAGGGCTGATGACCTTGCCCACACAGATGGTTTCCAGGAACCTTGGCAAGTTTACAAAATAAGGGAAACCAGCAGGGATCCCTATTCATCCCTTCTTTCCTTAGATCTGCCAAGGGCTGTGTTTTGTGACTATGGAAAACAGGCACACTAATGCATCATTAATGGAGATGTGAATTCTTCTTACAACTCATTCTCCCAAAGCACTAAAATGTGAATATATTTTGAACAACAATACCAATACCAGGCCTACTGCAAAAGGAGCCATCATATATGCAACTTATTTATACCAACTCTTTTCATAGTAGCATCAAACTAGAAACTAATGAAGTGGCTACCTGATAAGAAACATGTAAACAAATTGTGACAAAAGAATATAATGGGAGGGGCGGGGCCATGATGGCAGAGGGAAACCAGTGACTTGCTTGAGCACTCCTCCCAAACTCCTCCAAATACTTGTAAAAATGGCTGTAAACAAATTCTAAAGCAGCAGAACCCACAAAAAGACAGAGTAAAACAAATTTCCAGCCCAAGATAACCTGGATGGTTGATCAGGAAGGTATATTGCATTGGGCAGGGAGAGGAGTGCAGTTTGGCATGGGCGTGCAGGCCACAGCGAACCTGGAGCAGGCCTCAGAGGACTGAATCTTGGGAATCTGTGTCAGTTTCCAGACTTCTCAACCCACGAATGCCTAAGACAACTTGGAAGGTCAGTGGAAAAAGTATGTGACTGCTGTGAGAGAAGAGCTAGGTCTCAGCCACAAGTCTTGAGCACGGCCCGGGGCCACGGCTGTTTCCTGAGCTTGCGGCCCACAGACTGAGGGGGAATGAAGTGGCTGATCAGAGGGGGATTGCAAGGATCTCTTTTCCAGTGCTGAGGCAGGATTTTCTTGCTTTACCTGTGCTTAGATCTGGGTCACAGTTCTGAGGGGTGCTCCTGGGGTGAGGAGGAGCTCTGGTGTGGTGGAGTTTGTTGTGGTGGTAGAGAGGAAACACCATGCCACTTATCATACCACCTTAGAAGAAGTGAAAATTTTCAGGTCCCTAGAAGTATCTCTGAAAACAACTATACAAACCCCTGAAGCTTGGGACAGTATATTCTCCACATTGGAAGCAGAGTCTTACCTTAACAAAGAGTTTAAAACTCAAGTAATTTGCTGGGATCATGAATAAGCAGCGCAGAAAGAGTCAGACTATATTATCATACTTTGGTGACAAAGAAGATCAAAACATACAACCAGAAGAAGAGAACACAGTCAAAGCTCCTATATCTAAAGCCTACAAGAAAAATATGAATCAGTCCCAGGCCTTGGAAGAGCTCAAAAGGGATTTTGAGAAGCAAGTAAGAGAAGTAGAGAAAAAACTGAGAGTGATGCAAGAAAATCATGCAAAACAACTCAACAGCTTGCTAAAGGAGACCCAAAAGAATACTGAAGAAAATAACACCTTAAAAAATAGCCTAACCCAAATGGCAAAAGAGGTCCAAAAAGCCAATGAGGAGAAGAATGCCCTAAAAAGCAAAATTGGCCAAATGGAAAAGGAAGTCCAAAAGATTACTGAAGAAAATACTTCCTTAAAAATTAGAATAGAGCAATTGGAAGCTAGTGACTTTATGAGAAATCAAGACACTGTAAAACAAATCCAAAAGAATGAAAAATTAGAAAACAATGTGAAATATCTCTTTGGAAAAACAACTGACCTGGAAAATTGATGCAGGAGAGATAATTTAAAAATTATTGGACTATCTGAAAGCCATGATGAAAATAAGAGCCTAGACATCATCTTTCAAGAAATGATCAAGGAAAACTGCCCTGATGTTTTAGAACCAGAGGGCAAAATAGAAATTGAAAGAATCCACAGATCTCTTCCTGAAAGAGATCCCCAAAGGAAAACTCTTAGGAATATTGTAGCCAAATTCCAGAATTCCCAGGTCAAGGAGAAAATATTACAAGCAGCCAGAAAGAAACAATTCAAGTATTGTGGAAACACAATAAGGATAACATAAGATTTAGCAGCTTCTACATTAAGGGACCGCAGGGCATGGAATATAATATTCTGGAGGGCAAAGGAGATAGGATTACGACCAAGAATCACCTATTCAGCAAAAGTGAGTATAATCCTTCAGGGGAAAAAATGGTCATTCAGTGAAATAGAGGACTTTCAAGCATTCTTGATGAAAAGACCAGAGCTGAATAGAAAATTTGATTTTCAAATAGAAGACTCAAGTGGAACACAAAGAGATAAACAGGAAAGAGAAAATCATAAGATACTTATTAAGGTTGAACTCTTTACATTTCTGCATAGAAAGATGATATTTGTGACTCATGAGACCTTTGTCAGTATTAGGGTAGTTGGAGGGAAAAGAATTATATGTATGTATATATAAATATAGATAGATAGATAGATAGATAAATAGATAGATAGATAGATAGAAGGCACAGGGTTCGTTGAAGATGAAGGGATCATATCTGGAGAATAAAATTAAGGGGTGAGAGAGGATTATACCAGGAGAAGGAGAAAGGGAGAGGTAGAAGGGGGCAAATTATCTCACCAAAAAAACAGAAAAGAAAAGGCTCTTACAGTGGAGGGGAAACAGGGTAAGGTGAGAGGGAGTGAGTCAATCTTATTCTCATAGAATTTGACTTAAGGAGGGAAAACATACACACTCAATTGGGCATGGAAATCAGTCTTACCCCACAGGAAAATAGGGGGGAAGGGGACAAGAAGGTAGGGGGATGATAGAGAGGAGGGCAGATTGGGAAAGGGAGTAATCAGAAGCAAATACTTCTGAGGAAGGACAGGGTAAAAAGAAAGGATAGAATAAATGGGGGGGCGGGATAAGATTAAGGGAAATAGAGTTAGTTTTTCACAGCATGTCTACTATAGAAGAGTTTTGCACAACTGCACATACATAACCTATATTTAGTTGCTTGCCTTATCAATGAGGGTGGGTGGGGAGGGAGGAAGGGAGAAAATTTAGAACCCAAAGTATTAAAAACACATTTAAAAAATATTTTCACATGCAACTGGGAAATAAGAAATACAGGAAATGGGGTACCGAAATCCATCCTGCCCTGCAGGAAAATTGAAGGGGAAGGGGATAAGAGAAGGAAGGGAGAGATAGAAGGGAAGGCAGACTAGGGGGAGGGGTATTTAGAAAGCATGCCATCTTGGGGTGGGGGGAGGGGCGAGATGGAGTGAAAATTTGGAGCTCAAAATCTTGCAGAAGTAAATGTTGAAAACAAAGAAAAAAGTAAACTTATTTGTCCAAAAAAAAAAGAAAATGTACTAAGAAAGGAGGAGGCAGACAAGGGTAAATTACATTACTGGAAAAGACCTATTTTACTAATTACCTATTTACCTATTTACTAATTACCTAAGACCTATTTTAGTAATTACATTACTGGAAAAGACAAAAACCTATTACAGCAGTGGAAAAGAAGGGAGGAGGATGACAATTGTTTGAACCTTACTCTGATCAGATTTGGCTCAAGAAGGGATTAACGTAATCAGTTAGGTATAGAAATCTAACTTGCCTTTTAGGCAGTAGGAGGGAAAAGGGGAGAGAAAAGGGTGGGGGGGGGCGGGTAGAAGGCAAGCAAGAAGTAATAATTGTAAAGGGGAAGAAAAACGAAAGGGCTAAGGGAAAGGAGGAGAGACTGAGGGAGGCGGTGGTTAAAAGGAAAAAACTAGTGAGGAAGGAGAAAGAAAAGCATAAATGGGGTGGGGAGAAAAAAATAAAAAACAAAAGAATACAATGGAATATTATTTTGCCATAAGCCATGACGAAAAGGAGAGTTCCAGAGGAAAATGGGCAGACAAATGTATCGTGATGAGGAGTGAAATGTGCAGAACTAGAACAATTTTCACAACAACATTAAAGGAAAAACAGATTTTGAAAACTATTGGAATTCTAATTAATGCAATGATAAATTTGGAGTTCAGAGGACTGAAGATGAATCACTCGAGCCACCTATGGCTCTTGCGATAGAGATTATAGATTAAAATTTAAAAAAAAATGCACATCTGGACTTAGTGAATAGGGGAATTTCTCTTTCTGGACCCCAAGTACTTATTGTGAGAGTTGTATTATAGTTATGGTCATAGACTTTGAAATTGAATTTACTTTTTTAATTAATTTATTTTGATTCATCAACAATAACTTCCATGTGCTTTTGAGTTTAAAATTTTTCTTCCCCTCTCTCCCCACTACCCTCCTTAAGATGGCATACAATGTGATACAAGCTATACATATACATTCCTATTAAACATATTTTCACATTAGTGATGTTATAAGTAAGAATTAGAACCAATAAGAGGAACCACCAGAAAGAGGAAACAAAACTCACCAGAAGTAAAAAAAAAAAATAGCAAATAGTATGCTTTGATCTGATTTCAAACTCCATATTTCTTTCTTGGGATGTGGATAGCATTTTCCATCACGAGGCCATTGGAGATGTCTTAGATCCTTGTATTGCTGGGAAGGGTAAAGTTTATCAATATTAGTCATTGCACAACATGGCTGTTATTGTGTACAATTTTCTCCTGGTTCTGCTCATTTCACTCAGCATCAGACCA
>NW_020940020.1:0-1702 GCF_900497805.2 Vombatus ursinus | reverse complement strand
ATGATGATACAGCATACATGGTTGTCTCTGATGATGACAAATGACCAATGTGGATCTGGGTGCATCTGACCGTGGTACACATAATGTTTTCGTTGAACTACGGTATGTCTGGGCTTGGTTGGGTCATTTTTCAATTGTGTCTGATTCTTTCTGACCCCATTTGGGGTTTTCTTGGCACAGATACTACAATGGTTTGTCACGTCCTTCTGTAGCTCATTTGATAGAAGAGGAATTGAGGTAATGAAGGTTAAATGACTTGGCCAGGGTAAAAACAGCTAATAAGTGTCTGAGGCCAGATTTGAACTCAGGAAGATGAGTCTTCCTGACTCCAGGCCCCTGTTCTATCCATTGTGCCACCTAGCTGCCCATGGTTGTGCTACCTTATCTCCATGGGCTCCCTCTGATGCATATGTGAGTATTACCAGATTAGGTGGTTTACTGAGAGGATGTATGGGAGAGCTTTCCAGTGTCTTTGGTGCTGAAGTGATGTTTTTGATATCTGTTGATATCTCATCTAACTTAAGCTGTTGTGTAAATCCTTGAAAACTCATTTCAGCAACAGATCAAACTGGGATAAGGACTGCTCACATTGGAGAGACAGTAGGACATAGACAGGAATTCCACAAAAGAATTCAAGTCAGACCAATAAGTGGGTGTTCAACGTTCATAAGGTGAAATTGGATATTTTTGGAAATGACTTTCCTTTTGGCATTTAGAAAAGAAACTTAGCCCTCATCTTTCTAATCTTAGAACACCCAGAGGGATGAGGGTACACTGGTTAGATAAGAGGATAAGAGGCAGCAGAATTTAATGGCTACTCCACTCTATTTTGAGTTGGGAAAACCTGGATTCACATCCTCCATGACTAGCTGTGGATGCTTACTAGCTCTGTGACCTCAGACAACTGTCATGAGCATTCTGAGCTTCAGTTTTTTCCTCTTTAAATTGAGAAGGTTGAACTAGTTGACTTAGAGGTCCCTTCCAACTCTATCTCTGTGAGCCTAAGTGAGATTGGGGCCAGTCCCTTGACCTCCCTGGGCTTCATTTACCTCTGTAGCAGAAGAGCATTGGACTAATTGGACTGTGAGGGTGCTTTGAGCTGGAGATTTAAGTCCATCACCCTGTGGACTCATTTGGTGGCTTGAGGTAAGGACTGGGTGAAGAGGGAACTGAGGCAGGAGATGGAGAAAACACATAAGAGACTTGAAGGAGAGGCTTTGTTCAGCATGGAGGCCATGGTCCAACAGGACCAAAAGTGGGATATGGAGTTAGAGGAGCCAGATTGGAGTCCTAGCTCTACTACTGCTACAAGGACTACATCTACAGTCTCCCTCAATGTCCTGTTTTTGTGTACTCCAAGGTTAATTTGTCTTTTACCCTACACTTGGGCTTCCCTGATTTGACACTGATAACATCTTGGCCAAAATTGGCTAGCTACTTAACAAATATCCTTCATGACTCAGACCAGCCATTTTCTTGTACATATTTCCTCCAAGTTTTGTTCTTGTCAGTGGGCCACATTAACACCCTGCCTGGTGCATGGCCTCTGGGCTTGGTTGCTGGCCCACTTCCTTGTACTCACCTGCTTGGTGATCCTCTGACATGGCTGCCTCTCTCTCATCCAAGTAGAAGAGCATGGTCATTGGTGTCCCCAGCTTCTCAGGGCAGGGGTGACTTGGGAGACAGCTGACCCTCCACCCTC
>NW_020940019.1:0-1521 GCF_900497805.2 Vombatus ursinus | reverse complement strand
TGATATTGACTCTATTAATGCAGGTCAGTCCTTTCTCTGAAATTTGTCATCTTGGACAATTGTCCAGGACACTGAGAGGACAAGTAACTTATTCAGGGTCACCTGGCCAATATGGGTCAGAGGCAGGATTTGAACCTAAGGTTTCTCGGCTCCAAGGTCAGCTCTATCCACTATGCCATGTTGTCTCACACCACAGACATTTCCTCTTAAATCTTGCTTTCCACCACTGAGTACATTGAACCCTTCCTTGTAACAAAGAAAAATATTTAAGTAAAGCCCAGCTGTATTAGGCAGCTAGGTGGCACATTGGATAGAGCACTGGGCCTGGAGTCAGGAAGACCTGAGTTCAAATTCAGCCTCAGGTACTTGCTATCTGTGATGTATAAAAAGTTTCTGGGTAATTAATCATTTTATTAATTATTCCTAGCAGATAACTAATAAAGGGGGTCGATGGCATTCTCCAAAGCCAAAGATGTTTCATGGAACCCATTCAATGTTATATGCCCTTGGAAGAGTGGGTGTTCCTGAGGATGGAAATCAACTCTGATTGGTTAACAGATAATGAGAGAATGAGAAGTAGGCCTGTTCTAAGGAGGGGCTGGGGAATGACTTTGATCACTCTTGATCTCAGACCATCCCCAGCTTTGGGCAAGCTAGACAAAGGATCTACCCCCAACCTGAGCCTGCCTTAATGGATCACAATGGGCTAGAATTCACCTTAGATTAAATTCTTTACAAGGGTCAGGATCATAAAGCATGGGCCCCATGGATTGGGCAATCGCATCCATCAACAATGTCCTTAAGAGACTGAACAACTTACAGGTTTTGGAAAAAATCAAGTCAATAATTGATTATTAGTATGAGAGAAATAATCATTTCTCTCATGGCTATATGATCTCAAGCAAATCACTTAACCTTTGTTGTTGTTGTTTTAGTAGTCATGTCTGACTCTTTGTGACCCCATTTGGAGTTTTCTTGGCAAAGATAATGGAATGGTTTGCCATATCCTTCTCCAGCTCATTTCATAGATGAGGAAACTGAGGCAAACAGGGTTAATTGACTTGCCCAGGGTCACACAGCTAGGAAGTGTCTGAGGCCATATTTGAACTCATGTCCTCCTTACTCCAGGCCTGGCATTCTATCTACTGTGCCACCTAGTTGCCCCATCACTTAACCTTAGTCTGCCTCAGTTTCCCCAAATGTAAAATGGAGATAATACTAGTGCTTACCTCCTTGCCTTGTTGTGAGTGTCAAATGAGGTAATATTTGTAAAGTGTTTAGCACAGTGCCAGGCATGTTGTAGGTCATCATCATCATCATCATCATCATCATCATATTTCCCTCTTGTCTGATAGTGTAGAACACATTCCCCATCTCTGAAAGTAGGGAAATATATTTCCTTATCATTTCTCCGGTTCATTGCCCTTCAGTGGGTTTGACTGCTTTTTAGTGTGGCTGGATACATGATTGTGCATTGTGTTCTTGGTTCTCCTTTCTTCAATAGGCTCTCATTTTAGTTCC
>NW_020940018.1:0-2322 GCF_900497805.2 Vombatus ursinus | reverse complement strand
TCTCTCTGTCTCTGTCTCTCTCTCTGTCTCTGTCTCTCTCTCTTTCTTTCCATGTCTCAATCTCTTTCTCTCCCACCACAAAAAAAAGCTGCTATATAACACAGGCCCTAATCATCTTATACCTGTCCTATTTCAATAGCCTGCTGCTGGGTCTCCCTGCCTCCCCTCTCCCCACTCCAGCCCATCCTCCACTCAATGACCAAAGTGGTCTTCCCTAAAGTGCAGGTCTGACCAGGTCACTCCATAAACGCCAGTGGCTCCCTGTTGATATCAGGGCTCTTAAAGCCCTTCCCAACCCAGCCCATTCCTGCTTTCCCCATCTTTCTACATTATACTCCCTTTCATGGCATCTACAGTTCAACAACTCTGGTCTTCTTTCTGTTCCTCCCTCAGGACACCCAATCTTCAGACTTGGTGCCTTTGCTCCAGCCATCTCACATACCTGGACACACATACTCCCTCCTCACTTCCACCTCCTGGCCTCCTTCAAGACCATGAGGCTCAAATCTTACCTTTTCCAACAGGCCTTTTCAGGTCCCCTCCCACCATCACCACCACCATAGAGCCTTCCTTCTCAGATCACCATCCATTCACCCCTTCAGTGTCTTCTCTGTACACAGTTGTTTGCATTTTGTCTCTCCAATTAGAATGTGAACTCTTTGAGGGCAGAGACCTGGTTTTTGCCTTTCTTTGTATCCCCAGGGCTTCGCACAGTGCCTGGTACATAGGAAGTCTTTAATTAATGCTCGTTGACTTGAATTTAAGGGCCATTGTACTATGCAATAGGCTGAAAATGAGCTTATTACTATCAAAAGTTGTTACATTGCTTGGGGCGGGGGGAGGTACCATATACTGTGCTGTACAAAGTTAGGAGAAAAGCCGATGAAGAGAGAAATGGGTGGCTGCCCCTTTGAACTAGATGTCCCTATAGACATCTCAAACTCCACTGGTTCAACACAAAACACGTTATCTTTTCCCCAAAACCCTATTACTGTCAAGGACACCCCTATCCTCCTCAAAGGTATGCTCTGACAGATGACCTTTTATCTGGAACCAAACCTCTACCTCCCCTCCTGGCCACCAGTTCTAAGCCATCCCTGGCCACTTTTCTCTTCTCCTTTATGTATTCTCTTCCTCCAGGAGAATGTTGTTGTTCAGTCACGTCAACCTGTACGGGACCCGTGGACTTTGTCCATGGGGTTTTCTTGGCAAAGATACTGGAGTGGTTTGCCATTTACTTCTCCAGTGTGCTCTATTTTACAGTTGAGGAACTGGAACAAATAGGAGCTGAATGACTTGCCCAGGGTCACACAGCTAGTAAGTGTCTAAGGCCAGATTTGAACTCAGATCTTCCTGACTCCAAGCTTGGTGCTCTATGCACTCACTGTACCTCATCATGTACATGTACAACCTCATCACAGCTCATCTTGAATACAGCAATAGCCTCCTCCTAGTCCTCTCTGCCCCCTCCAGTCCATCCTCCACTCAGCTGCCAAAAGGATATTCCTAAAGCACAGACCTGATCTTGTCAATCCCCTGGTCAATAAACTCTGGTGAGTCCCTAGTGCATCAGGCACAGATCCCTCTGTTTGACTTGGAAGGGCATCTATAACCTGGCTACAACAGAACTTTGACACATTGTTCCAGGGTAGACCCATATTGGCCTTGCTGTTCTTCACCCAGGAAGCTTCATTTCCCATCTACATGCCTTTGCCCACACTCTCCATCATGGCAGGAATATGTTCCATCCTCACCTTTGCCCTTAAGAATCCCTGGTTCCAGAGGCACCTAGGTGGCGCAGTGGATAAAGATCCAGCCTTGGAATCAAGAGGACCTGAGTTCAAATCTGGCCTCAGACATTTGACACTTACTAGCTGTGTGACCTTGGGCAAGTCACTTAACTGTGATTACCTCACCAAAAAAAAAAAATCCCTGGTTCCTTCCAAGCCCCACCCAAATGCTATCTTCTATCCAAAGCCATTCCTGAGCTAACCTCTCTATTGTTTGTTGGTACTCCCCTCCCTCCTCCACTACCTTGCCTACTTATATATATTGCGTATGCATTTATATGTGTACATGAAATCTCCACCAATAGCATGGAAGCACCTTGAAGGCTGGGGTGGTTTCATCTTGTCTTTATCCCAGAAGCACCTAGGACAAGACCTGGCACATAGTAGGAACTTAATAAATACTTTTTGACCAATTAAAGGCCATTGAGGAATATAGCACGGTCTTTGACTGACATCTAGTGTCAAAATCTGATATTGCAGCTTACTGAAAAGTGGAGTGCTATTTCTAATGATTGGGTTATGCCACCAGATA
>NW_020940017.1:0-1234 GCF_900497805.2 Vombatus ursinus | reverse complement strand
CATCACCCAGGGGACCCAGAGCACCTGAGGGGGGCCAGGCATCTAGCGAGGAGCCTCTGGAGGCCGATAAGAAAGTATCTTGATGAGACAGCTGCAGGGATAGGGACTGGACACCTGAGGACTGTGGGGGACTCCCAGAGAAGGAAAATCTCTCCATTGAAACCTTCTCTGCTTGCAATTTGTACTCTCAAAAACTTGCCTAGAGGATGGAGACCTCAGGTGACTCAGCCCCCTCAATAAATGGTGGAGGGTGGAGGGTCAGCCCAAAGGCTGTCTCCCAGGTCACCCCTGCCCAGATTAGCTGGGGACACCACTGACCACGCTCTTCTACTTGGATGAGAGAGAGGCAGTCACACAGAGGGTCACCAAGCAGGTGATTCCAAGGAAATTGGCCAGCAAGCAAGCCCAGAGGCCATGCACCAGGCAGGGTGTTAATGTAGACTACTGACAAGCAGCAAACTTGGATTAAATACATACAAGAAAATGGTTGCTCTGAGCCACGAAGGATATTTGTTAAGTAACTAGCCAATTTTGGCCAAGACGTTACCAATGTTAAATCAGGGAAGCCCAAATATAGTGTGAAAGAAAAATTAGCCTTGGAGTACACAAAAATCAGACATTGAGGGAGATCTAGATGCAGTCCTTGTAGCAGCAGTAGAGGTAGGACACCAGTCTGGCTCCTATAACTCCATATCCCAGTATTGTTCCCATTGAACCGTGGCCTCCATGCTGAATGAAGCCTCTCCTTCAAGTCTCTTATGTGTGTTCTCTATCTGCTGCCTCAGTTCCCTCCTCGCCCAGTCCTTACCTCAAGCCACCAAATGAGTCCACAGGGTCATGGATTTAAATCTGCAGCTCAAAGCACCCTCAGAGTCCAATTACTCCAATGCTCTTCTGCTACAGAGGAAAATGAAGCCCAAGGAGGTCCAGGGACTTGCCCCAATCTCACTTAGGATCAGAGAGATACATTTGGAAGGTACATCAAAGGTCAACTAGTTGAACCTTCTCAACTTAAACAGGAAAAAACTGAAGCTCAGAATGCTGAGGACAGTTGTCTGAGGTCACAAAGCTAGTAAGTGTCCACGGCTGGTCAGGTAGGATGTGAACCGAGATTTTCCCAACTCAGAATAGAGTGGTGTCTCCATTAGATTCTGCTGCCTCTTATCCTCTTATCTCACTAATGTGCCCTCATCCCTCCAGATGGTCTAAGACTAGAAGGATGAGGGCTAAGTTT
>NW_020940016.1:0-1345 GCF_900497805.2 Vombatus ursinus | reverse complement strand
AGAAGGGTTCATTTTACAATTGGACTCTCATGGACTTTTAAAAAAAAATTCATGTAACAGGTGCAGCATTTAGGTAATGATAGAAACAGCAAATGGTATATAGAAACTTAAATTCTCTGATGTTTCAGGATTGGAGAATCCAACTGAAGTGACTGTACCGGATTGTGTTAAGTCTTATTCCTAGCAGAATTATCTAGGACTGTCTAGATTTGGAACCAGAGAAGCAGAGCCCCCTTCCAAACTGTCCTGAGGACGAAGCTCATTCCACAACGTCCAAGAGAAGGTATCCCCGGAGCAGATGACTGACTGCGTGGGGCATCTGTGACTCAAAATGTGCTGATTCAGTGGATGTTGACAATGGGCCACTAGGATACGAGCAAACTTGATGTGACTTAATAGTGATGATAATGATGGTATTGTTTTGGTCTTTTGTTTCATGATGTTTATGTTTAGAGTTTCTTGGTCATCACCTTCTCAAAATTAATCCATTGTGAGCCCTCTGAGTAGTTTGATCTGTAACCTGTGTAATTGGTTATGAATTCATGAAAAATCTTATAGATAAATGAAACATGGGGGGTGTGGCTAGCCCCCTCCTCCATAAGGCAAAAAGGGGGAAATTGAGTCAATTGAGGAGACTGGCATAGCAAGTGGTTAATTGTGGGAACTGAGTGAACCACACTGACTCCATCTTATGACTCAATCCTGGAACTAGCTTAGTATTTATTCAATTATGGGTCTAGTCCAACTTCTGTCTTGTGAGAAAACTGGATTTGGGGGGCACAGACCTTATTGCATGGTGTGAACCTACCCTGCATGACTGGGAAGCTGGACCGTCTCTCCTGCCTTTTACAGACTTTTCACCAAGGACCTCGGCTGTGCTGACCAGAAACTTAGTTAGGTCCAAAGGCTGACACAAGGAGTCTTCTCACGGCTGTCCATCTCAAGCAAGCCACGTCTTCTCTGAAAACTGGCCCCGTCCTGATCAATCAGTTATTGTTACAGATACTTGCAGAGCGGAGGCACCTCCTTTTCTGAATTCAGGGAATTGCACCTGTTCATTCTCCCCCTCCCAGCTTGAAAAGTTAATTGGCCCCTCAATCTAAGGGCCCCACCAGGTCCTTCTAACTACTCCCACCCTGCCAAATTTAAAGGCATGGACTCCTGGACCACGTGGACCACCAAACATGGCAGGAGCCTCAAGGGCTGCTTCAGGTAGGGCCCAAAGCAGATGACACCTTGTTTTAACTTTTTAATTTTGTTAATTTATTTTGATTTATCAATAATCACTTCCATATGCATTTGAGTTTAAAATTTTTCTCCCCCTTCCTCCCCACCATGGCGCATA
>NW_020940015.1:0-1079 GCF_900497805.2 Vombatus ursinus | reverse complement strand
TATAATCTCTCTCAAATTGCTTGTCTTCTCCAGGAAGTGGAGATGGGGGGGCAAAGAGGATTTGGAACACAAAATTTAAAATAAATGAATGTTAAAAAGTTATATTACATGCAACCAGAAAAACAATAAAATGTTTACTTTTTCAAAACAATAACCTCTGCTCCGATTCAGTCTTTCTAATCTTAAAACAAAGTCAGAGGCTTTTTTTTTGTTGTTATTGTCTAATTTGTAGAAAGAATAAGAAAGCATCTGTGAAATATTTGTTATATGGCATGCACTCTACTGAGATCTGGACATACAAATGGTAAAACAAGAAAGTTCCTGCTTTCAAAAAGTTCAGATCCTATATGGGAGACACAACAAATGAATGAGGGTTCACTTTCACATTAGATAAAAACCATGTTGTAGTTAGGGTCTGAAATACAAACAAGCAGGGCAGATTGTCAGTCGTTGAGGAACGTGGGCAGATTTGAGAATGTCAATGGACACAAATTGGTGACTGTTAAGAAGAAGGGAGAGAGTCCAAGGGTCAGAGTGGAGTGGATCTCTGTGTTATCTCAGGCAGAGCAGGGAGTGGAGTGTGGGACGGAAACATCCTACTGAGAACAGGAAGCCAAAATCAGGTGGGAGCTGGACAAAAAAGTTTGGTTTGAGGAAGTCAACATTTTCTGACTTCCGATGATGGAGACTAGTATGGAGCTGGTAGTAAGAAGGAGGTAGGGCTTTTCATAGTTGTTTTCTCTCCTTTTAATGTGACCTTACTATTAAATAACCCTGACAACACATTCAGGTAAATTCAGAGATATGTTGAAAAAAATGAATTGAATGTGTATTTGTGTGTTTCTGTGTGTGCACATGCTAGGGAATATAGGATTATTATATATATATAGATATATATATAGATATATATATATATAGACTGCACAAAGAGATTATTCTTCAGAAGACTGAATTATTTAATTTTGGTGCATATCTATGATTTCATTGGTGCAAGCACTCTTTGGTGTAAAAATTTTTAATGATCAATTAAAAAGCATTTATTACCCACTATGTGAATGGAAATTGACAACTATCTGTAA
>NW_020940014.1:0-3712 GCF_900497805.2 Vombatus ursinus | reverse complement strand
AATATGATATTGATTATACATGTTAAGTCATGCAAAACATAATTCTGTATTAGCCATGGTCCTTTGGGGTTGTTTTGAACAACTGTTTTGATCTGAGTAGTTAAGTCTTTCACAGTTGATCATCCTTACAATATTGTTGTTACTATGTACGATGTTCTCCTGATTCTGTTCATTTTACTTTGCATGAATTTATATGTCTCCCCATGTTTTTCTGAGACCATCCTGCTGATCATTTCTCATAGCACAGTAGTTTCCTGTCATATTAGTATATAAGGTTGATCTTACAAATGGACTATTCCTACTTTATGATGTGGGCCAATGTATCAAGCTAATAAGTGACTAAAATAAAAATTGAAAAGGATTGAAAAAAAAGCCCACAACTTGTTCAGCCATTCCCCAGCTGATGGGCATCCCCTCAATTTCCAATTCTTTGCCACCACAAAAAGAGCTACTGTAAATATTCTTGTAAAAATGTCCTTTTTACTTTTACTTTGATCTCTTTGGGATACAGACCTGGTGATACTATTGCTGGGTTAAAGGATATGCACAGTTATATAGCCCTTTGTTGCCCCTTCATTTTTAGGGGAACACTTTGTTATCCCTAATACACAAGAGAGAAGAGACACATTCTTTGAAGCCCCGTTCCTTTTCTTCTATGAATCAGACCAACCCACACTTTGTATGTAGGTAGAAATTAGTTGTTTTTGGCAGAAAGACAAACACTGTATAATACTCAGGTATCTGCATAATTCTCTGTGTTCTCCATGCATCCTGGAAGGAAGATACTCAGTCCTTTGTAGTAATGCTAACAGTTCTTGTAGTCTACTTCCACAGAGAACATATCAGTCTGAGATGTCCAACAATATTACCTTATGAGGCAGTGAGTTCCTTATCACTGTAAAAGGACAAGTAGGCTTCAGAGCTAAAAGAAAGCTTATGGATCATCTAGTCCAACCTTCTGGTTTTGTAGATGAGGAAAATGAAGCAAAGGGGTTAAACAACTTGACCACAGTCACTAAACTAGTGAATAGTGGAGTTCAGATTTAAATCACAATGTTATTCAAAGTCTTATGTGCTTGCCACAACTACACAGTTAAAAGTTTACATATTGTAAAGAGGACTCTTTCATCTGTAGGAGGCTGACATAGAGGATCTTTAACGTATGTTACATATATTACATTATATGAAGGGACAACAAAGGGCTATATTACAGAACTAAGATTCTATGACTTCATGATTCTAAGGTGAAAGAGAAAGATCTAAGAATAATGATATCATCACTAATGTTAATAATAATATATGATATTCACATAATGCTAAGGTTTGCAAAGCATTTTTACAGATATTTCATTTGACCCTTATAAAACCCCTATTAGGTAGATGTTATTATTTCAATAGTAATATACAAAACAGTGTATTTCAAGTACCTTGCAACCCTTAAGGTACCACATAAATATTAGCTATTGTTATTATTATTATTTTATAGATGAAGAAACTTAGGCTGTGACTTGCTCTGGGTTCCACAGCTTATAAGGGTCTGAAATAGAGTTTGAACCTGTGTCTTTCTGATAAGTCCAGTACTCAGTCCACCAGGCAATGCTACCTCTTAGCAAATCCTTATGCCTTATGTGCTCACAAAAATAGTTCCAATGTCCAATCATGATAGACAATTACACTGGACTCTTGAAGGTTTTGCTAGCAAAACATAAGCTCTGGTAGGATTTGAGCCACACAGCTGAGGCTTTGAGAATATGCTTATAGGATAGACTATTGTCCAAGGAACCATTTAGTTAAAAAGAAAAAGATTGGCAATAAGTTAATGATTTATTTTTTTGCCAGAGTAACACATGAAGATCACATACTAAGGCATAGGAAAATGGGCATTTGAGTGGATGGAAGGATTGTACATAGCAACAAAATCCTGACTCTCTGTTTTTGTTTCTTTTTTTCTTCCTGAAATTTTGTAAGATTTTTACAACTTTCGTGTGCCTTTTCACACATCATTTAATTTGATCCATAGACCAGAATATGTTTTGTGGCAAGACAGCTTCTATAATGGCCATTCCACAAATGAAAAGACTGAGGCTCAGAGAAAATAAATGACTTACCTAAAAACACAAACCAAGGTCTCCTAACACTAAATCTAGTACTTCTTTAGAAAGAATGGATGTTATGACAAAGTAGGTTGTGAAAAATTAGAATGCAGTAGGAAAGTCCAGAAATAGACACCATGAAGAACTGTATGAGTGATAGTAAAGAGATCATATAGTCAGTTAAGTAGGACCCTGGCCAGTTCTGGGCTTCACCCTTTGAATCCAAGGTTTCTGACCACCAGACTTTTGACGTCAGATACTTGGCCACATTGTCAGGGCCAAGCTCAATCATTGCGAAGAAGCTGTTCTACTAGTGAACCTCTTTAGGGCTTCCTTCATGTCCTGATTCCTCAGACTATAGATGAAGGGGTTCACCATGGGGGTGACTACGGAGTACATCACCGAGGCAACTGAGATCTTCCAGGAGGAGTGGGTAACTGAAGAACTCAGATATACTCCAAGTCCTGTGCCATAGAATAATAAAACAACAGAGAGGTGAGACCCACAGGTAGAAAAGGCTTTATATTTCCCTCTAGCTGATGGTACTCTCAATATTGAGGAACAGATCTGAGTATAAGAGAAAAGGATCCCTGTGAAGGGGAGAACACCTAGCAGACCAGTTACAAAATATACTAAGATGTCATTGATGAGGGTATCAGAACAAGAGAGTTTCATAACCTCACCAAGTTCACAGAAAAAGTGGGAAATCTCACGTTCTGTACAGAAGGACAGCCTCATCACCATTAGAATTTGGAGAACAGAGTTTAGAAGACTAATAGTCCATGCCATTAGAACCAGGAAGCCACAAATCCATGGCCTCATCATGGTGACATAGTGCAGAGGGTGACAAATGGCCACAAAGCAGTCATAGGCCATCACAGTGAGGAGCAAATTGTCTGAACAAGCAAAAACAATGAAGAAGTACATCTGAGCAAAGCAACCAGCATACGAAATGGCCTTATTGTGTGTTAGGAGGTTCATCAGCATCTTGGGGACCAAGGTAGTAACTAGACAGACATCCACCAAGGACAAATTGGAGAGAAAGAAGTACATGGGAGTGTGGAGGTGGGAGTCAGAGCCAATGATCAGCATAATGAGAATGTTACCAACCACAGTGACCATGTACATGCCCAGGAAGAGCCCAAAGAGGGGAAGGTGCTGCTCTGACTTCTCAGAAAGTCCCAGGAGGAGGAATTCTGACACATGTGTTTGGTTTTCTGGTCCCATACACCTGATATATCTGCAAGGAAAAAGATATGGAAAGTTAGCAAAATGGGAATAGTCACCTCTCATTTTGTAATAGAGACAACACTAGATTTGGACTCAGAAGACTCAAGTTTAAATCCAAGGTCTACCACCTTTGTTATTTTAGACAAGTCACTTCCCTTTCACTGTCCTCAGTTTCCTCATATGTAAAATGGAGTTGGACTAGGGGATCTCTAAAGGTCTTTTCAGCTCTCACATCCTTGGAAACTCCATAAACCATACTTAGCACTTAAGTTATTTATAAATGAAGTTATAAAAACTTTCCTCAGAAATAATATTCCTTTAAGGTAAAAATATATTGAGTTAAACATTAAACTATATAAACTACAAAACTGGAAGAAAGTGGAGCAGAG
>NW_020940013.1:0-1034 GCF_900497805.2 Vombatus ursinus | reverse complement strand
CCACGGGGAGGTGACCCTGCGGTGCCGGGCCCAGGACTTCTACCCCGAGGACATCTCCCTGACCTGGCTGAGGGATGGGGAGGAGCAGCTCCAGGACACGGAGTTCATTGAGACCAGGCCGGCGGGAGACGGGACCTTCCAGAAGTGGGCAAGTGTGGACGTGAACTCGGGCCAGGAAGAGAAATATACCTGCCGAGTGCAGCACGAGGGACTGCCTGAGCCCCTCAGCCTGAAGTGGGGTAAGGACCGTGACCCCAAAAGGCCAGAGGGAGGTGGGGGAGGGGTTAGTGAATCTCAGGGCCTCTCACAGCCCTTTTCCATTTCAGAGCCAGAGTCCTCATCCCCCTGGTTCATTGTGGTGGTCATTGCTGTCCTCCTCCTCCTCATTGCAGTCATTGCTGGAGTTGTGATCTGGCAGAGGAAGAATTCAGGTGGGCAGCACTGGGAGGGGGCCCTTAGGGAGCAGGTGCCATGGAGATCCTGGCTTCCCCTGAACTGCAGCTTGGCTTTCTGTCCCCAAGTCCTCTCTTTCCCATCTAAGGGGCTGTCAGATGGACCCTGAGACTCCTGATGAACAAATAGAAACCATTTTTCTGAAGGATGCCAGACAGACAGGTGTATAACAGGCTGGCCTAGTGGGGCATCTGCTTCAGACTCAGATCAGCAGTGAATATGGGGATCTCTGCCAGAGGGCCTGGGTGTTCCCCAGCTGGGGGCTGTAGACCAGCCTTGGGAGCCCCTGGAGGCGGGCCTGGAGGTGGGGAAGTGCCCATTTGGGGGGCCTCTTCTCTCTTCCTCTTGGATCCAGAGGCTGGACTGGAGTGGGGGGTGGGGGTGCAGTCCCAGTTGTAATTTGTGTCTCCAAGACAAACCAGTGAACTCCTGAGACAGTGTGGGCTCCTCTCCTGGATTCCTCACTGGAAATTTTTTTCTTTTCTAGGTAGAAAAGGAGGGGACTATGTTCCTGCTTCAGGTAAGTGAAGAGTGGACATGGAGGGTAGAAAGAATGGCCCAGACCATGATATCTCTGGAAT
>NW_020940012.1:0-1483 GCF_900497805.2 Vombatus ursinus | reverse complement strand
GGCCAGTGTTACTGGATCACAGAGCAAAGGGAGGGAGTGTAGGAAGATTGTAAAGGTAGGAGAGGCCCAGGTTGTGAAGGCCTTTAAAAGCCAAACAAAGGATCTGTATATTCGATTCGAAAGGTAGGAGGGAGTCACTGGAGTCTATTGAATAGGGAGGAGACATGATCAGATGTGTGCTTTAAGAAGATCATTTTGGAGGCAGCTAGGTGGCACAGTGGATAGAGCACTGGCCCTGGAGTCAGGAGGAGCTGAGTTCAAATCTGGCCTCAGGCCCTTGGCATTTATTAGCTGTGTGATCTTGGGCAAGTCACTTAACCCCATTACCTAGCCAAAAAAAATTAAAAAAAGATCATTTTGACAATTGAGAAGAGAACAAACTGGAATGGGGAGAGACTTTAGACAGAGAGACCAACCAGCAGGTTTCGCAGAAGTCCAGGCGTGACATGATCAGGGCCTGTACCACGGTGGTGGCTGTGATAGAGGAGAGAAGGGGTGTATACAAAAGATGTTGTAAAACTGATAGGTCAAAGACACCAACCAAGATTAAAATGGGAAGGAGAAATATTTCACAAAATCAATATACAATAAAACATAGAGAACACTCCCAAGTTCCAAGTTTAAAATGTAAATGAGAAATATTTAACAAAATAAGTATATATTTAAATACTATATTATAATATAATACAATATAAATATTTAACAAAATAAAACAGAAAACACTTTGAAACGAAGTCAATATGTAGCCTCCAGGGATCTTTATGTACAATTTAGTGGCTCCCTGTTTCTATTTGAGTTTGACATCACTGCTTAAGCCCTCTAGCCCCACACCGTGTTCCTGTAGAGAGATGACACTTCTAGCTGCTAGAGTAGAAAAATTCCTCGGCAAGCTCCATGTGTTGTGCCTGGGTGATGGAGTTCATGGATGCTTGGTGTTCAAAGCCTTTCGTAACCTATCCCCCTCCTACCTGTCTAGTCCTCTTACACTTTATTCCACAATGAGTACTCTTTCATTCATTGACATGGCCTTCTGGCTGTTCCATGAACAAAATACTCCATCTCTTGGCTCTAGCCATTTTTTCTGGCTGTCCCCCATCCTCCTCTGCTCTGACTGCTGACCTCCCTGGCTTTCTTATATCCCAACTAAAATCCCATCTTCTATAGGGAGTTTTCCCTAACCCCTCTTAATTCTAGTGCTTTTTCTCTCTCTCTTAATTATGTCCTGTTTATCGCGTCCATAGCTTGCTATATTTATTTGCAAGTTGTCTCTCCTGTTAAATTTTAAACTCCTTGAGTTGAAAAAGCAAGGACTTTTTCCTGTTTTTGTATCCCCAGTGCTTAGTATAGTGTCTGGCACATAGTAGGCACTTGATCAATGTTTATTGCTTGATTAGAGCAATAATAATTAGAGCAATAGAGGGAGAGAGTGAAAAAAGAGAGAGATTTACAACACAGGCATGAGGTTTGCCCCTAGAAGAACCAG
>NW_020940011.1:0-1187 GCF_900497805.2 Vombatus ursinus | reverse complement strand
TTTAGTGACCTTCTCTCTCCAACAAAAGAACATCAAAACTGATGAATACAAGATATGAACTCACATCACATCGCATAGTGCCTTATACACAGTAGGTGCTCAAAAATACTCAGTGAATGACTAACAGATTGACTAAGTGAAGGAAGGAAATAATGTGCTATGAATGTAATCTACTTTATGGAACAGGTATGCTTCAAAAAAAATGTCAAAAAGTTTCGTAATTTGATGAAGGTGTTATAAATTATTACTTATATTTTAATTAATCACCTTCAAGATTGTAAGTTTTAATTTTTTGTCATTTTTAAAAAGATGAAACATACTTTAAGTTTCATATAGAATGTATTATTAATGTAAGTCCTTATATATTAATATAATTTAAGCATACAAATTAAATTGTACTCTAAATTCTAAAATGGTATGCAAATATGTATATATAATGAATTATACATACATATTTATACATAGAGTTCATATATATATTCTGGTTTGTGTCTATAGACCCAGACAAATATGCATATATGTATATGTGTACATATACATGTGCATGAACATATATGTCTACATTATATTGTGAATATACATATGCATATATTGTGACAGACACACCGTGGTATGAAAGAACTGAATATATATATTTTCAGTTTTATAATATAAGTGCATATGTATGTATAGTGTGTGCATATAAGCATGCATATATATATATACACATATACATATAGATGTGATACTTCTATTGAATCATTCGAATTGTTTTTGTTAATAATTCTATTAAATAGAATAAATAAAGGCTATTATAGAATATCAAATCAGCACCACTGGCCAAACTCAGACTGTGTTACTATTTTATCATTTACATATTGTTAAAATATTTGCAAGTGGTTATTTTAAGAGACCCAGGTTATGTTCCTTTCTACCAAGTACACATGTTGTAGTTACGTTCCATTGGAACCATTCATAAATCTGGAACAAAAGTGGCCGGTGCATATGTTTTCAGCATCTGCTATAAGTTATTCTGCTTATCAAACATAAGAAACCAAGGTAATGTTCATATGGAATGCCAATTCAACCCTTAAAAGCCAGCATGGAGTGATATATCCTGTATTGAACTTGGAAGTAGGGAGACTTGGGTTTGAATCCTGCCTCTGACATTGAAAAACCTGACTCTTGGAAAAACACTTAAACTCTTT
>NW_020940010.1:0-4602 GCF_900497805.2 Vombatus ursinus | reverse complement strand
AATTTGTAGAAACATAAAAAGTTAGCTTATTGATGGATTTCGCTCTGCTGAAAGTTGGCAGGAAGTCTCAACAATTTCAAATTCTATGGTTTTTAGGCCGTCTTTGATTATTTCCAAATGGATGTTGAGACATGCGTGTGCTTAAGTACTGAGCAAAAAGAAATGTTTTTGATGTTACCGAGAAAAGAATGCTCGATCATATCCACATAACACAGCATGAAATAAGGCAAGTTCTTTAGAAAGTGGTTTTTGATAGATACTAGATTATGTCTTCTCCATATATATGCCCACTTGTCTTAACAGTGTTTCATTAGGTTCATATACATTTGGTAAACTGTGAGTTGGCAAGTGATTTAAATAAAATATTTGCTTACACTTAGGTTTGTTGGTCTTATTAGAATGTAGGATAAACCTGGGACTAACTTTGTTAAGTATTTGGGTCATTATATTAATCAAACCAGGTAGGCTTGAACTACTAACCTCTGAATGTGTCAAGAGGGATCACACCACCAATTTAAAAGATGGCTGTTTTACAGAAGTCTGGACTGCATATTTAAAATCTGTGTTTAAGTGACAGTTCTTTCCTTTAGGAGGTCTTTACCATTTAGGAGGCAAAGATTAGCCACTTACTCAGCTGTCATTATTGATGCAATTCTACCATCTGGTGGTGATTTCTTGAAAGTTATTCAGTTTTCTGGGGCACAGTAACATCTTCACTTAAAAGCAAAGGGGTTATTCTGAGAAAAGATTTTAAGAAGCCTCATAAATAAGAAGTACCTGGGCTAATACCTAAGGAATTTGGGAAAATGTCAGTACTTCCAATTATGATCTTTCATGTAAATTAGCATGAAAGCTTCGAACATTGGAGGCCTTTTGTCATAATGTAATTGTCACATGTAATATCTTGCTATTTTTACATCTGTGTAGTGTTTTTCCATTTTCCAAGTTACTGTCTAATATGAACATTAAATACCTAACAGTTGGAGAACTAAGACCTGCAAATCCACTTGGCCAAAAAGTCTCTCCTTTCCCCACACAATTTACTGCTAAAGTTTGTAACTTCTAAAACTGGAAGCGATTTCCTTTCCTGTTGTGAGCAAGCATGGCTACTCAAAAATTAGCCACAAAATTTTGCTATTCACCCTAAGACATTTAATACTAAATCATGAATAATGGCCTTTAATATATTCAGGGAGATAAAATTTTATAAGAGGCTGAATAGAGTAGTGGATAGAAGGATGGCCTGGAGTTATGAAGACCTGGGGTTTAGTCCTGCCATATACATTGCTTTTGTGACCCTGGGTAAATCACTGTAACCTCCCAGTGCTTTAGCCAGCCATCTAAGACGATAAACTGCAGAGAAGATGCTTACTCACATTGGTAAAGGGAGTTTCCTCATTTAGGAATTTCCTATACCAATGAAACAAAAAAAATTCTATTTGCTTGCTCTTATCAGAAAAAGACAATGTATTTATGGATATTAGAACTGTTTCCTCCTTTCTAAAATAGAATTTCTTTGCTTTGCTCAAAATGGGTATGGAATTGCCTAACTCATGCAAAATCAGTAAAATAGTTTCATTTTTTAAGTAAACACCTTCATACCATGTTTTTTTCCTGATTGCCTCAACTTTGGAAAATTGCAATCATCAAAACCCATTCTCCAGAAGTTGTATATGCTTTGTGTTTTTTGTACCAACACCTGAATATGTCATAGGACATTTTAAAAAATAAATATTGTATACCCATGTCCGCTAAGCCATATTGTTACAGCTGCAGCAGGTAAAAATGAACATCAGTAGCATGAAGCTGCAATTTTGATAGAATTTTTAAAGCTGCTGTTAATGTGTAATGTAAATCCTGTTTAGACCTCGAGGCTAGCTTTAGCTAATGTAAATTGTCTGTAGGAGTTGGGGAGCAAGTGCCTAACCTTGCTTTTATGTATACATATATATCAACATGAAAGCTTGTACATTAGAAAGTGCAACTATTGTAAACTTGACAGTTCTTGTTACTGAGGACTATGCAATAATGCCCTGAGATTATTTTATTAATGGTACAAATTAGATGTCTCTGTAACAGATAGTTTGTTCCAATATATTGCCTTGATCTCTAAAACTACAAGTATTCAGCTGAGAGCTGTTAACTTTAACTTGGGTTTAAGCTTCAGGCTTTGCAGATTCCTCTATTCCAAGGCATTGGGTTATAAGATATTTGATTAGTTTTGTTTTTTAGGGTAAGTTTTCATTTATCTAAATAAAATACAATCAAATGGTATCTAATGGGTTTTCTTTCTGTATTCATAATTCAATTTTGAATTATTTTCACTTCTCATAGTAATTACTGATGACATATATTTAAGAGTTTTCCTCATTTTCTGCCACTCAATTAGACTTTTTGATATTTCCCTCCAAAAGCATTATATTGGGTCCATCTGGGCTTATGTTGAGATAAAATAACTAATTGGTGGTTCTTAAGTCACAGATGAACATGAACATTTTAGATGTAGGAAGAGTTTTACTGATCATCATTTCCAAGCATTACACTACAGGTGATGAAACCTGGGCCCACAGAGGTGGTGATTTGCCAAACATGGCATAACTAGTTCTTTTTAGTACTTATGTAGACCGAAACCATAACATTTTACTGCAAATACTAGCTTTATGTGTTGAAACTGCTATACCTGAGGGTTAAGTAATGGAAAGGACTTTTAAATGTGATAGCTTTTATATTCCCCTCATTTCTAGACACTAATACCATGGGATTGGATCATAGGTTCATAGAATTTGCAAGGGATTTGGGAGATAGATAATTTAGTCCTATGATTATAGCTTTATAGTTGGAAGGGACCTTAAACATCACATCATCTAATGAGTAAACCTGAATTCAAATGCAACCTCTGATACTTACTAGCTATTTGAACCTGGGCAAGTCACTTAATCCTATTTGCCTCAGTTTCCCCATCTGTAAAACAAACTGGAGAAGGAAATGACAAACCACTTCAGTATCTTTGCCAAGAAAACCTCAAATAGGGTCATCAAAAGTTGGACATGACTAAATGACTCAACAACAAGGTATGTTGTTTCAACTGTGAAATCCTGCTCACTACAAACTTGTACTATCTTATTTCTATCAGACTTGTCTTACAGTTCACTAACACTTTTATTTTTTGCTGATTCTCTAGCACATTCTGTTACAGCAGATGTTTCACAACTCTCCTCTTTTAAAATCCTCAATCCCAATTTTATTGCATTTACTACCAAATGATCTCATTTCCTTCTTTAATGAGTTGATTGAAGCCATCCAGATTGAGTGTATCCCTCATGCACTTGTCTTTCTAACTGAAATATTATTTCTATAACTATTCTTTCAACTTTCCAGCTTCAGAGGAAGAGGTATCCCTCCTTTTTTTTTCCTGTTCTCTAAATCTTTTTACCTGTTCTCTAAATCTCATGTACTGCCTCCTTTAGGACCTTACTGCCATAATGATAGTATTTGCACACTCACTACCATCTCTAATCTCTTATTCTTCCTTAACTCTTTCTCCTTGATCTTCAAATATGCAAGTGTCATATTCTGAAGAAACTTTCATTCTTAGAAGAAAGATTTGACTAGATAAATGCTAAATGTCTTTATTTCATGCAAGTTCTTCTCTGAGTGTTGCTTTTTTGCTTGTTTATATGCAATTATTTTCTTCCCTGACATAATTGTCTCTTCATCTTCAATGTTTGCAACAATCCTGTAAAATGTTTTATTTTTTAAATGAATAATGATCTTAAGATACAAAGATTTTAGATGTCACTCTGGAATAATCTGGCACCTCTACTTTTTGACTAGTCCAACTGATTATAGATTATATCATTGTCCTCCCCACCCCCCCAGAAGCACCCTTCCACTTGAGGAGTCTTTGAGGAGCACATCCAGTGGATAGTCCTATTTTCCCTCTTGTTTGGCCGGTTTCGATGTACTGTTTGCAAATGGCCTTGATGCATTGAAACTCTTAGCCATTCAAAAGGTTGAAAGTGATGCTCTGTAGAACCGCTCTCTGAAGTAATTTCACTGTGTGAGTATGTAGGCATTGTCTCTTAGGATAATTCTTTATTAGTTGTCTTAGTAACTTCTGTTTTTCCCCAGCTGTGCTGGCCCATTAAAAATTCCCATCTTAATATCATATTTGCAATGAGAAAATAACCTAAAATTATTTATAATACTATAAAAATCTAAAGTTTCTAAGAGACCTCTAGGGAATTTTCATAGATAGAGGCCTATTTTGAAAGATAAAGCCAATGGGGAGATGTTATGATTTTTGTCTTTTTATGATACATACATCCTCTAAGCTTTGACAGATCTAATTTATAAAGTTCCCAAACAAGTAGTGATTCTACAGAATTCAGAAAAGTCTGCCATACCACTATTCTGGTGGATAGTGAACATATGTTGAGTATATGTCCAATCCAGTTTCTATTTCTTGTGTGGTACATTTATTAAGCACCCACTCTGGGCTTCATGGTGTAGGAGAAGGTTGACTGGAGTGGAAGCCAGAAGACATAGTTTGGATTGCCAGATATACCACTTGGCAAGCTACTTTTTCTGGTCCTGTTTCCT
>NW_020940009.1:0-2849 GCF_900497805.2 Vombatus ursinus | reverse complement strand
GGCTAAATCTAGCTGGAACATCAAGCAACAAAAGGGAAGTTGGAAGGAGAATGACACAGTTTTTACTTGTTTATTGAAGACTAAATGGATTATTCAGGAGAAAAAAATCCTCTTGGGTTAGGGATTATTTAATTTGGCCTTATATGCCAGTGAAATGACTAAGACCATCATTCCTTTGCTGAGGGTTGTAGAGATAGAAGAGAATTTTAGAGGCTCTCAATGTTCAGAATAGCCACTTTAATTCTTTTTTGTTCCTTTAACCATTGTCACTGCCTCTAGAAATATGGAGTCGACACACCAAAAGAAAATAACAGGTAAGTAAAAACACAAAAACAAAACCTTTAAAATTGTGTGGTTTCAAGCTGGTCTCTCACTACTTCTCCCACTTCCTATTTTTTTCCTTGTAAAGTATTAATTTTCTAATGTTATTCTTTTAGGGATAGATTGTGACCCATATTGGGCTCTGGGAATGTCACTCTACTTATAACAAAAGGTATTATACATTACGTTTATTGCAAAGCAGTCATGTTACATCATTCAAATTGTTTGGCTCTTTTGTTGTTTGGTTGAGTTTCAAAGGGAAATTCAACTGCCTAAATATTTTTTTCCCTAGCTTTGGCTCTAGCTGTATACACATACTGTGTAAGAAACACTCTTGGAAGGTTTTGATCTTGCCTTGCAGCTGAAGCAACCATCTGTAGTCCCTCAGCATGGTGGCACAGTTGTCAGAGTCTTTTCAATTGGGCCATGGTCGATTGGTTTGAATAAGTGCCAAGGCATCTTCATTTTCTCCCTTACAGTATTATTTTTTCCATTTCTCCACCTCTCTGATTTTAAGATATTCCCTGCTTATGCTCTCATTTCTCTCACCTCATCCACTCTCTATTCCTTTAGACTTTTCCTATAGATGAGCTCACATCTTTTCAGGGTTATACCTTCAATGTTTAATTACACATTTAAACAAATCTTTCTATGAAACATGGGGCAAATAATAGAAATCTTGACAGACTTGTTCAAATTGAGATTGGTCTCAATACAACATTTCAATATCAGGTGCTTTTTACCGAAGACAATCAATGTCTCCTGAATTTGATTTGGTGGACTGAGAGGTTATGATGGAAATTCTGATTTCTGTTAGTTCTATTAGTCTCCTCTCACTTTAGGTTGTAAGTGTTCTCTAGTTAGAGTCAAGGATATTTTCTCTTCTGCTGAAGGAAGTGAAACACTACTTTTCTTTAAAAAGTGCATTTTATTAATATATTCCTTCTTTACATCACAGTCATTTCTACTCTTGGATTGAATCTTCTTCTGTGAAAAGTAGGAATTGAGCAAAAAATCCACCATACATGAATATGTATAGTGATAATTGTAATATTCTGCTCTAATGGTCCCTCACCTCTCATTAATGAGAGAAGAGATATATTTAATTCTCTCTTCTCCAAGACTTGCACTGGTTTTTTAATTGCTCAGAGTTGAATTCCTTTTACTGGATTCTTCATTTATATCATTGTAGTCATTGTGTGTATTGTTCTCTTGGGCCCCCTCATTTTCTTTGCAGGACTTCATACAAATCTTCCCAGATTCCTTTGCAATCTTTATATTCTTAATTTCTTACTGCAGAATAATATTCCATTACATTCATATGCTAGAGTGGCATGGTGGGTAGTTAACTGGTCTCTGAGCCATGGTGTGTTAGGTTCAGGTCTTGGGTCTGGCATATTTGGGTTGTGTGACCTTGGGCAAATTACATAAATTCTCAGTGTTCTAGGTCATTCCCTCAAATTTTAATTTGTAGAGCATCATTGGAGGGAATTTCTTCATGTGGGAGTTCCTTATACAAATGAAATCACAGATCCATTCCTTATCCATAGAGTATATATTTTATTTTACCCATTCCTCAATTAATAAGTAGTCACTTAATTGCCCATACTTTGCTACCTAAAGCAGTACTGCAATACTTTGATATATATCAGACCTTTGTTTCTGTCTTTGACTTCCTTGCTGTGTGTGTATACACACATATAATCATGGCAGCTGGTGGCGTAGTGAATTGAGTGTTAGGCCTGGAGTTAGGAAGATTTGGGTTCAAATCCAGCTTCAGACACATGCTAAACAGTGTGATGCTGGATAAGTCACTTAAACTCTGCCTCAATTTCCTCAACTAAAAAAAAATGGGGATACTAATAGCACCTTCCTAGCAGGGTTGTTGCAAAGATCAAATGAGATCATATTTGTAAAAAAGCGCTTAGCATAGTGCCTGGCACATAGTAGGTGCTAGAAAAGCTCATTTAGTTCCACTACATTAATGTGTATACACAAAAAATTCATATATGAATGTACTTATGTATATACGCATGTGTGCAAATGCATGCTGCATATATACATATGTACACGTGTGTATACATACAAGGTGTCCCAAAAGTTTTAGTGTACTTTAAAGCTTTAATACACGAAACTATTATACACATGGGTCTCATTATATATAATACATAGATAACACATATGACAAGTTTCATGTTATGTATGTGTATACATATTTAATCTACATCTATGATATGATGAATGAGACCACTGGGTCAAGAGCTACAAGTGGGTTAGTTCCTTTTCTCACATCCATTGAAATTGAAATTTGGAGCTGTTCAACCACTTTAGAATCCATTGACAGTGTTACAATGTCCCAAACTTTCCATAAGCTCTCCAACACTAACTAGTGACATCTTTTGTCATCTTTACAAATTTACAAGGTTCGAGATGAAACTGCAGAGTTCTTTTAATTTGAATTTCTCTTACAGTTAGAATGCATTTTCATGTGGTCATTTATAATTCACGAGTCTTCTTTTTTGAACCAC
>NW_020940008.1:0-1219 GCF_900497805.2 Vombatus ursinus | reverse complement strand
ATACAGGTATGTATATGAGTTGCTTATGGATAAGTGGAACCATTACAAGAAAAATGTCAATAGCACTTAATTAATTTGCTCATATCATACTGTACTGGTATCAACAACTATGCAATAAAAAAATGTCACCACTATGGCATTCTGTTGAACCAAAGTCGAAAGAGGTTTCAAATTAATGAATAAATTTTAAATGGGGAAAAAGAAGTTAACAACTGATCACATATCTGATTTACTGGCATTAAATTTATTGGAAAAGGTCATCCAATTGGGATGCAACTTTATTTGTAAAATCACTATTGAATTGCAACCATAAGTTGACTATGGACGTGAGAGTTAAGCAAAAGTTAAAGAAAGCCTTCTTTAAGAATCCACCAAGAAGATTTTGTTTCTGCAAGGCAGTGGTGTTTTGATATCCCCAGTGCCCAGTCTAGGGCCTCACACATAGTAGGTGTTTAATAAATACTTATTGACAACAAGGCCAATAAGAAAAAGAGGAGGTTCCTTGTCTGAGTTGTTTTGCAGGTAACAATTACAAAATTTGGCAACTGATCGGATATTGGAGCTGAGGGACAGTGAGAACCGTGGGAAAGATAGATAATAAACAGATTATGTATATGTATGTGTGTATATATATATATATATATGTACACACACACACACACACACACACACACACATATATATATATATATATATATGAAGATAGAGAGACCGAGACAAAGACAGAGATAATTTTTGGCCTGCCCACTCAAGACATTGCAATATTCCTTTTAGAACCTAGGTGTCAATGAAAAACTGCAACTTTTATCAATGGCAAAGAAATTGCCAGTGATAGATACATAGATATGTGTTAAAACTGTATCTTGTTCTGGTCCTCTGACCACCATCCCTTTTCTACTCAGTATAGTAAGTTTCAGCAGGAAATAAAATTGTCAAGAGGATCTCAAAAATCACATGCAAACCATCCTAAAGATCAAAGGAACATAATTTTCAATTTGTTTTACATAGTAACTAAAATTCACATCCTGGTAAGATGTGCTGAATCAGGGGAAACCATCTAGATGCTCCTTCTCAAGGCTTCTGGTCCTGTGATGTGCAAATTCCTGACAAAATACAGACCTCAGTAGGTTCAGACCAGCAGGATATCAAAAAGGTGCTAACTTTGGGATGATTTTGAAGTTTTACCAATAACTTTGAGATGATTTGGATATGTTGATGA
>NW_020940007.1:0-1176 GCF_900497805.2 Vombatus ursinus | reverse complement strand
GTTTCAGGATGGAAAGAAAAGGGAGGCCCAGCCCAGGGAGGATGATCACAGGAAGGCTGAGCTCCAGAATGAGCTGAGGCTGGGAGGACTCCCCCAGGCCCCCTGAGGCTTAGCATGTGTCCTAGGTCTGGGGTCTGGGTGGTCTCCTGACTCTGATGATGGGGCTCTTGGGGCCCAGAGAGAACCTCCAATCCCCATCTGGCCTGAAGGATCATGCCCAGAAGCCAGGGGATAAGACAGTCTAAGACTATGCCCTGAATATGGAGAAAATGCTCACCTGCCTACCTCCTATTTTCTTGAATATTAAATAAATAAAATTAAATACATTTTCTCAAACCTTGCCCTGTATTTGTGTCCCTAAGATTCTTAGGCTCTGGGAAATCTGCTCAGAATCTTGAGATCTAGGCTGGATCATTGAAGGCCAGAGCTGGAAGGGAGCTTAGAGATCCCCTGGTCCAATCAACCTCTTTCACCAATGGAGAAGTGAGGCCCACAGTGAGGATGTGCCTGGCTTTCTTCCTCTGCAGCCTCTGGGGAGGCCTGAGCAGCAGGAGCTTTGGGGATTTGGGGGCAAAAGCTGGGCCCACTTTCTGTTATGATTGTTCCTTTGGACAGTCACGAGGCAGCTCTGGATTGGGGGCAGGGCAAGGCAACAAGCATTTACTGATCCCTTCCTATGTATCACGCCCTGTGCTAAGTGCTGGGGATTCCAATGAGAAACAACAGAAACAGAGTCTCTGCCCTCATGGTGCTTATATTATAAAAGGGGAAGACACACTATGAAAGGGGCTCACAGTGATGGGGGAGAGAAGTCACCATCCCAGGGTGTCTCTGAAGCCTCCAGAGTCACAGGCACAGCTGGAGGGGAATGAAGGCTGGCTGTCCCCAAGCAGGTCCTGTGGGAACTCACCAAGGGGAGGAGGGGACAGCATGGTGGAGGGATGGTTCATGGGGAGAAGGCTCCAGTGCACAGGGAAGGTCCAGGAGGAGAAAGCAGTTCAGTTACATTGACAAGGTCCTGGAGCATCAGACACAGAGCCTGAGGAGGAACGAGCCTGACTCCCAAAATCTCAGAATCCCAGAGGAGGAAATGACCTCAGGGCCATGATGAGCCTCCCCTGCCAGAAGAAGGACCTGCCCCCTCTGCCCCAGGAGCCCACAGGCTCACTCAGTCCT
>NW_020940006.1:0-1213 GCF_900497805.2 Vombatus ursinus | reverse complement strand
TGACTGCCTCCCAATGCAGATAATCCCTGCTTTGGATGACTGATTATCAAGATGTTTTTCCATACTATTTTCCAGGAAACTTAAATTTTCCTCATTTAAATTGCTGTCCTTTGCTCCTACTTCTGTTCTCCAAGCTCTAGCAGAAAAAGTCTAATCTTTCTTCCTTATGACAGCCTTCCAAATACTTGAAGACTGCTGTCGCAACCCTACTCCAAAACTTATCATTCTTCAGAATTCACATTTCCAATTCCTTCACCTCTTTCTGATATGGTATGGTCTACAGTACCCTCACCCTCATAGTCACCCTCCTCTGGATGTTTTCCAGTTGATCAATGTCTTTCCTAAAATCATTCTCCTTTAGCTACACTCACATATACACAAACATGCAAGCTTGGAGAGATTCATGCAGAGAAATGCAAACATCTTTTCATACATATGTATATTTATATACACATATGCCATATTATATATTTACATACATTCATAAGCACACAAATTTCCCTTCAATCTAACCCCAGTTCAGTGTTAGAAGCATTTCATATCATTTCTGCCCTACCTAGCCCCAAATCCCCATCCTTCCATGCAAACACAGAATTTAGTATTTAAGCACCAAACCTGGTTTTTCAGCAGATGTCTCTCCTCACTTTCCCCTTATATTCCAACCTTATTTCCACTTCTGGGTGGTACAATTGAAAAACATGGGGTCTGGAATCAGTGGACTTCTGTTTAATCCCAGCATAAGAAATCTCTCTAAGATTCCAATTTCCTTATTCATAAAATGTGGATGTTTAGACTATATCTAAAATCCCTTCCAGTTGAAAATCTTAAAATCCTGGTTTTTTACTACCTGGATTGATGCCTCCTTTTCCCTCTATCTGAATTCTATTCATATCCTATTCATTCATTTATTCTCTCTCTCTCCATACTTGTATATATGTATATACATATATGTATACACATATAAATTGTATACTGTTTCTCATCAATACCTGTTATAAAAGGATGACAAATAGCACATTATCTATTCTGAAGGAGATAACTTAATAGTGGTGACATGGTATGTGCACAAATAGCTATAATAAAAGGGAAAGTCAGGTGAGTTCAGGGAAGAGTGAGATAAAAGAAAAGGAAGAGTCCAGGCAATGTATTAAACCAATATTGAACAAGGAGAGATCACTTTGTCTTGGAAGTTCAGGGAAAGTTTCATGGAAGA
>NW_020940005.1:0-1827 GCF_900497805.2 Vombatus ursinus | reverse complement strand
TTTTTTTTTTTTTCTGGGCTTGAGACCACTTTCCATTTTCCTTTGAGTTTTTTGAGCATAAGTGTTTTGACATTGTTGTCCTCTTCTGAGTTTGTGTCTTGGTCGTCCCTGTACCCATAATAACCTTCTATGGTCAGATTCTTTTTTTCTTTGTTTGTTTTGTTTTTGTTTTTGTTTTGTTTTAGTCATCTTTTTTGGCCTTTTTCCTTTCTTTTAAATTTGAGCTCTGCTCCTGGGGTGGAAGGGGCAGTGTCTCACATTTCTTGTTCCAGTGACTATAGGCCCTGGTTGTTTACCTGGTGCTTGCACTGATGTTGCCCAGAGGCTCACAGGGGACCCTGGTGACTGGTGCTACAAGGAGGGGGTGTGATGCGCTGACATGGTTGGAAGCTGCAAGGGTCTGGCAGCTTACCTGGTGCTGAGCCAAGGTTCTAGTGCTGGTATCTTGTGTGTACCAAGGCTGACAGGGATGTTTCTGCATTTCTCTGTGTCTAAACTGAATGGAGGTTTGGTTTCTGGCAGCTGCCTGTTTGCCCTGGGCTATGCTGAAGCATGTGGTAGTTCTTGGAGCTGGAGTCTGCCAATGTTACTCTTAATTGGTGGTTTGGGGTGCAGGAACTGCTGGTGAATGAGTGTTCTGACTAGATTAGTTCAAAATCTACTCAAAAGTATATATTTTTAGTTGATTTTGTATAATAATAAAATATAACTAAATAGATAAGTAATTTAATTGTCCAGGATCATAAAACTAATATATTACTTGAACCATATATATGTGTGTGTACATACACAAGCATGTGTACATGTATGCATATAATGTGTGTTTATAGTGTATCTGACACATGTATATGTGCATGTGTGGCTATATGTGTGTATAATATAGATGTATGCTTATAAAATGTATGTTTATATATGTCTGTATACACACACATATGTAGACATAACAGCCGTGCATACACACACACATATACATATGTATAAATGTCACATACAATACATGCATATATATTTAAGCATATACCGTACTTGTGTAGTTCTGCAAGCTTGCATAATTTGCCTATGTATACATATAATATATATAATAATTCATGCATGTTCATGTATGAAAATTAATAACTTATTATAGCTATTTTTCTTTTGGAACCACCATAAAATTTTATAAATGTAGTGATATTATAATAGTATGAGGAGTTCTTCAATGTAAGTAAGAATTTTCTAAACAATGTTATCTTGCAAGCAAGTTGATTATATTATACCAGCCCTTTAAGACAAGGGGGGGCAAGTACTATTATAATTGACATTATTCAAAATAGCATGTAGCAGTAACTAAGCAGATGAGTAATACTGAAATTCTTGGTATCACTTAGTATCACTGTGCCTTACACTAAGAGGATGTGGTGAACTCTAACTGCTCAGGATAATTTCTCTGTAGCCTGTACTCCATGATTTTTGCTTTGGCATTCAAGCACATCTTTTCTTCACGTCACAGAGAGAGAGGAGAGGATACTAAGTACATGTTACTGATCTGAATTCAAATAATTGAAATAAGCTGTATTTAAAAGATGTGATTTCCATGCTATTCTTAAATAATTCAGGGATATAACTGAATATCACTTTAAAAAGAAGGTTTATCAATTGCTGAAATGACACGTTCATTTAGGTAATTACTTTGGATAAACTCTCTTTGGAGAGCACATGGGACTATATTGTTTCTATGTTGGGCTGTCTTTCTTGTGATTTAATACCTTCAGTTCTGTCACAATACTACCAACAAATGTACCATATATATGTATATGTATGTATGTATATATGTGTGTGTGTGTGTGT
>NW_020940004.1:0-1172 GCF_900497805.2 Vombatus ursinus | reverse complement strand
CTATATGATTTTCAGAGGACTAAATAATTTTGACTGTAGGGACAAATACAACATCTGTTTTGAGTGACAGAGACTGTGGAAATAATTGTCTCCTTTAAAACCTAGATCAGTGCTGAGACAAAGCAAATGACAAACTGAAAAAAAAGCCATTTGTGATGACAGAACAAAAAGTCATTGGAGAAAATTATTTGATGTCAAGCTACTTCTCCCTATGGAGTCCAGAAGAGAGTGTGTGTTTTATATGCAATCCATTAGGGTCTGTGAAGAATCTTTGCAAAAACGAGAAGAAGATTGAGTGAGAGATTTCTTTCTTGGGACACATATTATTTTTATGAAGAAATACTAGAGTCATCAAAGACAACTTCTGAGAAAACTGTTGGTAAAGAGGATTCTATGAGAAGTCTAAGAGAACTGAAACCATTTCCTGTGACTTCCAAAGAGAAGAAGAAGGGGGGAAAGGGAACAATTTTAGAAAAGGTACAGAAAGAACATTGTTTAAGGATTTTAATTGGCATAAGTAATGGAAGTTTACAGAAAAGTGAAAAAGAGTCAACAACTATTTTCATAAGGGTTTGAGGTGATTCTGGTTATGAAATCAATCATAGGTAAAGTATTGTAAATAATTACATAAGTCTTTGTGTTAATTATTATTTTCATTTGTCAACAAATTTTATATATTCAGTAACTTCAATATGTGTGTAATTATAGATATATGAGATATTTACTATTAGGAAAGAAATGTTCTCCATTTGATTAAATAATTGTTAATGATCTGGAGTGAGGGCTCAAAGTAATCAATAAATGAAAAATAACTTGCAACTTTATTGATTTGAAATAAATTAACCAATCATAATCCTATATCATGATGCAATGCAAAGGATTCATAATTCCTAAAAGGATTCATAATTACTCTAGACCTCAGGAAGATAAACATAAGAGAATAAGGAAAAAATTATCAAGGGATTGTCAAGTGGCCAGATGAGGTTAAGTGACCTTTAAATGAGTGTGGTCAGATGCTAAATTCATTTAACCCTGACATTCTGTGTGTGGATGGGGGCAGGTGGAGAGGGCTGCAGATTGTCCCCTTACTAAACTGCTAACTAAAGTATGTGCTGTTCAGTGAATATCTAAGTAGAAAATAGCTATCATAAAGAGGGAGGTTGCCCTCATCA
>NW_020940003.1:0-1702 GCF_900497805.2 Vombatus ursinus | reverse complement strand
TTTTTTTGAAAGGAATGTTAAAAAGAAATAGTAAAAGCCACAAAACCCCATAAACATATTGAGCACCTAGTACTGCCAGTGTTAGGCACTAAAAATACAAAGACAGGGGATTCTCAAAGAGCTTATATCCTCTAAGAGTTGATGGCATATACAAAATAAATAAAAGGGAATTTTTTGATGGGAGAGTCCATTGGGGAATTCAGGGAAGGCTTCGTGGAGGAGGTAGTGCTTAAGTAGAGCCTTGAAACCAAGTAATAATTGTAGGAAGTGAGGACAGAGAGAGCATCTCAGGACTGGGGGACCTATGCAAAGGTACAAATGGGAAAGATGGAGCTTCATGTCTGAAGAATTGCAATTCTGTTCATAACATAGTAGGGATGGTCTTACAGTATAGTGTATTCATAGCAGGGGTGAAAACTGAGATGTTTCTAGTTTTCTTCCAGTCAAATATGAAGGGTTCTGAGGAATTCTCCTTCTACTCCTATGGCAATACAATTAGCTTTGTGTTTACAGTTTTCCATGTTGATGGCAAACAAATAGTCATACAAGTCCTGGTTATCCTGCCTCAACCCTAAATGGTAGGGCCACCCACTTTCTTCCCTCTTTTATCACAGTTTTATTTCTCGAGGAATTAAACTATTGACAAGAAAGGCAGACAGAGACCACACAGTGGGCCTCTGCTTAAACACTGCAGGCAAACCATGACCAGTAAATTTGTAGTACAAGGGCTTTGATTCCCAAATCAGTATCAGTTCAAGCAGAAATAATGAGCAGCTTACAGAATAGGTAACAGGTTCATAATACATGCAGAACTAATAAAACAAGCAAAATTACAGTAGGGTGAATAAATAAACTAAATATAGCTGTAGTGTTAGGAGTGTCAAATCCTTTTGCCCTTTCTATGATTTTCAGGAGTCTGGCAAGTGCTTCCTGTGCATCTCTCAAAAAGCTGAGTATGGATCAGGGCCGGGTTGTGAAGATATTTCATTGACCAACTCCAGGTTTTAGGTCATTTGTAGAGATTCTCTAAGTAATACTGCTAAAGCCTGCTAGTGATAACAGTATAATTTTAGTAAAATGAGATCAGATCTGATCAGATTGGACTTCTAGTAATTAGTTCATGTGGTGAAAACTAGTTCCGACATTATGGATCTAATCCAATTAACAATAGAGCTATAAGAACAGCAAATTAGGAACCGTAATTTACCTGAAACTTCAGAGAATTTCAGTTTTTACATAACACTTTTTCATTCGATCTTTACCCGAACACTGTATCTGATATGGGCAACGCCATCAACAGGCTGAAGGAAGAATCTTAAAAGGATCCATGGGGGTCTAACTTAGAAAACGAGCTCTTCTGTCCCTTAATATTATTAGACAGAGACTTCAAAATAGAAAAAAAAGGTGATTAAAATTTTCTTTAAGTTATTAATGCAATTTTATGTGTAAAATCTCTAATTCAATTTTTAGAACTTATTACTAAGGCATATTCAAAGCCTATGTTTCCCATTAGTAACATTTGGAAGCCAAGCACTTACTTATCCTACTCCTTAAATTTCTAACAGCCTTATTTTGTTGCTTTCTCAAAGTTTACTATGCCATTAAATTAAAAAAAAAATAACATCTTTATTCTATCCCTCTCTTTTTTTTGTTTGTTTTTTGGTGAGGCAATTGGGGTTAAGTGACTTGCCCACAGTCACAT
>NW_020940002.1:0-8790 GCF_900497805.2 Vombatus ursinus | reverse complement strand
GCCAAGGGAGTAGGGGATAGGCATCGGAGGGGAATTCCTAGATGGTCTCCATGTGGGGGGTGGCCCTCTGTTGGACACATGTGGACCACAGCGTAAGTATGGGGATGCCCTGAACACGCCAAAAGGCCTAGAGTCCTTTCTGATGGAATTATGTTCCATTAAGTTGGGAAAAGAAGGGAGATAAGTAGTGGCAGATATGAGACAGCCCCTTTTTCACAGCAATGAAAAAAAAAAGCTTTTACCAAGTTCCCAGACTTAGAGGCTGAGAATAGAAAGATGCTGGAGGAATTCCACTTAGAAGAAACATGCAGAAACACTGGTTTGCCAGTTAGCCAGGTTGAAGGGAGTTAAAGATGTAGACGGGAAAGTGATAAGGCATGTAATTGTGAGAGAATCTCTTTCTCCTTCTCTCCCTCCATCCCTGGCTGACTGCAGCAGCCTGGGTGGGTGAACAGAAGAGAGAGAAATAAAAAATACAACCAGTAAAGTGAAGATTATTTGATTAGAATCAGAATTTGAAAGAAACAAGATTTACTAGCACATCTTTCTGTGTCTTGTTAATTAAACCCCTAAAAGTTCAAAAAATATTCTCTCTCCCTCTACATTCCCGAACAGTGACCAGGTTCTGGGGTGTAAAAGAACAGACAGGAAAAAAGGGGATGGGGGAACTTTTCCCCCAGAATGACAAATTTATTAAGAAAAGGTCACTTAACTGATTATAGAGTGATAATTTTGGAGGCTGTCAGTTAAAGTTTCATGGTGAAGACAGGGAAGAGGCTGTACTTTGGAATAGAAATGGCACTTAACCCTTTCCTGGCTCACAAAAAGGGGAAACGTGTATGAACTGGGAAACAACCAAAAGGTAATTGAGTTTGATTGGAATATCTAGCTAGAATTTAGGGAGTCTTATAAGCTAAAATTAAGTGGTCTTTTTTTTTTTTTGCCTTTTTGGTGAGGCAATTGGGGTTAAGTGACTTGCCCAGGGTCACACAGCTAGTGTCACATGTCTGAGGCCGCATTTGAACTCAGGTCCTCCTGACTCCAAAGCTGGAGCTTATCCACTGCGCCACCTAGCTGTGCTGATCAATTCTAAAATAACTTTTTAAATTAGTATGTGTTAAAATTGGAAATATAACTGTAAGTCATATGAGACTCCTATTCATTTTAAGAAATCATAGAGAGCTATGAGTAAATTGATAAGCTATAGGTTCCGTCTAAGATTGTGGAACCGAGATTTGAATTAAATTAAAACGTGCTCTTAAGTGTGATAACTGGAGTAGATTAAATCTTAATATCAGCTTGCCACTTTTACAATCTTTGGCAGTGGACTACCTGGGAATCGTGGACCCCATAATATGAAATGATTGGAATAAGTAGCATTTGTATAAATATAATGCTACAGTCAGTATTAAAATCATAACCCCAGGTTCTGTGTAATACCATCTGGAACATAGATCCAGGTAATTGAATTCATTCTGGTCACATTTTAAGTGAAATATTGTCTCTGCTAATTTTTAAGATAAGTCAGAATGTATTATATGATGTGACACTAAGACAAACTGGGAAAATGCATAGATATGAAATTTGTTAACTGAGTGACCTTAAGCAAGTTAATCTCAGTTTACCTCACATGATTGGAAGGTGCCTAACACAATGCCTGGCAGATGGCAGACACTATAAATGTTAACTATTATTATAAATTATTTTATTATGTGTGACCAGTATAAAATACCAATGGTGATGAGCTGCCCAATTTTCTTTATAAGGTAATTTGGAAACACATTCAACAGGATAGAAGTCACGTGATTGGTAACGGGTTTGTTTTATGTTTCAAATACATGATAATGCTTCAAACTGGTAAACTTTTGTATCAGGTATGTCAAGCAACTTTTAATAATTTGGATGTTATTAAAGTATCAACTGAAAGAAAGTAAAAGTGGAAAAATTATTTAAAAGCAGTTATGTTATTTTTATCAGCCCTGCTAACCCTGTCTTATAGTGTTTTGTAACTGCCACGTGGAGAATTGGATTGTTCCACTTTGCCTGTGATTAAGAGGAAGTTACAGTTAAAACAATTTGGCTATCACTTATAAATGTTGTAGATTGTTAACTAAGTTATTTGGGGTTATTTTCAATGTTAAAACCTAAAACTGGTCATTGATTACTATGTGTGGAAAGGAGGGGATGAGGTGAAAGCCTTATCCAGATTGGTTCTGCCCATTCAGAGCAGTCCTCCTTAGGGTATGAGGGTGTGCAGCAGGGTTATTCTATTCCACCTTGGGGGTGGGGGGTGGTGGTGTCAAAGAACACAGCCCACAGCAGCTCTAAGGATAGATGTGGTGGATACCCCCAACTCTCCTCCCTTAAAAACTCATTTTATTTTGGGGTTTGAATTTAGGTATAGTTGTCTGATGAATCATTAAATCAGTAATCCACCACTCAAGAGAAATGCCACAAACTACTCAGAGGGAAAGTGATCCTGAACTGTTACAGGTAGAGGTCTGCATCTGGGAAAAAGCCTGAGAGGACAACCATGGCATCAACCTAAGGTGGGATCCTCCTGGCTCCGTTTCCTCATTGTGTTCCTTTGAACAGGAATGTTTCCCACTTGGCTATTCCTGAATGTGGTGGTGAGGTAGAATTACTACTACATGGTTGGTTGTTAAACTGTGACTGTTACCTGAAATCAAACACAACTAAGGATGCTTTATCCTGTCCTATATGGGCCCTCAGGCTTAAGCCTGAAGGACTAGTTTGATGCTGTTATAATCACTTTCCTGCTTTTTCCTTTTATAGCAAATTCCTATAATCAGAGCAAGTGGTAGGTAAAAGATATGAGCACAGTACAAATATATGAGATCTTGCTATTTCAGTATGAATGTGTAGTCATTCCACATCCCAAACAACTAGGTAAATTAGTACTTGGACTTGTCATCTGCCTGTCTGCATAGTCATGTGAAAGATTAAGTCCCTGAAATAGCTCATCCTTTCTGAATAATATGTGAATGATTAGGCAAATATAGAAAAGTTTGCGAAAAAAAGCTATGAATTTAAAATTTTGTGGGATAGAAATCAGAAACATCTTCAGTTTGGTTTGGAGAAGAGAATTTCAGTGGAATCATTTTTTTTTTTGGTGGGGCAATTGGGGTTAAGTGACTTACCCAGAGTCACACAGCTAGTGAGTGTTTTATGTTTCTGAAGCCAGATTTGAACTCAGGTCGTCCTGACTCTAGGGCCAGTGTTCTACCCACTACAACACCTAGCTACCCCTTGTAATCAATTTTCTTAAGGGGATGTAACTGAAAAGTCAATTTCATTCAAGTTTATTACTAATGTGGTACAAACACATTTTATTATAAACAATTTATTGATATGCACTGTTTTGGAATTAATTAAGTATCCTCCCAGGTGTTTAATTTTAATTGGAGTAAAGCCAGTTTCTTACAAGTAAATTCATTTATGTAACTATTGAACTCAAAGTGAAAAGCTTCTACCTGCAAGAATGCTGTTACTTATATTTTTATGTACAGGATTGAATCCTCAGTAGCGTCTGATCCTCCTAAACGAATTGGAATCAGAGTGGAAACTTTTGAGAAAGTAACAAAATCAGACAGTCCTATATGTCAAATGTAAATGATTCTAATGGGGCATGTAAAAACCTAAATTTTCTGAAGCTTCAAGCAAACTCTGGGTTCTACTTAGATGCTCCCTTGTTAAGACCAGAACTCTAAGGTTTTAACTGGTTTTTACAATATGAACTAGTTATTAGGGAAGTAAATTTGAGAGGCTATACTAACTTGTATTGAGATCTGTTTTGTAAAAGACTTGGAACCAGAAAAACAATTCTATTGAAGAGTTGCCCCTGAGGACAAGATATTTTCCAGATTTCCCCAAGAAAAGATGTTCCAGAGAGCAGACAACTTCATGGGATGTCTGGATTCCAAGATGAAATTCCTCAATTAAATGGATGTTGGGGGTGGGTTGCTCATCATCATTGTACACGCCTCCCCTTGAGAAAAAGAAGGAAATTGAGAAAATCAAATTATTCTGATCTCATTTTGTAATTGATTCTATTCTCTGTCACCCCCAATATGTTGTAAAATTGCCCAAGCCATGTTTATTTCTCAGCTCTCCCATTAATCCCCAAATGCCATTGGTTCTTCCTTCACCTCCCCAGTGGTGGGATGGAAGAAAATTGTAACAATTGTGGTGATTTTCTCATTGGTCATGTTGTTTTCCTATCTGTGCTTATATTACTTGTGTAGTTTATGCTTACAAATGGGACCATCCTGACTGTACACAAAAAGGCCCTAAACAGCCTAGTATAGTGCCACCCCAGGGACCCTGAGGAAGACATTTAGAAAGAATTTTTGGGTGGCTTTTCAGGGATGGATTGTGGGGTCCCAATTGGGGAAAAGCCATAAAAACTTGAACTCCGTGAAAGGTGGCAGCCCAAACATGGTGACCTGTTAAAAAATCAAAACTTAAGAGTCATAACTTAAAATACTACGACCCATGAAAGCCATAATGAGAATATCATGACCCATATGTGACCAGTACATGATCAATACACAAACTTATACTTTGACATAACATTGGCTTAATGCCCAACCCAATGACTAAGCAGAAAACCAAAAATATCCACCAATCAGAAGTGATGCTCTCTCTAGGTCATCCTTCCTTTGTCTGTTTTCTGTACTTTGGGGCTCTTTTGTGGGGATCCAATGAACTCTCTGGCCACCATCTCAAACTGAAGATTGCCCTGTTTTGGACACATTCCTAATGATTGATTAAACAACTGCCTATAATCAATCTGGAGATACTTGGTCTATTCCTTTGGTATCAAAAAGAACGATCCACAGTTATGAGGGAGGTACAGGGTTCCCCAGCCAGGGGACTTCCTGACCTGACAATTATACATGTGCAATCCATGTAAAACATTTCCATATTCTCCAGGTATCAATTTGAGGAGATGCCCATTCAGTGATTAAGGCTAGGGAAGAAGTGAGGCAAAGAATAGTCCCTATTACCTAGTCAAAAAAAATCAGTCTGGGAGGGGAGGACCCTCAGGGTTTCTGGCCAAAAGAGAAACAATTGCTATTTATATTCACTCTGAGTCAATCAGGACGCAAACAATGATTAAGTGGGGCTTAGCCTGTGACCTATTGTTGGCCAATCAGTGCCAAGGTCTCCCTCCCACTGCATCCAGGTTCATTTCCAGTCCACCCTCATATATACATACATACATACATACATACACACACACACACACACTCACACTCACACACACATATGTATGTGTTTGTATACATATATATATATCTTGCCACTAGAGCCAGAGGGCTCTTGAAGAGAAGGTGAGGCTGGTCACTTTGCATAGCCATTCCTTATTTAAATCCAATTCACTTGTATATCATGGGCATCACTTTCCTGAGGTAGTAATGGTCTTCAAGAAAGAAGGACAAAGAACAACAATTTCCATATTCATCATTTTGTGGAAGAAAATTCAAACCTCCACACATCCAAAAGAAAATGAAACACGGTATGCTTTGGTCTGTGTTCAGATGCCATCAGTTCATTCTCTGGAGGCAGATAGCATGTTTCAGCATGAGTCTTTTGAAATAGTGTTGGATCATTGTATTGCTGAGAATAGCTAAATCACTCACAGTTGTTCCTCAGAGGATATTGCTGTTTCTGTGTACAAAGTCCTCCTGGTTCTGCTCAATTTACTTTGCACTTTGAGTTCACTTCAGTCTTTCCAGGCTTTTCTGAAATCGCGCTGCCTGTCATTTCTTACGACACAATACTATTCCATTACAATCATATATCACAACTTGTTCAACCATTCTCCAATTGATGTGTATATATTTCCACTTCTTAGCCACCACAAAAAGAGCTGCTATAACTATTTTTATACATGTAGGTCCTTTTACTTTGTTTATTGATTGCTTTGGAGTACAGACCTAGTAGTGGTATTGCTGGATCAAAGGGTAAGGACAGTTTAATAGCCTTTTGGGCATAATTTCAAGTTGCTCTCCACAATAATTGGATGAGGTCACAACTCCATCAATAGTGCATTAGTGTCCCAGTTTTCCCACATTCTCTCTAACACTTATTTTCATTTTCTGTCATATTAACCAATCTGATAGGTTTGAGTAGTTAACTCAGAGTTGTTTTAATTTGCATTTTTCTAATCAATAGTGATTTAAAACATCTTTTTCCTATAACTATTGATAGCTTTGATGTTTTCTTCTCAAAACTGCTTATTTATATCTTTGACCATAATCATGCAGTACCACAATGGGGTAATGATTTGTATTCTTGTAAATTTGATTCAGTTCTCTATATGAGAAATAAGGCCTTTCAGAGATAGTTTCCCCCCTCCAGTTTTCTGCTTTCCTTCTAATTTTGGTTGCACAGGTTTTGTTTGTACAAAACCTTTTAAATTTAATCCAATAAAAATTATCCATTTTACATTTCATAATGATCTCTATCTCTTGTTTGGTCCTAAATTCTTCCCTTCTCCATAGATCTGACAGGTACATTATTCATTCCATGCTTCCCTAATTTGCTTTTGGTATCATCTTTTATGTCTAAATCATGCACCCATTTTGACCATATCTTGGTATAAAGTGTGAAAAACTACTATATGTAGTTTCTGTCATTGTTTTCCAGTTCTCCTCATAGGTTTTGTCCAATAGCAAATTTTTGTTCCAAAAGCTTGAATCTTTGGGTTTCTCAAACACTACATTACTATGGTCACTTACTATAATATATTATGTACCTGATCTATTCCTTTGAGCTACCACTCTATTTCCTAGCTAGTAGCAGATTATTTTGATGACTTTTTCTTCTTCTTCTTCTTCTTTTTTTTTTTGGTGAGGCAATCAGGGTTAAACGACTTGCCCAACATCACACAGCTGGTACATGTCAAGTGTTTGGTCTGAGGCCGGATTTGAAAGGTCCTCCTGACTTCAGGGCCGGTGCTCTATCTACTGCGCCACCTAGCTGCCCCCTGATGACTACTTCTTTATAATATAATCTGACATCCAGTAAAGCTAGATCACCTTCCTTCGATTTTTTTCATTGATTCCCTTAATAGTCTTGACCATTTGTTCTTCCAGATAAATGTTGTTATGATTTGTTTTCTAGCTCTATAAAATAATTTTTTGATAGTTTTATGAGTTTAGCACTGAATAAGTAGAATTATTTAGGTTGAATTGTCATTTTTATTTTATTGGCTCAGCCTATTTACGAAACATGTAACTCTGAAGAATTTTATCACTATTAGGGCAATGAGAAGGATTATACATAAATAGAGGGTCCAGGGTGTGGGTTGACTATGTTGGGGTGAGAAATAAGACTGCACTGGGAGAAAAGAGAAACGAGGGAATGAGAGATAGACTGGGGTAAACTATCTCACATAAAAGAGATGCAAAAGAGCTAATATAGTGGAGGGGAAGATGGGGTTGGCAAGCAACTTTGAACCTTTCTCTCATCAGAATTGGCTCAAAGAGGTAATAACACACACACACTCAGTTGGATACAGAAATATATTTTATCCTACAGAGAAGCAAGAAGGGGAGGACTGATGAAAGAGAGGGCCAACTGGGGAAGGAAGTGGTCAGAAGTGAAATACTTGAGGAGCGACAGAATGATTGGTGAGAGAGAGAGAGAAAAGGATAAATGGTGCAAATAGGATGAAAGGAAATACACAGTTGTCATAACTGTAAATGTGAATGGAATGAACTTAACCATAAAACTGAAGTGGATAGCAGAATGGATTAAAAAACACAATCTTACAATACATTGTTTACAAGAACCATATTTGAAGCACAGAGACATATACAGAGTAAAGGAAGCGGCTGCAGCAGAACATATTATGCTTCAGCTAAAGTAGAAAAAAAAACAGTGGTAGCAATCATAATCTCAGACAAAGCAACAGCAAAAATAGATCTAATTAAGAGAGATAAGAAAGGAAACCCTATCCTGTTAAAAGGTATCATAGACAATGAAATGATATTGATACTAAACATATATAAACCAAATGGTATAACATCTCAATTTTTAAAGGAGAAGGTAAATGAGTTATAGGAGGAAATAGACAATAAAACTATATTAGGGAGAACCTCAATGTTCTCTTCTCAGAACTAGATAAATCTTACCAAAAAATAAAGAAGAAAGAAGTTAACCGAATTTTAGAAAAGTTAGATGTGAGAGAACTCTGGAAAAAATTGAATGAGAATAGAAAGGAATATACCTTTTTCTCAGTGGCACTTTGCATTATATCCAATGAGCCAAGTAGCTGCCCCCAATAAGGCTGTCCCTAGCCCACATACATGACTGAACTATTCACATTGCCAAAATAACCTTTGACCTTTAGGACACTTTACCCATCGCAATATGGGAGCTAAGTGGCTCAGTGAATAAAACACTAGGTTTGGAATCAGGAAGACTCATCTTCATGGGTTCAAACCCCTGCCCAAACCCTCACTACTACCTCTAGAAGCCAGAGAAGAGATGGAGCAGCTGCCAACTGGAGAATTGGTATATTAATGGGAGTGGGGGAAGGGAGAGTAGCTCCATGGTCTGTGCTAGGCAGGCATGACCTCACTTGTTTTTCACACCCCCCCTTCCGCCAAAGATGTATTATTATCCCTATTTTACAGGTGAGAAACCTGAGACTCAGAGAACTTAGGTGTCAGAGATGGGCTTTGAACTCATGTTTCTTCAGTCTCCAAGTTGGTCATTCTGTCTGTTCAACCACAATGTCACTTTCCTTTTCCTTTT
>NW_020940001.1:0-2530 GCF_900497805.2 Vombatus ursinus | reverse complement strand
CTAGACCTGATAGTCTGTGTTATGTATTCTAACACACTATGTTCCAAAGTCCCTTCTAGCCCTGACAATCCATGCTCTGTGTTCTAACATTCTAAGTTCCAGCTGACAGTCCATGCTCTGTGTTTTAACATTGTGTTCTAAAATCCCTTCCAGCTCTGACATTCCACGCTCTGCGTTCTAACATTGTCAGTCAATAAACATTTATTAAGTGCCTACTGTGTGCTCAGCAATAGAGATACACAGAAGGGTAAAGATAATCCTTGCTCTCAAGGAGCTTGGTCTCTATGACAATGTAATCATGTGACCTCACATTTCTATAGTTCCTTCTTTCACCTCGATTCTCATTTGCTCCTCACAACAACCCTGTGAGGCAATGACAATAACAATAATTCACACGTATACAGAGCTCTAAGATTTGCAAAACACTTTCCTCACGATGACAGTGTGAGCTTGGTAGTAGATTCATTATCCCCTTTTTATAGATGAAGAAACTGGGGTTCAGAGGCCAAGTGACTTGCCTAAGGACACACAGCAAATCACCCACAGAGAGAGGTAGGTCTTCAATCCCTAAATCACAGAATTGGAGAGGCGCAGGGGACCTCCACAGCCATCTAATTCTCCCTGTAGTAGAAAAGGAATTTACACTATAAATATACTCAACAAGTGGTCATCTGACCTTTTCCTGAAGACTTTTAGGGTAGGGCAACTACTGAGAGAATTCAGCCCACCCCACTTTTGGACATTTGTCATTGTTGAGGAAGTCTTTCCTGACACGGAGCCTAAATGTTCCTCTTTACAACTTCAAAGAATCATAGACTTACAGGTGAAAGGGACCTTACGAGCCATTGACTCCAAGCCCCTCATTTTACAGATAAGGAAACTGAGGCACTGAGAGGTTGAATGACTTAACCTTCAAGTCCACTGAATCCAACCAACTCCATCTTTTTATGGATGAGGAAAGTCGAGGCATGGAAAAGTGATTTGCCCTGAGACAGCTGTTATGTGTTTGAGTAGCTATTTGAACTGAGGTCGTCCTGAGTCCAGCAGTGCTCTAACCACTACACAACACTGTCTTACCTAAAAGTAGGATCTAGAGCTGAAAGATGCCTCAGAGACCCTCGACTCTGACCCCCTAATTGTATGCATAAGGAAACTGAGGCCTGGAGAGGGTAATCAACTTTCCCAAAGTCATGTAGGTAGTAAACATCAGAGATGAGATTTGAACCCAAGTCTGAAATCTGACTCCAGAGCTACGATTCTTTATGCCCAGGGCTCCTGGATCTGTCCTCTGGGGCTAAACAGAAAACGTTCCATCCCTCTGCCCTATGACATCCCTTCAAATACTTGACAACAACTAGCAAGTGCCTCTTGAGTCTTCTCTCCTCCAATGTATAATCCTTAGTTCCTTCATCGGTCTTCATATTACACGGACTCAAAGCCCTTCATCACACATACCACAGTCCCTACTCTCTACCAGTCACCGTCCTCTGGACACTTTCCAGTTTAACAACGTCCTTCCCAAACTGATGTGGTTGCCAAATGGATAGAGCACCAGGCCTAGAGTCAGGAAGATCTGAGTTCAAATGTGGCCTCAGACGTTTACCAGTTGTGTGACCTTGGACAAGTCACTAAACTCTGTTTGCTTCACTGTAAAATGATCTGGAGAGGGAAATGGCAAACCACTCTAGTATCTTTGCCAAGAAAACCTCAAATGGGGTCACAAAGAGTTGGACACTTAATGAAACAACTGAACAATAACAACAAATGCAAATTAAAATTAAAAGTGTGTCATGGGTACATTTTTTCTTCATAGAGCCAGTTGTTAAATATTTGCCAGCATACCGCTGACCAAGGGTCAAATAGAATGTTATAAAATAAGGTTATTTTAATTTCCTCCCTTCTCCAAAAACCCCAAAAGGAGTTCTCCTTAGCCTGAAATGTCAAGCAAGGACTAGAGAGATTCTTCTCTTGGACCCAGTCTAGGAAAGGAGTCTAGAGCTGCAGTCAAATCTTAAGCATTATGAAGGGCTAGCTTAGATATGGTCATTCACAGAGTAAGGAAAAGGACTTCACAGTTGGTCTACAACTATTTTCCTGGGGCAGGGGATCAAACAGGAATTTCCCAGGATGCTTGCCCGGGTTATTGAGATAACTGGGCCAGTTTGGGCCGAACCAGACCATCTGGGCACCTTAAGTTACCCGGATGATGTTGAGTAGCTCCCCTCGGTCGATGCAGCCATTGCCGTCCACATCATATAGCTTAAAGTACCAGCGAAGCTTCTGTTCCACCTTCCCTTTCAAGACGAGGCTCAGGGCAGCCACATACTCCATAAAGTCAATGTAACCATCCTAGGCAAAAACAGACAGGATTGTTAGGGGATTCCTAGCTCAAGCATGTTCTTTTCCTTTAAAGAAAATAATTACTATCTATGGACCCCTACCCTACCGTTACCTTCCTACCCCTAATAGAACTTGGTGTTGTAACAAAGGGGCAGCTAGATGACCCAATGAATAGAGTGCCAGACCTAGA
>NW_020940000.1:0-1499 GCF_900497805.2 Vombatus ursinus | reverse complement strand
TTTATTAATTTAATTTTGATTTATCAACAATCACTTCCATATGCTTTTGAGTTTAAAATTTTTCTCCCCCTTCGTCCACACCACCCTCCCAAGACAGTGGACAATCTGATATAGGCTATACATATACATTCCTATTAAACATATTTTCACATTAGTGATGTTGTAAGTAAGAATTAGAACCAATAGGAGGAACCACCAGAAAGAGGAAATAAAACACAACAGAAGAAAAAAAGAGCAAATAGTGTGCTTCGATCTGCATTCAAACACCATAGTTCTTTCTTTGGATGTGGATGGCATTTTCCAACATGAGACTTTTGAAGATGTCTTAGATCCTTGCATTGCTGAGAATGGTTAAGTCTATCAGTATTAGTAATTGCACAACTTGGCTGTCACTGTGTACAATGTTCTCCTGGTTCTGCTCACTTCACTCAGCATCAGTCCATACAAGTTTTTCCAGGTTTTTCTGAAGATTACCTGCTCATCATTTCTTATAACACAATAGTATTCCATTACATTCATACACCATAACTTGTTCAGCCATTCCCCAATTGATGGGCATCTTCTCAATTTCTGTTTCTTTGCCACCACAAAAAGAGCTGCTATAAATATTTTTATACATGTGGGTCCTTTTCCCATTTGTATGATCTCTTTGGCATATAGCCCTAGAAGTACTATTGCTGGCTCAAAAGATATGCACATTTTTATAGCCCTTTGGGCATAGTTACAAATTGCTCTCCAAAATGGTTGGATCATTTCACAACTCCACTAACAATGCATTAACAATCCAATTTTCCCACATCTTCTCCAATATTTATCATTTTCCTCTTTTGTCATGTTGGCCAGTGTGACAGGTGTGATGTGGTACCTCAGAGTTGTTTTCATTTGCATTTCTTTAATCAACAGTGATTGAAAGCATTTTTTATATGACTATAGATGACTTTAATTTCTTCATCTGAAAACTGCCTATTTATAACCTTTGACCATTTATCAATTGGAGAATGACTTGTATTCTTATAAATTTGACTTAATTCTCTATATATTTTAGAAATGAGACCCTTATTAGAGACACTGGTGGTAAAAATTCTTTTCCAATTTTCTACTTTCTTTCTAATCTTGGTTTTATTAGCTTTGTTTGTGCAAAACTTTTCAATTGAATGTAATTCAATTACATTGTAATTTATCCATTTTGAATTTATCAATTTATCCATTTTGAATTTTGTAATGTTTTCTATCTCCTGTTTTGTCATGAATTCTTCTGTTCTCCATAAATCTGATAGGTAAACTATTCCTTGCTCTTCCAGTTTACTTATAGTATCAGCCTTTATATGTAAATCATGAACCCATTTTGACTTTATTTTGGTATATGGTATGAGATTTTGGTCTATGCCTAGTTTCTGCCATACGCTTTTCCAGTTTTCCCACCAGTTTTTGTTAAATAGTGTCATTTATCTTTTTGTCATTTATCTTTTCTGCCTTATTTGCTGATATAACTTTACTTT
>NW_020939999.1:0-1207 GCF_900497805.2 Vombatus ursinus | reverse complement strand
GTCTCAGCAATGCAAGCTGGTGTATGGAGAACACAATGGAAGGAACCCAGGTATCGAAAGACTAGACAGCAGGAGTGATCACGCCAAGGAAGACACAGGAGATGGGAAGAAAAGACATGAAAGGACTGAGTAGGTCATAGGAGGATAATTCACTGCCTCTCTTAGTGCACCTTAAGGTTTCTTGGCTGCTGCATCCCACTGTTAACTCACATTAAGCTTGAAGTCCACTCGACTCCTTAGACGATCTTCTGATCATCTGCTGTGTAGCCATGCTTCCCATGTCGGCCATTTGTGAAGTTGTTTTTTTGAAAACCCAAATGTCAAGCTTTATGCTTTTCCTGCTAAGTTTATCTGACTTGATTTAGCCCCTTGTCTTAGTCTGCATGTTTTGTGAATACTGTCTCTGCCATCCAGTGTGTTTACTTTGTGAAAAATGTTAAATAACATAGGACAAAGCACAGATCCATGGGGAAGTCCATGTGCTGCCAAGTTGACTTTGGACTGTTAGTGACAAGAGTCAAACAATTCCATCTGCTCCCAATCCCTGTAATTGTACAAGTGTACTATAGCCTGTAACTCTTAATATTCTCCATGGGTAAAACACTAGAGACTTTTTCAATGCTGTATTAAAATCTAGGGATACATTTTCCCCATAATTCCCTTGATCTAGCAATCTCGTGATTCAAGGAAATATGGTTAGTCTAGCATAGTCTATGTGATTTTTTTAATGTGTGGTGCTATAAATTTTTATAATTTCACATTCACAAACACACACATCTCTACACACTCCATAGAAATGCACACATATACACATATATCCATTCATGTAAGTATATGATATATGAATGTTTTAGGAGTTCAAACATTGTGAGATACACAAACTGGCCAAAATATGATGTAATCTGTGTTATAATATAGAACCTATCTAGGGCATATAAACGTTCTTTCACATTAGTAAGTAGCCTTCGCTGTGCTGTGTGTTGATGAGAAACAATAGCTTCTCCTCTGCTCAATTTCTCTAGGGTGTTGCAGCCTGTTCCATCCCAGGAAAAGGAGACTTGAAATTTCAGCTCCATTCAATTTTGAGCATCGAATACACACGGTGTTTAATGAAGGAGATAATACTTTTGTGGGACTACCCATACAGTGGAGCAGCTTCATAGAACAGCAAGTGAAGGGAGAAAATGTCATAAGAGTTCCTTCAGCT
>NW_020939998.1:0-1809 GCF_900497805.2 Vombatus ursinus | reverse complement strand
CAACAGAGCTTTTTAGCAGGCTGATAGGGCCTGCTTGGCAGGTTGCTAACATACCAGCGCCTCCTGGTACCGAGAACCGGAGTCCAGTTCCACCGCCCGCCTCAGGAGCGTGCTGGCCGCCACCGCGCCGTCGGGCTGGGGCTCCGAGCCCCGCGCCGCCATCCCCGCCCGGGTCTACCCAGCTCCGCCCCTCCGCTGCCCCGCCTCGGGGAGGAGCACGCATGCGCGCGGCGCTTCTGGGAGGCGGTCACGCGGTGCCCGGGGCGGGGCGGGATGCCGGAGCGCGTCGTCCTTGTGCTGAGGAGCCGTGACCTCTCACTCTCACCGCCAGCGTCGTCTGCGGCGCCGGCCCGGGGCTTCCTGGAGATGTCCTCGGCCATGGTTTCTTTCAGCCTCCTGGAGAAGTAAATCGGAGACAGGAACTACAGGCCGCTGCGGCCGTGCGGGGCTGGTGAGTGTGGGCCTTCCCAGTCGTCTTCAGGCCCCTGGACCTGGGGCGGGGGGCGAGGGGCGAGGGGGCTGGGGGCTACGGGAGGGGATTCTTCTGGGGCCGACTTTGTTCCACCTTGGCCTGGAAGCCTGGGAAACCACTGCGCCCCTCTCTGCTTTCCTATTGGCCACGGAGCAGCCAATGGCAGCACTTGAACGTTTTCCTGTGGCCCTGGGGCGGGGGTCACGTGGCTGGGGGGGGTGGGAGCCTGAGGGGAGATGGGAGGGGGCGGCCTCTTGTTCAGTCTTTTCAGTCCAACAGTGAGTGACAGAAGGTGGCCAAGGCACCCGAGTGGTTGGCCATTTCCTTCTCCAGCTCATTTTACAGATGGGGAAACTGAAGCAAACAGGGTTAAGTGACTTGCCCAGGGTCACACAACTTGTAAGTGTCTGATTTGAACTTGAAAGATGACTCTTCCTGCCCCCGGGCCGGCACTCTGCACTTCTCTGAGGGGCTGGGTAACCATTCCCATTTAAGTCGTTTTTGCTGCAGGATGATCCTTCGAAAAGCTATTTGTTGTCTTTCAGTGAGGTATTCTGTAGTGGATGGTTAACTAAGGTGGCCAGTATAGGCGATTATTTGTTAAAATCAACAGCAGAACAACACAGAAGTGGGTTTATTCTGTAGTCTTTTATATACTGAGTTAGCTGTCATCCAGAGAAGGCTAAAAGCAGTTATTGGAAGCCCCGATTAGAGTTTACTAGGCTTATACTTAGATCTCCATGTCTGTTTCGGTCTTCAGTAATAGTAAACAAATAATGACATATTCAGAAAAGCTTATTGAACACAGGAACAATTACAGTTGATCAGAAATATTAATATGTTTAGGTTGCATTTTGATCTTTATTGTTTAAACAACACGATAGTAACTTGTACAAAAGTTATCTCCAGGATCAAGATGTTGCTTGGGTTTTAAAACCCATCATAACTTGGCCCAGTACTATCTCTCCATTCTTCATACACTCCATGAATTCTATAATTTAATCACCTTGGGGTACTTACATTCCTTCTACACATTTCCATCTCCTGACTTTTTCTTTGCTGACCTCATACCTGGAATGCTCCTCCTCCTCACCTCCAGCTTGGCTTTCTTCAAAATTTGACTCAAATCTCCAACTGGCCTTTTCTGGTGCCCTCCCCCTGCCTTCCCATTGATATTACTTTCATTTACATTGTACATAGTTATTTACGTAGAAAATGCTTGACAACTGGCTTTACATAGCACCTTTAATTTCTTAGTGGCCGTGTGGTATAGAAAAAACACTACTCTTTGGGGCTGGGAATCAGAAGACTTATGTTTTTGTCTCAGTTCTGCCACT
>NW_020939997.1:0-1032 GCF_900497805.2 Vombatus ursinus | reverse complement strand
GTCTCCACTTCAGTCCACCCTCTACTCAGCTGTCAAAATGATCTTCCAAAGCACAAGTCTGCCACCTGTCCCAACTCAATCAACTCCTGTTGCTCCCAACCAGTCACCTCCAGGATGAAATATAAAATCCTGTTAAGCTTTTAAAGTCCTTCACAACTTAGCCTCCCTCCCTTTACCTTCCCAGTCTTCTCATATCTTGCACCCCACCATGCACTGTGTAATCCAGTAATACCAGTGTCCTTGCTATTTCTCATATGAAAAACTCTACCATCCTACTCAGACTATTTTCACTGGCTGTCCCTCATGCCTGGAATGTTCTCCCTTCTCATCTCTGCCTCTAGGCTTCTCTGACTTCCTTCAAGTCCCAGATGAAATCCTACCTTCTTCAGGAAGCCTTTTCCAATCCCTTTTCCCCTTTAATTCTAATGCCTTCTCTCTGTTGATTATTCCTAATGTACCCTGTAGATAGTTGTTGTTTAAAAAAAAAACATAGCTGTACATATTGTCTTCCCTATTAGACCATGAGATCTTTGAAAGGAGGAACTATCTTTTGCCTTTCTTCGTATCACCAGTACTTTGAACAGCATCTGGCACATAGTAGATGCTTAGTAAATGTTTATTGACTGACTAATTTTTAGGGGAAAAAATCTAAACTGTATTTCTAAAATAAAGCTTACCATGCTATTAGCCATAACTCTGCAAAGGAATCAAAGAGTCATTTTCTGTAGACTGTTTGAGGAAATTGACCTAGTATTTGGTTCCAGCTAAAAAGACAAGAAAAACACCTGACATCATTAGGAAGGCTTTGGGAAACAAAACAAAAGCCTTATCCTGACATTGTATAAAACTTGGAAAACTGTGTAAAGTTCTGCTTGTCGTACATCAAGGAAGACATAGCCAATAAAAATGATCCAGAAAGCAACAACTAAAATGATCTGGAAGATACATGTGTTTCCATATGTGGGGATGATTAAAACAACTAAAGCTCTCCAAATGAGAAAGCCTAAGACTGATCAGGGCTATGGTCAGAGT
>NW_020939996.1:0-1141 GCF_900497805.2 Vombatus ursinus | reverse complement strand
CAGAGAGTTGGACATGAATGAAACCATCAACAACAACAATATAGTACCCAAACCAATATCATTGGAATATGCATATTCCCATGCATAATATGAATAATTTCAGCATAACATTATTTGTGGCATTTTAGTAGCAGTTGAACAGCAGACTTTGTTTTAAATACCATTTGTGATGTGAATCTTGTAAATCAACCTGAAAGAGGAAAATGCTCACCAGAAATTAAATCAATGTAAAAGGAAACAAATTAGAAACTAGATTTAAAAAAAAAAATCAAGCTGTAGAACCAGTGAAAGTATTTTAAAAAGATACACCAAATATTATAAAAAGAAGTAAAGAAAATCTTCCAAAAATATTGAGAAATGCTGAGCTGAATTCAGCTCAAAACTCAAAACCATCAAAGGTAAAGAAAAAATTAAACATTTTCAGTGATAATATTACTATGACTAGAATAATAGATAAAATCTATTTAAAAGCACAAATAATGGAAAAAATTAATTCCTTTAACCCAGTATCTAATCACAAGGAGATTCTGGCAAGCAAGGCAGATGAAGCTATCAATACATATGCCTGGAGAACCCAATCTTTCCTGGGCAGCGGATTGCTTCCTTTCAAACTCAGTGTGTATTGCCTTCCTGGCGAAAGGGTCAAAAAGACTCGCCAAATCGGTTCACCTTCTTAGCTCTCCTCTCCTCGCTTCTCATCACTCTCCTCCCTCTTTGTGATCTCTTCCTCCCCGCCCCCTTCTTCTCTCCTCTAACCCTCCCCTTCCTTCCCCAGTCCTTCCACTCAGACTGCACCATTCTTTAGGAAGAACTGCGGGAAAAGGCGATAGCAATCAAATTTAAGTCAAACAGAGACTCTGTTTACTTAACTTTAACACTTCAGTGCTGCTACGCTTTTCGGGAAGCTGTACAGAGGTGATTCGTGGCTTGTTGTTGTCTCTTCCTCTCCCGCCCCCGTGCAACTTGAAAACCATGCCACTCCCTCTGAGCTTCATAGGGCAATAGAGTATAAATATAAATAGCCAGGGCTTCAGTCAATTAGTCTTTGCCACAGCGAGGGGGTTTTCTGACTTTGCACAGAACTGACCTGAACTGTGAGGTGAAAAGAAATGGCTCTTTCCAAATCTCCTAGGGTGACAAT
>NW_020939995.1:0-1027 GCF_900497805.2 Vombatus ursinus | reverse complement strand
CCCGGTTCCCCGGAAACCCACCCTGGGCTGGTGCCAAGAGGAGCTTTGGGTAGGAAACCCCATCCCCCCCCCACGTGCACCAGGCAATGCTGTATCCACCCTCCAGGCGGCCGCTTAGGTCTATTCTCTACTTGCCTGCCCAGGTGTCCGGCACGGCCAGGGTCCCCAACAAAAAGAGAGAGCGCAGATAAGGATCCATGGTCCCCAGACAGAGAAGCCCAGGATCACCGAGACCAGTCTGCGCTGGGTTTGCAGAAGGGCGAATTCCTAACTTCTGGTTGGCTTCACAGAGACTCTGCCGGCCAATAGCAAACGAGAGGAAAAAAACGTCATTGGTGACTGGGCAGAACGAGCACTCAGGTTAGGAGGCGCAAACTGAAACTGACTCGGAGGAAATCCCCAGCATTACAGACCTTGGCTCTGTGTCCTTCCCAGAAGAGCCTCTGAATCTGTGGAGCGCCTGACTCTGCCTCCCTCCCATCACCACTCCAGGAACACCAGGCTCTTGTGCTCCCGGCTTGAACCAGAGAAAGAAACGGCCCTAGCCCTTAACCCTCCTCTGCTGGCCTTCCAACCCCAGCCCTCCTCAGTGTGACCCTTTCCCCTCCTTAGAAGTGAGGAAGACAATGTCCCCACCCAAAATTGAGGCTGTCTGAGGAGTGAAGACATCTGCAAACTGATTAGTGGAGGGGTGTGTTGCCACCTCCGTTTTATTGACCTCCATCCCAGCTGTGACTCAGACAAGTTTTGTAACGTTCCCAGGCTGTGTAGATAAGAAAGGGATCCAAGAATAATGACTGAGTTAGAGTCCAATAAATGGAATCTGGAATCCGAGTAGAAGACTTTCTCTCACGGTAAAAGGGACAGCTAGGTCCCCAGTGGTTAGAGCTCAGGGCCCTCAGTCAGGAAGACCTTAGTTCTAATCCAGGCCTCAGACATTTACTAGCAGTGTGGGCAAGTCATTTAACCCTGTTTGCCTCAATTTCTTCATCTGAAAAATGAGCTGGAAAAGGAAATGGCAAACCAC
>NW_020939994.1:0-1403 GCF_900497805.2 Vombatus ursinus | reverse complement strand
AGAATACCTGTGGCAAGTCTATCAAGAATGTTTTAAATTACAAGGAATGGGGAAGGAGGAAGTGGCTGAGGACTATTCTTCCAACTGGACGCCATAATAAGTAGCTAAAATGAAGAAGACCAGCAGATGAGAGCCTCATAACCACAGCAGACAAAATCCAAGGAAGGAGCCAGTAGTAAAATCCATGGCTTTGAAGGTTTATACACAAACATCCAAAGTTTAAAAGATGAGAAAAAGGAATCAGAGGTCATGATGTAAGAAGGCAAACCCAGCCTGATAAGTAAGTGCAGGGCAGTTGTTCTTTGAAAGACCAGGACCTAATGATATCAAAGGGGCCTAGGAGGAGGTCTTAAACTAACTGTAGATTCAGCTCCTTTCTGAGGTGCAGCCAAGTTCATTGACTGAATGAGAAGCTCCAGAGTCAGTGAATTCCAGTGAGCCCAGGCAGAAACCATTGGCACTAAGGGCATCTCAGAGAGGAAAACACAGGTTGACAGAAGCCCCAGTGAAAGGAGAGATCTTTCCACAACTGCACCTCAAGATACCTGTCTATCCCCAGACATCATAACATGGCAAAAATCACAGAACACAGAAAAACAGTTCAGCAAAGCTTACAAAATGATCACGTCTGAAGTGTTATGCAATATTCTGATCCCAAAGGCAGCCCTGACCCTTATATTTCTATAGAAATCATGGAATTGGGATCTAGTTGGCTGGGATCAAGGTTAGCCTTTGGAATTCACCTGCACTTCACAGCCTTCCAGGGTTATTTTTTTTTTATATTAGTGTCCTCATTTTATGTATTGTTGACATAGTCCTGCTTATTTCATCGTTCATTTGGATAATACAAATTTTCTCATTTTCTCTAAATCCCTCACATTTTGTTATTTCTTCCATAGCCCAAATCCCCTACACAGACCCACCCTCCCATAGAAACATTACTGTGGTGGCTGGATTGGGGCCAAGTATTTGCACATAGGGACCCATGCATGTCACAAAGCTGGCTTTTGATCTTGAAGGAACTTTTTTTCCAGCATAAGGCAGGCAGTGAAGCCCAGCAGAGACATGGGGACATGACAACATCCTGTCCCATCATCTTCCTGTCATAGAGTATGTGAGGTGGGTGTCCAGCCGCCTTGCTGATGAGAATGAAGAACAAGTGAAAAGCGTGGGCCAGGATCTGAAGTGAGGAGCTGACCACAAATCAGAATGAGAAAACCATGAGTGGACATGCACAGGGGAATGATGATGAAGATGATGATGATGATGATGATGATGATGACAGCTATCATTTCCATAGTGCTTTAAGATTTGTGAAGCATTTTGCAAAAAACTAAATCTCATTTGATCCTTATAACACCCTTCAGAATAGGTGCTATCATTATCACCATTTTAGAGATGAG
>NW_020939993.1:0-3527 GCF_900497805.2 Vombatus ursinus | reverse complement strand
AATGGACATCTACTTTGTTTCCCATTGTTTTCAGTTTTTTTTAATCACATCAGGAGCTTCTTAGGTACCTGACATTTTCCCCTCTATCAAACGCTAGGTTTTTCAAACACTAAGATCCATTGTTTCTGATTCTCCCTTGTGTAGTCTGTTCCAGTGTTTTCTCTCTTTTTTAAACAATATGAAGTTATTTGATGATTGTTGCTTTATTTGAGGTGAGGACATGTTATTTTTTCATCTCTACTTCTTTTAATAATTTCCATTGATATTCTTGATCTTTTGTTTTTCCAAATGAATTTTGTTATTATTTCATCAAGATCTATAATGTATCACCCTAGTCATTTGATTGTATTAAAAGAATATAGTAATTTTGATATATTGTTGTTTTTATTATATTAACAAGGCCTATCTATGAGCATTTAATATTCTTCCATCTATTTTCATTATCATTTATTTTGTTAAGGGGCATTTGTAATTTGAATCTTTATGGGTCTTTTGTGCAGTTGTCAGTGTGATTCCAAGATATTTTATGCATTTTGTAGTTATTTGGAATGGAATTTCTTTTGCCATTATTGCTTATTAGATTTTTGTTTTTATTTTGCTATTAACCAGTACTTTAGTTTCTACTTTGTTTTAAGGAAAAGATTTTAGTTCAACCTTAGGGGAAAAATCGTTGGACTCTTTTGTGTTAACTCATAAGGAAATCTAATTTTGCTTAGGTTTATTATTTACTTATGTCTATTATTTGATTTTGAATAAACACCTATGTGTAGCATGTACCAAGGTGTAGACATCTTTTATAGACCTCTCATTTGGTGAACACTATCCTCAACATTTGGAATTAATTACTTAGTGTATTTGCATATCTCATCTCACAACTTTTTTTTCCCAATTGGATTAAAATTAGTATCAAACAAACTGGAAGTAAAATGAAGTTTAAAGAAGTATGCTTTGATCTATATTCAGATTCCCTTAGTTCTTTCTCTGGAGGTGAATAGCATTTCTCATCATAAGTGCTTGGGAATTGTCTTAGACCATTTTATTGCTGAAAATAGATGCGTCATTCATAGTTGATCATCATATAATATTGCAGTTACTGTGGGACAGTGTTGCTCCACTTCTGCTCACTTCACTTTGCAATAGTTTATGTTAGTCTTCTCTTCCCAAAATGCTATTAAACTGTACATACCCTTTCATCCAGTAATAGTGCTCACATTGAAAACTTCATAATGATCTCTCTCATGCCAACAGAGCATACCCTGGATAAAATGGACCAATCCAGTTACAAATAAAATGAACAAAAAATAGCTCTATAAGCAAGCAGAAGTGCCAGGAGTAAGTTCAGAAATCCCAGAAAAAACATCTTAAGTAGATACAAAATTTGCTGAAGATAAAAAATGACAAAAGCTTGGCATGCCTTCCTAATTAAAAATGCCATTGGGATAAGCTGAGAAACTATCAAGAACACAGAAAAGCCTCATGAGCAATCCATTGGTATTGACGGTAGATTGGAGTGATGGACAGGGATAGACACTGAGTATTTAACAATGATATTTAGATTCTCTGTGTCACTAACGTTCCCCAGGGTTTTAGAACCAATTCTGGGGGAAACTTCTCTCTGCAGCTCAGGGAGGGGACTCATCCCACTGGGAGGCAGTTGCTCTTCCTCACACTAAACAGAGAAAGACATGAAAATGGAGCTCCTCCCTCAACCAGCTTGGGCTGGTTCCAGACTTGGGCTGCAAAAACAGGAACCCTGCTGTCAAGTTAACGTAGCTTAACTGGCCCAAGGAATGTCACTCCCCCCTCATTCTGGCATTCTGTTTTGTACCTTACATAGAAACAGTTAGCCATTCAGCACCTTTGCTGTTTTGTTTTGTTTTTACAACCTATGCAGGAGCCTAATAATTGAGCGTTTCTCATACCCACAACCTCCCTGGGAAGTGGGTTCCACTACTATCCCCTTATAGAAGAGTAAACTGAGGTAAATAGACTTCATTCACCAAAGAAAGATTCTATAGCCTGATTCTTTTTGCGCTGCTTGCTCATGATTCCAGCCAATTACTTTAGTTATAAACTCTTTGTTAAGATAGGAGTCTGCTTCCAGTGTGGAGAATGTACTGTCCCAAGTTTCAGGGGTTTTGTGCAGCTGTTTTCAGAGACACTTCTAGGGACTTGTAAATTTTCAATTCTTGCAAGGTGCTCTGATCAAGGGTGACGTGTTTACTCCTTTCCTGGCCTGTGCCCTGGTCTATGAGTGACCATAGGCACTCTTTTCTGTCTTGGAACTGTGAGGAGGATTTCCTCTCCACAGCCACTACAAGCTCCACCATGCCAGCACTTCTTCTCTCCTGGGGACCACCACCCAGAACTGTGACCCAGATCCTAGCACAAGCAATGCAAGAGAATCCTGCACCAGCAGAGAGATGACTGCATTTCCCCTCTGATCAGCCACTTGATTCCCCCTCAGTCTGTGGGCCTGAAGCTCTGGAGAGAGCCTCCACCCTGGGGCTGGGCTCGGGGAGCAGAGCTGGGACCCTGCTCTTTTCTCTCACTGCAGACACAGACTTTTCCTACTGATTTCTAAGTTGTCTTTAGCATTCATGGGTTGAGAAGTCTGGAATCCACCACAGCTTTCCACGATTCAGTCCTCTGAGGCCTGCTCCAGGTTTGCTGCAGCCTGTGCACCCATGCCAAACTGTGTTCCTCTCCCAGCCTGGCGCGATATACCTTTCCAATTAACCATCTAGGTTGTCTTGGGCTAGAAATTTGTTTCACTATGTCTTTTTGTGGGTTCTGCTGCTTTAGAATTTGTTTAGATTAATTTTTTACAGGTATTTGGAGGAGTTCGGGGAAGAGTTCAAGCAAGTCACTGCTTTTACTCCACCATCTTGGCTCCACCCCTCAGTATTCTTTAAAGTGTCATTATTACTGATAGTTTAAAATTAAAGTTGAGACTGAATTGTGTATGATGAGGTAATTCTAAGAAACAAAACTGGGAAAGAAAAGAAAAAAGGGAGCAATTATATTATAAAAATAAGGCATGAAAGGAAGAACTAATACAGAGGAATCAGGTGGAGGTGGAGGGCTGGTAATGTTAGAATCTTAGTCTCATCTGGGTTGAAGAAGAAAGACTTACATCTGGAAGAGTGTAGAAATCTTCTGAATATGTAGAGAGGTGAGAAAACCAGGGTACAGAGTGGGAGAGAAAATTGGGGGATGTTTAAAGGATATGTGAATTAAGATTAGGGGATGGGGAAACTCTTGAGGGGTAGGTGAAGTGAAGTGGGTGAAGTATGAGAGTGGGAGCAGAAGATGAGATAATACAGATAGGATAAAAAGGCTGAGAAAAAAAGTGAATAAAAATAAAATGGAAGGAAATTCACAAATTATTATTATAACTTCGAAAGTGAGTGGGATGTTTATAGCAGCACTCTTTGTGGTGGCAAAGAACTGGAAATTGCAGGGATCCCCATTAATTGAGGAATGGCTGAACAAGTTGTGGTGTACGGTCGTGACAAAATACTAAT
>NW_020939992.1:0-1347 GCF_900497805.2 Vombatus ursinus | reverse complement strand
TTTCTGATCTTCCTTGTGTTCTCTTATGTGCAAAAAAAGGAAAAAAAGTCACAGTATCCCACTTTTCTGCACTTTAGTTCCTCGGTAAAATGAGGAAGAGGGTAGACTAGATGGCTTCTGAGGCCCCTTCCATCTCTATATCTATGATTATAACTAGATCACTGTAAACTCAGTCTCCAGGATGTCACAGAACAGTGTGGAGCCAGTAGAAGCCAGGGGATAACCAGTATGGAGGCATCTTGTACCATGGAGTTGAAACCAGGAAGAGCAGCAGATGCAAAGTGGAGTGAGCTGATGTCCAGTTTCTGCCCCCTATAAAGGAGGACATTGGGAGGAGTTTGGTACTCTACCCTGCAGCCCTTCAGTCAGAGGGAGAGGAGGCTAAGGGTGGTGGTATTAATCAAGGCTTGAATTAGCAGCATAGTGCTGACTTTAGAGTCAATCTAGAATGACCCTTTAATTTTACAGCGGCATTTTAACCCAAATCTTCTGACTCCAGAACCAGTGATCTTTTCAATGTATCAGTCTCTCCACAAATTTTATATTTGTAAAGTGCTTAGTACGATGTCTGGCACATAGTAGGAGCTTAATGGCAGCCTTTCTTTGGTTAGTTTGTCACGATGTGAATAGCAAGCAACATTTGAGGATTGAATCCATTGATTATATATTGCTCTCACCACATGATTGGCTAATGTCTCTTTTCTGTCATATGTCTTCCTAATGAGATCCTTTATATCACATCTCCAGCACAGTTCTTCATAGACGATATATTGCAATCTACTCCTGTGTACCATGGACTTATTAATTACCTGTGAGGTGACCTGAAATTTAAATTTTTTAAAGCCTGTGATATTGCATGAGTCATAGCCATATATCATCATTGAAAGAATATTAGTTTTTAAAGATAAAACATTTTTTATGTTGGGAAGTTAAAAGTTTGGAGTTACTAAAAATATTGCACATTTTCCCAAATGCAATTCAGTCTGTTTTCCTTCCATTATTGACTTCTCAGTCCATTTCATTGACCAAAATGTCTGCCCATGATATATTTATAGATGGATCAGCTCTATGAATTGAACATCTGGATGCATACAATAAACCAGACCAGGAGTTCTTAACCTTTTCTATATCTCCTACCTCTTTTTTTGGAAGTCCATGGACCCTTTCTCAAAATAATGTTTTTAAATAATTAAAAGAAATGCTAAATTTCAGTTCTGAATCAGTGAAAATAAATATGCATTTTTCATCTAAATTTATAAATTCTTTGAAAATCTATCCATGGACTCTTTGGAAGTCCATTGAGTCTATGTTAAGAAGCTCTTGCCTAATATAATAAGCATTTTGATC
>NW_020939991.1:0-12484 GCF_900497805.2 Vombatus ursinus | reverse complement strand
CCCTAATAAATTCTTATTTTCTTTGTGACTATGCATTCTTTATTTTTGTTTTTTGTTTAGGAAATTGGGGTTAAGTGACTTGCCCAGGGTCACACAGCTAGTAAGTGTCAAGTGTCTGAGGCCAGACTTGAACTGAGGTCCTCCTGACTCCAAGGGTAGAGCTCTATCCACTGCACCACCTAGCTGCACCACCATGCATGACTATGCATGCTTTTTGACACTTTTTTTTAGCTAAATAAACTACTCAAACAGAGCTCCTCTGAATAAATAATGGTGACAGTATTGTTTATTGCCTCTATGGACAATAGCTATCAGTTCAAGTGTTTCAAACCCACCTAACAATAGCAATTAATAAGGGAGTAAAGATACATGTGCCTGGGAGAAGATTTTGCGCCCAGAAGTTGCCAGAGAACAACAGCTAAGTAAGAATATTCCAGAATATAATTGTTAGCAATGTGCAGAGGTCATTATGTGTTTAAAATCTCTAAGCACGTTTCATCACCACACTGAAATACTGGTTTAGAAAGATAGACAGATGTAGACATATAGGTATCTCAGGTTGTAAAACATTTCTAAAAAGTTCTGCAAAAATTAATATGGTGATTTACTTATGTTGCAAAGACAGAGCTAGGTTCAATTCAATTTCACAGATGTTATTCAGATCCCACTAGAATGGGGCAATTAGGACTTTGCCACAGGGTGCTGAATTTAGAGGATGCTGATAGAACTTTTAGTATAGCATAGAAGCAAAAGAGCTTATCCCTTAGCAAAAGTAGTTAAAATAGGAAGCTAACAGATGGAACTGAAGTGAACTGTACCCCTGCTCTCACCACCAGTAGCAGGCTCCTTACAGTAGCTTCATGCTGATATCCTGGGGTCTCTGCCATTCCACATTCCTCTAATTTCAATTGAGGCTGTACTTCATACCATTTGCTCTGATTTGTGGCACTTGCTTAGGTGCAAAATTCCTAGCTACAAAATTCCTGCCACTATGTATAAGGCCCAATGATGGGTGCTAGATCACCATCCCACAGTGAGTTGACTTGGAAAATTTGGACAGGGAAGGAATTGTGCTAGGTTCTGTGGCAACCCTTTCTTAGCAGCATTCTAGAAGCTCTGCATGATTAGAGTTGTATCTAATAGTAATTCACTCTTAGGTATAATGGAAACTCATAGAACATAGATGAGGAATTAGCTAGTTATTTATCTAGTTAAATCCTATCATTTTGCAGGTAAGTGAACTGAGGCTAGCCTAGAAAGCAAGCTTCTCTCCCCCCGCCTTTATTATATTTATTTAAAACATTCTTTATTTAAAAAAATAGAATTCCAAATTCTCTTTCTCCCTCCCTTCTTACCATTGGCAGGCAAGCAATATGTCAATTTACACATGTAAAACCATGCAAAAGTTATTTCCATATTAGCCATGTTGCCCCCCTAAAGCAAGAAAAATAAAGAAAATGAAAATAATTATACTTCAGTTTGCACTCAGAGTTCATCATCTCTTTGAAGGTGGTTGGTATTTTTCATCATGAGTCCTTTGGAACTATCTTGAATTATTGTTATCGATCAGAGTAATTAAATCTTTCACAATTAGTTATTGTTACAATATTGCTGTTACTGTGTACGGCGATCTGGTTCTGTTCACTTTACTCTGCATCAATTCACATAGGTCTTCCCAGGTTTTTCTGAAACCATCTTGAGAGGAAATCTTTACTAAGTGATTTGCCCAAGGCTAGTTAATGGCAGAGGCCAAGCTCTCAAGGCTATTTGGTAATAGAATCTAAACTGGAACCCAAGAAATCAGAGCAGTCCCTATTAAAGCAAAACAATCCCGCCCTTTCACCCCTTAAAAAAGCTCTGGATCACAATAAAACATACCTAAACATCATGAGTCTCACTGGTATATCTCTGACAGTAATTTCAGTCCATTCCATGTTGGACTGGGCCAAAGGCTAGACACTGGGACAGAAAGTAAAGTGGAAATGTTAGGAGAAACATGGATCCTTGTCATTGTTTCTGTAACTACTGGCAGGAACGAGATGACATCAAAGTTCATAGACTGAGAGTTGGAGGGGACTAAAAGTCTTCATTTTGGAGATGAGAAAACTAAGCCCCTTAGAAGTAAAATGGCTTGTCCAAGGTCACACAGCTATTAATAAGCAAAGCCAGGATCCTTCAACTATAAATCTAATACTCATTTCACTATATCACACTGCCTCCCTTCTAAAACATTAAAAAAAAACCTATAAAGTATTAAGGTAACTGATTTCCTACCTACTTGATAAATGTTTTAGACACAGGATCTCTGGTAAAATGAAGCCATAGAGTCTACTGATGAATAGTTAAGAAAAAGGTGACTAACATGGTGTGATATACTATAAGTACACTATAAGTACGTGATATCTGTGATATACCATAAGTATCACTGGACTGGGACTTAGCAGATTGAGGTTTTTCATTCTGATCTTTTTTTTTTTTTTTTTTGGTTAGGTGATTGGGGTTAAGTGACTGGCCCAGGGTCACACAGCTAGTAAGTGTTAAGTGTCTGAGGCTAGATTTGAACTCAAGTCCTCCTGACTCCAAGGCCAGAGCTCTATTCACTGCACCACCTAGCTGCCCCATTTTCATTCTGATCTTGCCACTCACTAGTTATGCAACTCACTTAACCTCTCAGCCCTAATTTCTTCTTATACAAAATGAAAAAGCTGCATCAGGTCCCTGAGGTCTCTAAGGTTTGAAATGTAGTGATTTTGTGGTTGCCAAAAGGCAACATAATGTCACAGGAAGAAGGCTGGTCTTGTAGTCAAAAGATAGATTTTTTTCCCAACGATGCTGTGTGATCTTTAACAAGTCATCTGACTCCTCTGGAGCTCATTATTCTCATCTGTAAAACAGAGGTAATATTATCCACACCTCTTCTTTCTCAGGGTGGCTGTGATGGGAGCATTTTGTAAAGAGCTGTATAAATGGGAATTGTGGTTATGTCCTCATTTATGAGTCAATAGACAGAAGTCTTCAACAAGTAGTAGCAGGAGAAAATGCAGTTGAGCTTCTCCACTTATCCCCTCTAAAGAGATCTAGAAAACACATCAGATCAAATCTTGATCTGGAAATTGGAGGAAAGAAAATCAGTTACTTTTCTAGCCCAGGCTGGCATAGGGAGACAAATACTAAAGACACTGGGGATGAGGTATGGCCAGGGACTGCCATGTAGAGCATTCAAGTAGAAGAAGACATTGGGCACTTGGGCAAGGAGAGTTTCCAAATCCAGCAAAGAGGGTCTGTGAGTAGTTCAGTTATGTTTTGTTTTTGTTTTTGTTTTTGTTTCTTATTTTGGATAGGCAATGGGGTCAAGTGACTTGCCCAGGGTCACACAGCTAGTAAAAATTATGTGCCTGAAGTCAGATTTGAACTCAGGTCCTCCTGAATCCAGGGCTGGTGCTCTATCCACTGTGCCACCTAGCTGTCCCTCAGTTATGTTTTGGTGATCTAAAAAAATAATAGATAGGGAAGGAAAGAGGAAAACCCAAGAGAGAAGGGAAGAGAGAAGGACAGGGGAAATTATCTTATGTAGTCTGGGTGCACAAATGGGAATCTACAAAAACAAGAAGGAAAGATTGGGGGGAGCAGTTGCTATTTGAACCTTTCTGTTATCTGAACTGATCAAAGGAGGAAAAATGTATTTTCTTTGTATCTCCAGAATTTGGCACAGTGGCTAGCACATAGTAGGAACTTAATAAATGCCTATTGGCTAACTGACTGACACACATAGTTGGTTACAGAAATACATTTCACTCAATAGGAAAATAGACAGAAAAAAGGAAAAAGGGGAATAAGAGGGAAGTAGATTAAGGAAGGGAGTTATGCTAAGCAAAACAGTCTCTAATTACAGATGCACAAAAATATTTATAGTAGCTCTTTTTGCTGTGGCAAAGAAATGAAACCTGAGGGGGTACCTACCAATTGGGAATGGCTAAACACATTATGGTATACAAATATGATGGAATACAATTGTGCTGTAAGAAAAGATGAAAGTGATGATTTAAAAAAAGTCTGGGAAGACTTGTATGAGTTGAGCAGAGTGAGTTGAGAAGAACCAGAATGGTTTATAAAGTGAAAGCAATATTATAAAGATAAGCAACTTTAGACTTATGAGCTCTCATGAATGGAATGACTAACAACAATTCCAGAGTATTCATGATGAAACATGCTTCCCACCTCCCGCTAGAGAGGTGATTGACTCAGAATGCAGATGGAGACATGTTTTTTTGGACATTGCCAATGAGGAAATTTGTTTCACTTGACTATACATGTTTACAATTGGGGTTCTGTTTTCTTTCTCAAATAGAGGAAGGTGGGAGGAAGAGAAGATAGATTTTTGCTGATTGAAAAAATTAATTTTGTTTTAAAAGGAGAGAAACATTGTGGCACAATGAATAGCTTTAAAGTCGGGAGGATCTAGGTTCAGGCTCTGCTTCTGACACATATTGGCTGTGTTACCCTGGGTAAGTTGCTTACTTATTCCTTCAGCTCTCTGGGTAACACTCAGATTATAAAGTGCCAACCTATATTGGTAGAGAGAGTTTCCTCACCTGTGAGTTCCTTATACCAATGAAATCAGAGGTCTAGTTCCTATTCCTATAAAAGAACTAATAGAATTCAGAGGATTTCTGATTATGTCCTCTATAAATGCTTTCCAGGTTATAATTATAAGGATTAATTCAAGTAGAACTTGACTAATTTCTTAGGTGGAATTAACACAAAGAGACCCCTTCTCTTTGTCAAGACTCTATTACTTCCCCAGGCTGACACACACAGAAGGGTGTTTAAGGTTGAGCTACCAGGAGGATTAGGAAAGCTTTATCCCTGGAAATCATCAAGATTTGGATAGGTAGCCATCAGTTCTGAATGGATTAGCCACAGCCTATAATCCTGCCAAGGGCAAGGGGCTGAGCAAGATGGCCCCTTGAGTATTCTTATAACCGAATCAATACAGCGACATTTATATCTGTAAAAATCCTTCCAGTGGCAGACAAAGCTCATATGCAAAATGACCACTATCTCATGGAAGATTATTCACTTCATCCTCCTGATTCCTCTTGTAAATAACTCTGGTGTTTAATGTGTCCTGCAGGCATCACTTAGAGTTCATTGATTGCATGTCATAGCAAAAAATGGCTGTCATGGACCTTGCTGAATAATCTGACAAGCTAACACACACACACACACACATTCATGCACAAAGCCATTAAAAATCCCAAGCCAACAGAAAACCCACTTTGGCAATGTTGGGGAAATGTACTTCCTGCCTCTTTGCCTCTTTCCTTTTGATTAATGTAGCACTTCAAAAACATCCTTTCCCAACATAGATATTTCATTTTCCCTCCTCCTGGCATGGTGTCAGTAGAGCATGAGTTATCACCAGCTCAACTTAGAAGTGCCTTTTTATGAACACATCTCATTTTCAGTCCATGGCTGTGCCTCCAGCAGAATATCCTGGGTGAGAGGAAATCATTGCCTAGGAATCCCCTTGTGCTCTTGCCTCTGCTGGCCATTTCTTCCCTAGCAAGTTTGCCATGCAATTGATTTTTATTCTCTTCTCAATGGAAAGATAAATGAGTTTTTATTTCCTGTGGAAATAGTTTGCTCTGCAGGGTCCTAGTACCCCTTGAGAAGCCCTGGTATTGCTGGTTTCTCCCCCCTATTGATTTTTCTTTCAAACATTTTATTAACTTTATGTCATATTTGAACCACAAATTATTGTTGTTGCTTTCCAAAAGTAGGAAATAACTTCCCTGGGGTTGCTGAGAGATAATGGTTACGATAATTGCCAATTCAAGACAAGCCATTTGTGGGCATTTCCTGTGATGGTTGTAACACATACAGTGGTAGGTAGGGCTTGAGTTTCCTACTTCCAGCCTTCCCACCCGAATCCTTAGCTCTCATTCATGTCCTCTTAAATGGCTTCTTTTTTCTTCCTTGCATTAAGTTCCTTCTCTACAATACAAATGCCACTAGCGGAAAGCCGCTCAATGTGGTAGAATGTGCACAGGCAATTTTTTAAAATGACTCAGAAAAGGAAAATTCATTGTAGCAGGAAAATGGATTTGCCTTCAAAATGGAAACATTCAAAGTGGAAAATGTGCAGCAGTAATAATGTGGAGAGCATAGTGTCTTTTAAATGGTCTTGAAGACTTGCAATTTTTTGTGCTCAACTTCCTTTTGTGTTTTCCAAAGAGAGCCCAAGTCAGCATGACTCCCAACTCAATAGAAAAACAAGTCAATTCAACAAATGTTTATTAAATGCCTACTGTTATATAGGCCTCTGTATTCAGTGCTGAGGATACAAAAATGAACTGAGACACAGTCCCTGTTGTCAAGGAGTTTACAATTCTCTTGTTTTGGTTTTAACAATTCTCATCATTTTTTTCTGTGTGTCTTCACCCCTCCCCAACTCCTTCACAGCATCTTTATTACTTATTGCTTTCAACTTTCTGCTAGAACCACTCTTTTCTTTCAAAGTTATCCTGTTGTGATCCTCTGGGATCCTGCCTGGATGTCAGTTTTATTCTCAGAATTGTACAGAAAACCTCAAAGCTGAAAAGGATCTCACAGGACATTTAGTTCAACTCTGGCCAGGAATCTCTTCTACAGTATTGCAGATAATCAGTCAATCAATGAACATTTATTAAGTTCCTATTATTTGCCAAGCACAGTGCTAAGTGCTGGGAATACAAAAAGAGTCAAAAGACAATCCCTGCCCTCAAGGAACTCACAATCTAATGGGAGAGACAATGTGCAAATATATACAAAGCAAGCTATATACAGGATAAATAGGAAATAATTAACAGAGAGAAGACACTGGAACTGAGGGATTGGGGAAGACTTCCTATAGAAGATGGGATATTAGATGGGACTTAACAGAAGACAGAGAGGTCAGTAGTCAGAGAGGAGGATGGAGAGCATTCCTGGCATGATGGAAAATGTCCAGAGTTGAGAGATGGAGTGTCTTATTTGTGGAAAAGTTGGGAGGACAGCATCACTGGATCAGAGTATGTGTTGGGGAGTAAGATGTAAGAAGACTGGAAAAGTAGGAGAGGTTATGAAAGGCTAGAATACCAGAGCATTTTATTTACTCCTAGGGGCAATAAGAAGTCACTAGAATTTATTGAGTAGAGAAGGTGACATGATCAGATTGTGTTTTAGGAAAATCATTTTTGTAGCTGAATGGAGGATGGATTGGAATGAGGAGAGATTTGAAACAGGCAGACTTACCACCATGCTATTGCAATAATTAAGGCACGAGGTGATGAGGGCCTGCATCAGAGTGATGGCAGTGCCAGAGAAAAGAAGGGGGCACATTTGTGAGATGTTGCAAAGGTGAAATTGACAGGCTTAGACAGCAGCATGGACATGAGGGGTGAGAGATAGTGAGAAATCTAGGTTGACTCCTAGGTTATAAGCCTGAAGGGCTAGGAAGATGTTGTTGTCCTCTACAGTAAAAGGGAAGGTAGGAGTGGGGGAGGATTTGGGGGGAAAGATAATGAGTTCTGTTTTGGACATACTGAGTTTAAGATGTTTACTGGACATCCAATTGGAGATGTCTGAGAGGCAGTTGGAAATTCAAGATTGGAGGTCAGCAGAGAGATTGGGGCAGGAAAGGTAGATTTGAGAATCATCAGCATAGAGAGAGAAATTAGATCCATGGGAACTGATGAGATTATCAAGTGAAGTAGTATAGAACCAGAAGAGAAAACAGCTCAGGGTAGATCCCTGAGGGACATCTACTGTTAGAAGGCATGATATGGAGGAGGATCCAGCAAAGGAGTCAGAGAAGGAGCAGAATAAGTAGGAGGAAAATGAGGAGAGAGTGGTGTCCAAAAAATCTAGAGAGAAGAGAAAGTGATCAACAGGGTCAAAGGTTGTGGAGAGGATGAGGAGAATGAAGATAGAGAAAAGGCCATTGGATTTGGCAACTAAGAGATCATTAGTAACTTTGGAGAGAGCAGTTTTGGTAGATCTATAAGGTTGGAATCCAGGTTGTAAGAGGTGAAGAAGAGAGAGAGGAGAAAAAATAGATGCACCTATTGCGGTTGGCCTTTTTGAGAAGTTTAGCTACAAAGGGCAAAAGAAATATAGGACTATATCAGTGTGAAAGGAAAGATCAAGTGAGGTTTTTTTTTTTCAGAATAGGGAGACGTGGGGGTGTTTGTAGGCTGTAGGAAAGAAATCAGTATATTGGGGAGGGTTGGGGTTTCTTTTTTCATAGAACCAAGTTCTAGATGTGTTATGATCTGTATTGGTGTTTCACCACATATATATTGATGTAACTCAAATTACTAAAAACCTTGCTTACCGAAAAATGGATTAACTTGTATATGAAAAAGAGAATGTTCCAGAAATTGAAATTTCTTCTCTAATGTACACACATTCATTGGCATGTTGGAAAGAAATATTTCCCCATTGGCAGTATCTTCTATGGGGCTGCCCCCATAGTGGTATGTGGTGTGATGTTAGAAGGTGGGGAAAAGATGATGTGGTAGAGCAGAGAGATTTGTTAAGTCTGGGCTCTGGGAATGTAGGGCTACCTCCATCTCTCTTAGTAGGGTGAGTTTTTAATGTGAATACCCAGTCACATAGCTTTATATGTGCTAAAGACCTAAAAGTGGGAACCTAAAGGAAATTAGGTGGAAGGTTTCAGATTCATTGGATTTCAGAACTAGAAACAATTCCCACTTCTAGAAAAAATGTAAGGTTTAACAACTTCTTGCCTCGTAACAGCCCTGGGAAGTAGTAGTCCTCAACTCTCATTTCATGCATAAGAAAATTGAAACCAAGCCCCATTTAAATAAAGGGAATTGACCAAGGTCACATGGCTAGTTAAAGTCAGAGTTGGGACGAGACTCCAGGTCTTTCATCTCACAGTCCAAGTTCTTTTTGTTATCACATGTAACTTCACCTTAAATAATTCAAATGCTGAACACATTCAGTCCTTCCTTTACATTTTTATTTTCTTGTGACTTAATCTATGATTGTATTTGCTATAGGCAATTGTCTGTTCTCTTGACCTAGTGGAAGGTAGTGTAGCAGAGTGGAAAGGGTACTGGTTCTGAAGTCAGAAGACCTAGTTTTAGGTTCTGGTCACTTATTAGTTTTGTCTCAGGTCCACAAATTTCTCTTCTCTAGACTTTATTTCCTCATTTTTGAAATGAAGAGGTTGGATTCAGAAGCCACATGCGGCCTCAAGGCCTCAGGTTCCCCACCCCTGGCTTAGATGATCTCCAAAGTCCTTTCTAGTTGTAAATAATTACAATAGCAAAATATGATGTTATATCATAATAACATAACACAACATAATATAATATGAAATGACATGATATGATAATATACTGGAATATACCACAATATATAATGCTACATATATCACATCTATGCTCCTAGATATTGGAAGAAAGAGAGGTGTTATTGATTTAAGAAAACTGGGCAAGATGAGGGCAAATTCTGTAGGTGGCAGAGAATTTTTCTTGCTGGCTAAGTTCTGAAAGCCATTGGAAAGGTTAATATACAGTATTTGCAGAGTATTAATTAAAGTTGCATTTAAACTGAGTGCCTGTACTTTGGTACAAGATGTCTTCCATATTAATTAGATGAGTCATGAAATATTATTAATACTTTTTTTTTATTAAAGGCAGGGTGACCTAAGAGCAATTGCACTTTAGTGTCAAGCAGAACAGTACTTATTTTAACATGCAATGATATAGGTAGACATTCTTCACTGGGTTCAAAATATGGTTCTGCATATCAGTTCAGGCAGAGTCAAAGAGTGCTGTCCAGATTCTAAAATCACTGTAATGCAGTTAAGAGGACAGTTATCGCTGCAGTACTTTCTATAAGATCTGGTATGTAGAGTCAACACTATACAAATCATAAAAGAGCAGAAAGCCTCACTTATTTTAATACTGACCATGATCCAGTTATGGAAGAAGGTTTCCCAGAGAAGATTCTGGGTGCATAGGCTAGAAGCACACTACTGATGGAATGAGGCTTTCTGAGAATCCTTACCTCACCTGTTTGGTAGCCAGTCTTAAATATTTTTATTCAGTGGTATAATAAAGACTCTGTCAATCTTTGTCTGTCTGTGTCTCACTGCTGCTCATTAGAGTGATCCATGTTTGGTTTGTACCACAGGAGAAAGGACTTTCTTAATGGAAAATCTTTTTCTGTGTCTCTCCAGAGGGATAAGTTGAAGCGTCTATAGGGTCAGGATATGAAAGAATTTGTGACGCTAACTGCATACAGATTTCTGCAGGCTTTAGTAGACTGCAATATCAATGAGTCAACTATGGGACAACACAAAGAAAAACTAATTGGATCTTGGTATGCATTAAGAAAGGCATAGCATCTAGGAATATAAAAGAGACAGTTGCACTCTGTCCTAGTTAGAAAACATCTGCAATATTGTATTAAATTTTGGGTACCATAGTTTAGAAAAGATATTAGTAAGCTGGATAGCATTCAGAAGAGGTCATCTAGGGGGAGTGAAGGACCTGGAGTCTGCCTCATCGGGAAACCAGTTGAAAGAAACACAATTTCCTAACCTGGGAAGAAGATTCAGGGGGGACTTGATAGCTTTGTTCTGTGATTTGAAGGGTTGTCACGGAAGAGAGATTAGACTTGTTCTGATTCACTCCACAAGGTAGAACCAGGAACAGTGGGTGGAAGTTGAACATTTTGGCTCAATGTCAGGTAAAACTTTCCAACCTTTTGAGATACTTATAAGTGCAATGGGCTACTTTGTCAGATAGTAGGCTCTCCATATCCCTGGATTCTTCAATCAGAAACTAGGTGACTACTTGTTGGGTATATTGGAGTAGGGGTGGTTCTTTTTTCAGGCGTGGCTTAGGCCGTGTGATTGCTACTGTCCTTTCCTACTCTAAAAAAAATTCCGTGATTCTGTCTCAGCTTGTACATGAGCCTTAAAGGTCCATGACCCTCTCCCTGTGTCTGTAGTTTGAAGGTACAACTTGAGGAAGACATAAAGTACCACATTCATGTCATGGTCTGTTACGTCTTAGTTGAAGCATAAAATCACAGTTTCTCTCAAATGAAATGAAGACAATTCATTGTTCTAATACCATTCCTGCTATTCATTAAGCAATTAGAGTAGTTTTCTGAAAACCTATAAAAATTCATCCAAGGAGAGTAAAACTATTATTCATGACGCAGAAGAGAGTCCGCTTCAGTCTGAAGATAATGAGGTCTCTTCTGCATGAGATCAGCTGCTTAATCAGCACATGCCTGGCCTCATAAGAGTTTTGCTGACACATGTTTTTCCCCTAAGTGATTTTAATCAAGCTTTCTGCTATTAGTTGAGAAAATGAAGAAAGAACACTTCCCTGGGAATCAGACAACTTGGTTAACTCTGGCTCTGGTAATGTTAGACCATAAGCAAGGTAGTTAATATTTTTGAATCTCGGTTTCTTTATCTGTAAAATAAAGGTATTGATCTATATGGTCTCTGAGGTCCCTTTCATCTCTAGAACTATGATACCATGAGTATATTAGGAGAGAATATTGGTAAATCACATTCATTGACTATTCAAAACCATGAGTGAAAACATTTAGGGGAAAGAGAATTAGATCCCAGATACCTTTAATTTATATTTGATCCGAGAAGTTCCCTACCTCATACCCCAGGATAACATGATTTGGAAGATAGGGTTTCATAGTTAATCAAAATAATCATTTATTGAATTTAGATAATGCCCAAGACATGATTGTGTTAGACACTGGAGAATATATAGAATAAAATAGTTCTAGGCCACTTGGTTATTGTTCTTTGCTAATATAGCAGAAATCACAGATTCAATTCCCATAGCCTACGTATTTCAATCTTGAGGAAACTATAAACTAACTTCCTCATTCCTGCTCCCAAACCTAGCCAGTTATCTTGGAGAAATGTACTAGTGATCCCGAGAGAGCCTTGGATATCAGTCTGCAGGGAAAGAACAGTTGCTTTGAACTCTGTGCTTTTTTTGAACAAATTGCTATTAGTTTAATGAGGTTTGACTGTGTTTTAGGTCATCTTCCTGATTAGAGCCTATTAACAACCACTGAGTTTTATTAATATTGCCAAATTTGAGCTTAAAACAGGGCAAGGGTTAATTTTCTGCCGTGTACAATGGTAGAATGTCTACATAGGTACCAGGCAACCAGATTGTTACTCTGTGCTTGGCTAGTCCTTGTAGATTTTGATCTTTAAATCATACTCACAGAAAAGAATCTATTGATTAATTGCAGCTCGATACACAGGAACAGCACACATATTGCTGAGCACATGGAGGGGCTGAGAGTGCTGAGCTCTAGCTGGGAGCATATCACAGAAAGTCAATATTTAGAATATGGCACCAAAGTTTGGCGGGTGCCCTTCACCATGGGAGCAAGATGTACATTTTTAACTCTCCTCCCTGGTAGAAGAGTTGGG
>NW_020939990.1:0-1321 GCF_900497805.2 Vombatus ursinus | reverse complement strand
GAGAGAAATACAGTTAGCAATCATAACTGGTAAAAAAAAAACATTCTAGAAGCCAAATTCCTCTGATAAAATCCTCATTACTCGAATATAGAGGACAGTGAGTCAAATTTATAGAAATAAGAGTCATTCCCCACCACATAAATGATCAAAAGATATGAAGTAATCAAAGCTATCTAGAGCCATATGAAAAAATGCTCTAAATCACTACAGATTGGAGAAATGCAAATTAAAACACAATTTAAGGTAATACCTCACAGGTATCAGCTAATAGGACAGAAAAGGAAAATGACAAATGCTGGAGGGGATGTGGGAAAAATGAGATATTAATGCACTACTGGCGGAGTTGTGAACAGATTAGACTATTCTGTAGAGCAATGTGGAACTATGCCCAAAAGGATATAAAACCATGCATACCCTTTGACCTAGCAATACCACTACTATGTCTGCATGCTAAAAGACATTTTAAAAAAGGAAAAAAACCTTTATGTGCAAAACTATTTATAGTATTTTTTTTTCTTGTGGCAAAGAATTGGAAATTAAAGCAATGTGCATCAACTGGCGAATAGTTGAATAAGTTGTGGTATATAATTTTGATGGAATGCTATAATTCTATAAGAAATGATAATCAAATGGTCTCAGAAAATCCTAGGAAAATTTACATGAATTAATGCAAAGTGAAGTAAGTAGAACCAGGAGAACCTGGTACACAGAAACAGCAATATTATTAAGATGAGCAACTGTGAACGACTTAGCTATTTTCAGCAATATAAAAATTCAAGACAACTCTGAAGGAATTGTGATGAAAAATGCTATCCATCCCCAGAGAAAGAAATGATGGCATCTGAATACAGATGAAAGCAACCTTTTTAACTTTATTTTGCTTGAGGGCTTTTTTCTGGTCTATGCTTTCTTTTACAAGGAGACTAATAAAGAAATATATTTTGCATGACTAAACATTTATAAGCTATATCAAACAGCTTGCCTGCTCAATGTAGCGGGGGCGGGGTGAGAGGGAGGAAGGGAGAGTATTTGGAACTCAAAATTTTTAAAATAAATGTTAAACATTGTTTTTACATGTAATTGGGGAAAAATAAAATACTAAATAAGCAGTAAATAATACTAACAACAACAACAACATGAGTGGACTGTTCCACAGACCATTTATGTAATATGAACTTACCCCACGGATGTGGAAAAGGGCAGGAGGGAGTTAGGAAGGGGAATGCACCCTGGTGGAGAAGGGGCCAGGCCATGGTTCAAGGACACGTGGGGGATGGACACAGAGAAGCAAGAGCAAGAGGAGGAACACATGCCTAGTGGG
>NW_020939989.1:0-1460 GCF_900497805.2 Vombatus ursinus | reverse complement strand
GTGCCAGGCACTATGCTAAGAGCTTTACAATTATTATCTCATTTGATTGTTTCAACAAAGGTGCTATTGGTAGGTGCTATTGTTATCTCCATTTTATAGATAAAGAGACTGAAAAAATAGAGGTTGAGTGACTTGCCCAGGGTCACAGAGCTAGTAAGTATCTGAGGTCAAATTTGAACTGAGATCTTCCTAACTTGAGGCACAGAGTTCTATCCACTGTGCCACATAGCTGCTCATTTAATAGTTTTTTTTTCCTTTAAATCCCTAACATAAGTGGGCTTTTTGCCTCTTTTACCTAAAAGTATAATGCAAATAAGTCCTGGTTGAGTTTCAGTTAATTTTTTCCAGTAAAAATAATGGGATGTTAGAGCATTATTGTCACCCATTCTTTAGTGACGTAGTCTTTTTATTCCTTGGGGTTCCATGTTACTCTGTGAAAACATCAACATGATTTAAGGAGTTGTCTTTGGAAGACTGACATTGACTTTTGGTTATTTTTGTCCCTATTTTGGCTTCATACATCACTCTATCCTTAAGAGACATGAACAACCATTTTATTTAATTAGATAGTATTTGGACAAAAGCCTGAAATTTTCTCTTTTTGAGGAACAAAAGTGAGAAATTAGCTTCCTTAAAGTTTTGGTTTCAGCACTCCCCCCCCCCCCCCCCCCCTTCGAAATGATTTACAGCCACCTAAATCCACTAACTAGCTTGCATTTCAGATGCCTATTGGTGCATGGAGGTGATGCTTTATTTTTACTTGGAAGGTATAATCCAGAGTCTCTAGAGAGCTAGTCAAGCTGGGTAAAACTATTAAATAGAAGTGTATGGAGACAAACAAAATTTCAGAATCAATGAGACAAATCAGAATACAAATCAGAACTGAAATTGAATAGAGAGGAAACCGAGTAGGAACAAATTCACAATCCAATGTCAAATTTACTCTCCAACACAGCTCAGCTGTCAAATCTTATTTCTTTTCACTTGCATATCATGTCAACACAATTAAGTGTGTATCTTTTAAACTGTAAAATGGACATAACTTTTTTTTTCAAACAGCTGCACATAGCATGCATGATATTATAAACATCTTGCATATTCATTGTATATTTTAGGATCATGGAATGATAGATTGTTTGAGATGTAAGATTCCTTAGAGATATTCTAGTCAGAGAGATCATAGCTAAAGTGAAAGCTTCCAAGGACAGCAGTGTTAGGCTGAGAGATTTGTATTTATTTATGAGGCACTGTGGGGCTACTGAAACTTGTGAGTAGGGGGAGTTGCAGGGCTAGGCTTTTGCCTCAGGATGACTAGTTTGGCAGCTGTTTGAAGGATCGATTGGAGAGGGGAGAGGCTAGAAATTGAAAAGTTGATTAGAAAGATATTACAGTAATGCAGGTGAGAAGTGATATGGTCTTGAACTAGGATGGTAGCTAGGTAAGTGGACAGGTGTTGGATC
>NW_020939988.1:0-1193 GCF_900497805.2 Vombatus ursinus | reverse complement strand
ATACATTATTCCTCTCTATGTCCCCTCCTCCCAATAAGTGGATGTGTGAATACTCACCAACTTAGTTCATGGTGAGTATTAGGTAGAAAATGAAAAGTATAAAGCAGAGACTAGTAATGTATTTCCTTTTCAGAGCTTCTTTGCCATGTCTACACCATGGTCCACACACTCACCAGACTAGACTTTCAAATAAATCCTTTTTTGAGACTACCATATTAATTTATGAACAGTGCAAATTACTCAGGTAATTCCAAGCAAAATATCAGAATTGCAGCATTATCAAGTAGAATATGCCATCTCTTGCAGATTTAGAAATATCCTGTCATCTACCTACCTTGACTCAAAATGAAACCTATTCCAATAGGTGGATGGGAAATTGTAAGGGAAACTGAGGAGATCCTCCCCAGTCCCTTGCGTGACTGCCTCATGACCTGACATAATAAATGTTATTTAAAGTTAAGATGCATGACTGGGAGCACCAAGGGAACAGAACATTAAAGAATAAACAAACTATGTTACCAGGGTGGAATAACTCTTATCTCAAGGAATATCTTGCATTCCTCTCCTTGGATACGTACATAAAAAATAGGCATCTGGAGCTTTGACCAAGCTCCACCTTTGTTCTAAGGTTGTTTTCCCATGGTTTACATAGATATAAAAAGGGCCACTTGAGGAAGGGACTTTTGAAGGTCTTTGCTTCAGAGATGGGGACGCCCACTCTGTTAGCTTTCCCAACTAGGACTCTGATGACCATCTCCTGAAGCCTCCCCAGTCACTGTGTCAGGTGTTGGAGTTCACCTGGTTGGTGATATATCTATTCTTTCTTTGTTCTGTATCTATTCTTTCTTTGTTTTATTTTTATTCCTTCTTTGTCCTATTTTGATTATCATTCACTGGATCATATGCATATGTACATTATTCTAATTCCTATTTGTCTGTCACCTTAAGTATTATCAAATAAACCCAATTACTTGTTAAGTTTGTATGGAGCACGCGTCATTTTGTCTTAAGATACGAACCTAAAGTGAAAGTACTGCACAGTCCGTAATCCTTTTCGATTACAGAAATGTTAGAAAGAACAGGTGAAACCATCAAAGACCATACAGGATCCACTCTGGTAATCTGGTCATTTGGTTAAGTGCTGGGCATCAATATGAAATTGAAAGGCATACTTATATCCACAAAGGTTAAAC
>NW_020939987.1:0-2549 GCF_900497805.2 Vombatus ursinus | reverse complement strand
TGCCTTGATCATAGTAGGCATTTAGTAAATGTTTGTTGAATTGAATACACTTGAACTTTTTTTTTTAATTTTTAATTTTTTTTATTTTTAACATGTGTTTTTAAAATTTTGGGTTACAAATTTTCACCCTTCCTCCCTCCCCACCCACCCAGAAAAGGCAAGTATCTCCATACGGGTTATAGGTGTGTAGTCATGTAAAACACTTCCATAGTAGTCCTGTTGTGAAAAACTAAGTATATTTCCCTTCATCCTATCCTATCCCCCCATTTATTCTATTCTCTCTTTTGACCTTGTCCCTCCTCAGAAGTGTTTGCTTTTGATTATCCCCTCCCCCAGTCTGCCCTCCCCTCTATCAATCCTCTGCTCTCTTATCCCCTTCCTCCTTTATTTTCCTGTAGGGTAAGATAGATTTCCATACCCCAGTGTGTATGTTATTCCCTCCTTAAGCCAAATCCTACAAGAATAAGATTCACTTGTTCTCTCTCACCTTCCCATTTCCCCTCCACTGTAAATGCCTTTTCTTGCCTGTTTCATGTGAGATATTTTACCTCATTCTACTTTTCCCTTTCTCCTTCTCCCAGTATAATCCTCTCTCACACCTTAATTTTATTTTCCAGATATCACCCCTTCATCTTCAACTCACCCTGTGCCCTCTATCTATCTATACATACATACAATTTTTTCCCCTCCTACTACCCTAATACTGACAAAGGACTCATGAGTTACAAATATCATCTTTCCCTTCAGGAATGTAAATAGTTCAGCCTTAATTGGTCTGTTTAATTTCTCTTTCTTGTTTACTTCTTCCATGTTTTACATGAGTCTTGTATTTGAAGGTCAAATTTTCTGTTCAGCTCTGGTCTTTTCCACAGGAATACTTGAAAGTCCCCTATTTCATTAAATGACCATTTTTTTACCCAGAAGGATTATACTCAGTTTTGCTGGGTAGGTGATTCTAGGTTGTAGTCCTAACTTCTTTGCCCTCCAGAATATCATACTCCATGCTCTCCGGACCCTTAATGTAGAAGCTGCTAAATCTTGTGTTATCCTGATTGTGTTTCTATAATACTTGAATTGTTTCCTTCTGGCTGCATGCAGTATCCTCTCCTTGACCTGGGAATTCTGGAATTTGGCTACAACATTCCTAGGAGTTTTCCTTTGGGGATCTCTTTCAGGAGGTGATCTGTGGATTCTTTCCATTTCTATTTTGCCCTCTGGTTCTAAAATATCAGAGCAGTTTTCCTTGATAATTTCTTGAAAGATGATGTCTAGGCTTTTTTTTTTGATCATGACTTTCCGATAGTACAATAATTTTTAAGTTCTCTCTCCTGGATCTATTTTCCAGGTCAGTTGTTTTTCCAGTGAGTTATTTCACATTCTCTTCTATTTTTCAGTGCCTTGATTTCTCAAATTGGCACTAGCTTCCAATTTCTCCATTCTAATTTTTAAGGAAGTATTTTCTTCAATAAGCTTTTGGATTTCCTTTTCCATTTGGCCAATTTTGCTTTTTAGGGCATTCTTCTCCTCATTGGCTTTTTGGAACTCTTTTGCCATTTTGGTTAGGCTATTTTTTTAAGGTGTTATTTTCTTCAGTATTTTTTTGGATCTCCTTTAGCATCACTCTCAGTTTTTCCTCTACTTTTCTTACTTGCTTCTCAAAATCCTTTTTGATCTCTTCCATGGCCTGGGACCAGTTCGTATTTTTCTTAGAAGCTTTGCGCTTGTGAACTGCACTTAATTGTTAGAAAGTACCTAAAGAGTTTGTAAGAGGACCCAGCTACTACATTTATGTAGTCTTTTGTGTTTTAAAATCACTATTTTGGGCCATCATCCCAGACCTGTCTTTCGAACCAACTTTCAAAGACATCTCAAAAAGCTTTTATTCTGGGAAAGCTAACCTCAGTGTGTGTGCTTTTTCAAAAGAAAGCAGCAGGAAGAATGTTCCTCCTAAGCCACACAGACAAGATTTCATCTCTCTTTCTATACCTCTAGGCTTGCAGATGATTTACAGAAGTCATCACAGTAATTTTGTGTATGCCTTTCAAGGCAAATCAATCCTGCCCTCATTTATTGTTCTTCCAACTATCTCCATCTCTTTTGCCTCTCCTTACTTCCATATTAATAGAACATCAGCATACAACAGATACTTAGCATTCCTCCATGAGCTTAGCTTCCCACAAAACTAAAGAAAAAGGGAATAGTCAGCCTTTTTGAGGCTTACCCTGGTTCCTTTAAATCCTTGAGTACATGGCTGCTTAGTTCACCCCATCCCCCACTGGCAGCTGTCCCTGAAAGCCCATATTTGTCCATCCTGGCCCCTTCAAATCTGAATCCCCTAAGGGGTAGAAACAGGTGCCCTAGCACCCTTTTGGCACATGAAAACCGACTCTTGCTGCCCTGTTCCCTTTCCAGCTGGAATTGGCCACAGCCAAGAATGACATGAACCGACACCTGCATGAGTACATGGAAATGTGCAGTATGAAGCGGGGTCTCGATGTGCAAATGGAAACTTGCCGTCGGCTCATCACCCAATCTGGAGACCGGTAAGG
>NW_020939986.1:0-1422 GCF_900497805.2 Vombatus ursinus | reverse complement strand
CCACCAAAGGGTAAACTCAAAACACCTGCCTACAATTTTTTTTTAAATCTGTAGTCCACATTCTTCTCTGAAACAAAGAGTCACACTCCCTAACACTGCTTCCTTCATCAGGTAGCTTTCCCTGTATACATCAGTATGTTTGTTGATATTTATACTCAATGTATCACTCTATGCTTTCAAATGGATACATTTTCAGAGGCTACCACTTACTAACAGCCAGCATGGCTAGATGTGAAACAGAGTTGCCAACCATTCCCTTTGGACTTTTTAGGAAATAAGCCCTAATGTTTATGTACTCCAAGACAAAATATCCTCTACTTTGCCTAGTGACTTTGTTTTTCTCATGAATTGCAATATTTGTTTCTCTGCCTTGTTTTTACTGATCCTTTACTTTGTGTGACATAATGGAGAGAGATTACGGAGTGTGTGTATATGTGTGTGTGTATGTGTGTGTGTGTGTGTGTGTAAAGAGGAGAGAGAGACAGAGACAGACAGAGACAGAGAGACAGACAGAAAAACTTTTTTCACCTGATTTCCCCCATCACAAAGAGCAATTTCATCATGGGCAGGGCTTGAACTTGGAGCCTGTCAATCTTAGCCTAGTCCGCCACTTGGTCCAACAGTTAGTTAGCAATTTTATGTAGGAGTAAGTATACTAACTTAGAGTGAACAACTCCTTGTTTTCTAAGCCTTCATTTTGTGGCTGAATAGCAAAGTATAATATTTTTCTGTAATACAATAAGCCCTTGATATAGGTCAGCAATGATATGAGTCTCCAAAGTTTGTAGAAACAACTTACTAAATGATGGCTCTCTGTCCTCCAAATATATTAAACAACTAATAAACAGTTTCTAATGGCCTTAGTTTTGATTATCTCCTTTCATCATATGCTTAGAAAATTAGTCACTAATCAGAACTTAAATGTAAGTTGTTAAGGCGCTTAGGCAGAACCATAAAAATCCACAGGAGTCCCTAGGCATCAGCTTGTTCCCAGATGACAACCAAGACAGACTCCAGCTTTCTCTGCTCTTGAAATTTTGAGTGTCACATGTTCACTTGAGAATAGTATTGACTGGCAATAGCACTTATAGGGCTATATCCCAAAGAGATCATACAAATGGGACCCACATGTACAAAAATATTCATAGCAGCTCTTTTTGTGGTGGCAAAGAATTGGAAATTGAGAAGAAGAAATTGGATGAACACTTGTCAAGTACAATTATAGTTTGGAACCGATTTGGGGAAAAGATTGGACTAGATTGATTCTGAGGTCCCTCCTAATATAAAAGAATCTTCAATTCTGTCATATAAACAAACAAACAAATAAATAAACATACACACTATCCATATATGTATGCATGTATATATACATACCTGTAATATATCACATACATACATATACAAATATAAAAGCCTATATAT
>NW_020939985.1:0-1453 GCF_900497805.2 Vombatus ursinus | reverse complement strand
TTGGTAAAACTTCAAAGTCATCCCAAAGTTATCAGCACCTTTTTGATATCCTGCTGGTCTGAACCTACTGAGGTCTGTATTTTGTCAGGAATTTGCACATCATAGGACCAGAAGCCTTGAGAAGGAGCATCTAGATGTTTTCCCCTGATTCAGCACATCTTACCAGGATGTGAATTTTAGTTAATATGTGTTGAGGGCTATGATGGAGTGCGTTCCTAAGTCCAGGCCAGAACTTAAGTGAAGCCTGTTCTCATGAGAATGTGCTCATAAAACATCTGTTACTGGCTCTCCATGACCCTGAGAACTGATGTTCTTGCAGATAAAGTGAAGCACGGAGCCTGGGAAAACCGGAGGCCAAAGGGAACTAAGAAAATATCTTGTTCTCACACATATGTGATTTTTTGCCATATAAACTCTGACCCTCAGATCATTAAACGGATTGCTCGCTTGCATCCCGCCTGACCCATGTCTTTCCTACACTGCGTCTCCGAGCCACTTAGGGAGCGCTGGTCGCCCCCTGACAAATATGTGACACAATTTGAAATTTATGTTCCTTTGATCTTTAGGATGATTTCTATGTGATTTTTGAGATCCTCTTGACAATTTTATTTCCTGCTGAAACTTACTATACTGAGTAGAAAAGGGATGGTTGTCAGAGGACCAGAACAAGATACAGTTTTAACACATATCTACATATCTATCACTCGCAATTTCTTTGCCATTGATAAAAGTTGCAGTTTTTCATTGACATCTAGGTTCTAAAGGAATATTGCAGTGTCTTGAGTGGGCAGGCCAAAAATTATCTCTTTGTCTCTGTCTTTCTATCTCCATATATATGTGTGTGTATATATATATATATGTATATATGTATACATATATATACATATATACACATACATATACATATACATAATCTGTTTATCATCTATCTCTCCCATGGTTCTCACTGTCCCTCAGCTCCAATATCCGATCAGTTGCCAAATTTTGTAATTGTTACCTGCAAAACAACTCAGACAAGGAACCTCCTCTTTTTCTTATTGGCCTTGTTGTCAACCAGTATTAATTAAGCACCTACTATGTGTGAGGCCCTAGGCTGGGCACTGGGGATATCAAAACACCTCTGCCTTGCAGGAAACTAAATTTTCTTGGTGGATTCTTAAAGAAGGCTTCCTTTAACTTTTGCTTAACTCTCATGTATGTAGTCAACTTGTGGTTGCAATTCAATAGTGATTTTACAAATAAAGTTGCATCCCAATTGGATGACCTTTTCCAATAAATTTAATGCCAGTAAATCAGATTGTGATCAATTGTTAACCTCTTTTTCCCTATTTAAAATTTATTCATTAATTTGAAACCTCTTTCGACTTTGGTTCAATAGAATGCCATAGTGGTGACAATGTTGTTGGGTTTTTTTTTTATTGTATAGTTGTTGATACCGGTATAGTATGATATG
>NW_020939984.1:0-5087 GCF_900497805.2 Vombatus ursinus | reverse complement strand
TAAGTTCATTATTTAGGAACTGCATAACCCAAACAAGTTCTTTTCTCAGGGCAGATCACCTTGCCCACACAGATGGTTTCCAGGGACTTTGGCAAGTTTACAAAATAAGAGGAATTGCCTTGTACCCCAGGGAGGGGCTGATCTTGGTACGCCTGCTTGCCGATCCCCATATCTCAAGGAAGACTGTTTTGAATGGGCAGAACCAAGCTGGATAAGGTTTTACCCAATCCTCTCCTTTTCACACAGTAATCAATTAATAATTCTAGGTTTTAACATTAAAACAGTAACTTCAAATAGCTTAGTTAACAATCTTATAGCTTTCATAAGTGATAGTCAAATTGTTTTAGCTATAACCCCTTCTTTAATTACAGGTAAAGGTGGAAATACCTGATTTTTTAAATAGCAGTTATAAAACATTATAATACAGGGTTGACAAAGTAACATAACTGGTTTTACACAATTTTTCCACCATCCTTTAGTTTCTTTAAGTTCACACTTTAATAATATCCAATTTATTAAGATAACTGATAAAACAGTTTACCAATTTGAAACAATACTAGGTATTTAAAACTTCAAACAAACACATTACCAATCAATTGACTCCAATTCTGTTGAATGCACTTCCAAATTTCCTTATATAGAAAATTGGGCATCTCTTCATCATTGGCATTATATACTGGTCACATCTAATTAAGGAACTAATAATAATAGTTGTTAACATTTATAATGTCTGCCCTGTGCCAGGCATTGTGTTAGGCACCTTCCAATTGTGAAATAAACTGCGGTAACTTGCTTAATGTCACCCAGTTAACAAATTTCAGATCCATACATTTTCCCAATTTACTTTGGTGCCAAAGAGTATAATAAATTCTGGCTTAAGCATTAAGTTAAGAACATCACATTTCATTTAAAATATTACCAGAATGAATTAAATTATTGGTTGTGTTCCGGTACACAAAAACTTTTCTCTTTTATGTGAGGCAGAAAAGATTAAGTACTACCTCCCTTTTTGATCTGAGGGGAAAAGTTTCCCCTTGTCTTTCCCTCCACATTCAAAACTTGGCCAGAGTTAGAATGTAGAGAGAGAGAGAAAATTTATTTTTTCCAACAATTCTTCAAAAGTTTCCAAATCTTTTACTTTCAAACCCCCTGTTCACACTGTTCATGCAAATAGATTATGCTTTTCTTTTTACCCATACTTCTTTCATTCCTTTATGCTTAAACTTTGTTGCCTTTTCTTTCTGATGGACTTTGATTAAAGTCCCTTTAAAACTGCACATATCTTATTTCCTTCTAATTCCAACCTGACACTTCAAGGATCCTTCTCGACTTGCCTTTTACCAATCGTATAACCTAAATAATAAAATATTTTTCTCTCTTTCTCTCTCCCATCCACCCACTCCCCTGAGGCTGATGTAATCAGGGAGGGAGAAGGGGGGGAGAGAAAGAAAGTGGCATTCCTGAGTTCAGCTGCAGCCTTGGAACCTGGAATGCTATTCTTGCTACCTGGCTGCAAAGGGTGTCAAATTACACACAGGACACTCACTCATACCACACAGACAAACTAAGAACAGATACATGGTAATGACAGGGAAAATAAAAAAACTGGAGTAAACTTATGTTAATTGAGTGTTCACATCAATAAAAGGACCTGCCTTAGTTAACATTTCAAAGGAAATATTGACCCTTGAGGCCTGATTACACAGGGCCTGGTCAGTACAGTTATCATAACAATTCATTTTCCAAGGCAAGAAATCCCCCCCTTCTAAACATATCTTAGTAACGGTATACCAGTCAAAAGGACAAAGAACCGTAGTTGCAATATTATCTAATAAAGTCATGACATAAGGAGCGGTAGGGCCATAAGCCGAAGCTGCCTGTTTAAGTTCTTTTAGTATTTTGAAATTGAAGGTTTCATGTTGTCTTATAATATTAGCAGGATTTCCTGGATCAGGGATTTCAAGTACAGGAAGAGCTTGAAGAAACTCTGATGGTACTGTTACTTCAGATTTTAATGCTCCAAGGATGGCTCTCTGAACTGGAGTACAAGTAGGATTTATGGAGGGTGGTGAAAAAGTGGCCATCGTAGCAACTGGAGCAGAGGCCTTTTTAAACATATTATCAGGAAAAGGGTCTGGTGGAGGTGGAGGGGGAAGGGGAGGCTCTTCAGTATCGGTGGCTACAGCAACATCATGATTCTAGTTACCATCGGGACTTTTGTCTCTGGAGTTAAACAAATTTTCAATATATTCCAAACAGAAAAGGTATGTACAGGAAAATTCTCAGGGCCATCTTCCTTTAATCTCTCAGGGCAACAATGTTCAACACATTGGAGAAAATTTTCTAATTGTTCCTTAGTAATAAGAAACCCTCTATCTTTCACAATCCTTTTCAACACTTGCAGATAATTGCTCTTGATCTTTAAACTGTATCTGACCCATCTCAGAAGATAAAAGTAGATAGATCCCCGGATTAGCCTAGTGACATAACAACAAAGATCCCCTTACTTTCCTCAAATAATCGGAGCTCCTTCTAGGGAAGGGCCGCTTCATCTCGTTTCTCTCAACATCCCTATTTGGGCGCCAACTGCCAGCAGCTGGAGGACGACGTGGTGCAGAAAAATAAAGAGGAAAAAAGCCGGGCGAGGCAAGTCAAGGGTGATCAGCCACAGGACTGTTTATTTCTAGTGAGGCTTGACTTTTATACATAAAAGTGAATGATGATTTACAATATCCCAAGAGCAAGAGCTAAAGACACAAAGTTCTCACAAGATAGGAGCATCACTTCAGGGTGAAGGTTAATTGTCTATTCTAAGACTTCTTTGTTTACTTGTGACTATGAGCTTTCCCACAGGACTCAGGAAATGTTTACTCAGCAGCAAAGCAAGTCCAGGGTACAGTCAAGGACAGATGATCCAGAGAAGGCCTTTGCCTTTACCCGTACTGACCCCTAATAGTTTAGAGATTTTCCAGGTAGATCCTGTCCCCAGCAAAGGCAGTTTACATTCTCTGTGGGGTGATAGGTCCTGCTCCAAGACCTTGCACCCACTGTACATGAAGCTACTTGGGGAGTTCCTAACTCAGGACAATGAACAGGTTTTCCTCAGGGTGGGTGGTGAATTTAAAAGGAACTGAGCACTTGCAGAACTTCGGATGCGTTCTAGAGGTTAGGGGTCCTGGCACCCCAAAATCACAATACCCGGGTCCTGCCCAAAAGAATTCGACCCAAGCCTTCTTTTAGCCAAAAACAAAGTTTATTGAAGATTCGCCATATTAGCTAGACTCTTAAGGGGTCTGAGCATCTATGGGCTATTGTCTAGATTATGAAAATCTGCGCATCTTAATGGAGACAAGATGGACTTTATATACAGAAAGATTGTGGGAGAGTGGCCAAGTAGTGCATGAGGCAATAGAATTCCCAAGGGTGGGAAATGGCCAGGGGCCATAGGGAGGCAAGACAATGGAGGGGAGATTGGGTGTCCATGAGGTAATAGAACTCCCAAGGGTGGGAAATGGAGCCTAGGTGGGACCAAGGGTGGGAAATGGTCTGGGGCCATAGGGAGGCAAGACAATGGAGGGGAGATTGGGTATAGCCACAATGAAAGACCAGTTGATGGGACTGTAGCCTCCAGAGATTTGGCCATGTGGGAAAGTACAGAGTCCATGAGGTAATAGAATTACCAAGGGTGGGAAATGGTCTGGCGCCAGAGTTTTTCCTTTCTGGGGCTCAGGTTCCAACCCCATCAGGGCCAGAGTTTTTCCTCTTTGGGGCTCAGATTCCAACCCCATCACTTCCATACACTGAGAAGGAGCTCTTTTCTTATCCTTCCCTCATCTCAAGGCAGCCTCCTGGACAGTGGCTTGGCAACAGCCTTCTGGGATCTCTGAATCCATCCATCTAGGTGGTTCAGTGGTTAGAGCACTGGGCCTGGAGTTAGGAAAATCTGAGTTCAAATCCAGTCTCAGGCATTCATTACCTCAGGCAAGGGCAAGTCAGGGTGTACCTAGTCAAGCACTCTTTCATCTTTCTGCCTCCTCAGTAAGACTGACAAACCCATATGAATGTGTCTCTGATCTTACAGAGTTGGGGTCACTAAGAGGTTAAATGACTTGACCATGGTCATGCTGCTAGCATGTGTCCAAAGCAGGACTTGAACTCAGCCCATCTGACTTTGAAGCTGGCCCTCTATCCTTAGGCCTCAGAGAATCCCTATCTTCCATCCTGACACAGTTCAAGCTTTGCCTATTCCATGAAGCCTTTCTTGATTCTGGGTGCTAGTGGCCTCGATCCCAGACTGCCTTGTACTTTGCCTTTATTTGCATTTGTTCTCCATATATTTTTATGTATTTCCTGTCTCATTAGAACATAAGTTTCTAGTGGTTAGGGACTCTTGGGAGGCAAGGCGTGTTTTGTGGTGTTGTCTCAAAAGAATTCACTCAGGCTGTGTCCCAATCAGGCAGGGGCATTTATTTGGCCTTAACTCACCCAACAAGCTTTTCTCCTTAAGGAAGGAAGGAGCAAGGTGAAAGTGGTTCTTTTATAAGGTAAGGGTGCCTAGGACTGGCTGATGGAAAAGTTGGCATGTTAATTAGCTCTAAGGTTACTACAGGGTAAGCAATGGTAGGTACTGCATGGTTTTGTGGCCAGTTATTAGTGAGGGGCTGGAGCATGATTGGTTAGTTCAGAGGCTCAGGATACAAGGTGTTGTCAAGGTCATTATCTGGATACAAGTTGTTGTCAAGGGCATTCCTCATCAGGAGTGTATCCTTAATAGTGTTTGTATCTCCAGAACCTAGCACTGTTCCTCTTATGCAGGAGGTACTTAAGAAATGCTTGTTGATTGCTTTATTTTTTTCTATAAAAACAAACTTCATTGAAATAATTTCTTTGCCTAGTTGGACATTTGAAAAAAGTTAATAAAAATTTCTCATCCATAGCCTGTTAGTTTCACCAAAATTACAATGATTTAACATGTGAAAGGAAACTAAGACAGAGATATTTTGTTCTATTCATACTGGTGAGACTTGCGTTTGCCTATGATTTCATCTCTGTTTCCATGCCTGCTTCCTAAGGCTTGCTCTCAGTGG
>NW_020939983.1:0-1139 GCF_900497805.2 Vombatus ursinus | reverse complement strand
TATTAAACATTTTTTCACATTAGTGATGTTGTAAGTAAGAATTAGAAGCAATAGGAGGAACCACCAGAAAAAGGAAACAAAACTCAACAGAAAAAAAAATAGCGAATAGTATGCTTCAATCTTCATTCAAACTGCATAGTTCTTTCTTTGGATGTGGATAGCATTTTCCATCGTGAGGCCTTTGGAGATGTCTTAAATGTTTGCATTGCTGAGGGCTAAGTCTACCAATATTAGTCATTGAAAAACATGTCTGTTGCTTTGTACAACATCCTGCTGGTTCTGCTCACTTCACTTAGCATCAGACCACACAAGTCTTTCTAGATTTTTCTGAAGTCCATCTGCTCATCATTTCTTATAGTACAGTAGTATTCCATTACATTCATATACCATGACTTGTTCAGTCATTCCCCAACTGATGGTCATCCCCTCAATTTTCAATTCTTTGCCACCACAGAAAGAGTTGCTATAAATATTTTTGTACATGTGGATCCTTTTCCTGTTTTTATGATCTCTTTGGGATACGGCCCTAGAAGTGCTATTGCTGGGTCAGAGGGTATGTACATTTTTATAGCCCTTTAGGCATAGTTTCAAATTGCTCTCCAAAATGGTTGGATCATTTCACAACTCCACCAACAATGCATTGGTGTTCCAATCATCTTCTCCGACATTTATCATTTTCTTATTTTGCCATGTTGGCCAATGTGATAAATGTGATGTGGTACCTCAGAGTTATTTTGATTTGCATTTCTCTAATCAATAGTGATTTAGAGCATTTTTTCATATGACTATAGATGGCTTTAATTTCTTCATAGGAGAACTGCCTGTTCATATCCTTTGATCATTTGTCAATTGGGGAATGACTGGTATTCTTATAAATTTGACTTAATTCTCTATATATTTTAGAAATGAGGCCCTTATCAGAGACACTGGTTGTAAAAGTTCTTTCCCTAATTTTCCACTTTCCTTCTAATCTTGGTTGCATTGGCTTTGTGCAAAAACTTTTCAATTTAATGTAATCAAAATTCTCCATATTGCATTTCGTAATGTTCTCTATCTCTTGTTTGGTCATGAATTCTTCTGATCTCCATAAACCTGATTGGTGAACTGTTCCTTGCTCTCCCACTTTGCTTATAGTCAGT
>NW_020939982.1:0-1019 GCF_900497805.2 Vombatus ursinus | reverse complement strand
TGAATACTGTCTAATCTCTGCTCCATCTGCTCTATCTACCTTTGGAAGAATACTTATTCAATCATCGTGGCTCAACCTGAATTGTTGAATTGACTAGCAAAAAAGAAGAACAAGAAAGACCTATTTAAAAAAAAACTATTTTAAAATTTTCAACTTTTGCTGACCTAATTGAGCCGATATACAATCTACCTCTTCTATACATATGTTATACTTCCAAAGCCTTCCCTGGTGGAACATAGGTTAGCTACATAACCATTACACATAATATGTGTGCCTAAAGATGGTAACCAGGTTCAAGAAAGGAGAAGGAAAAGTGTATCAGGATATGGTCTTAAATGAAGAAATCTACACCTCCCTTCCTTGAAGGGCAGTAGCAAAACCTGACTAAGGAGGCATTGGAAGAGGCAGTTAAGGAATCTGCTCCCCAGGCTATCAGTTTAGAGATTTAGCTTGCCCTGGGCTGAGTTCAAGGTTGCTTTTGCCTAAAATCATTTATCATCACAACATAATAGCCCTCCATAACGCTTTTCTCAAAGGCTAGGGATATATAGTTGCACATTTTTTTTAATAGAGAAAGAGAGATCAGAGCAGCTAGGTGATGCAGTGGATAGAGCACTGGCCCTGGAGTCAGGAGGACCTGAGTTCAAATCCGGCCTCAGACACATGATACTTACTAGTTGTGTGACCTCAGGCAAGTCACTTAATCCCGATTGCCTCACTTAAAAAAAAAAAGAAAGAAAGAAAGAAATGATGATGAGAAAGAGAGATCTTATGTATGACAGGAGTTAGAGACCTGAATGATATCCTAGAATCCACAGTTCCCAGAGAGACAAGCATTCCCTACTATCCCTGAGAAAAAGCATCATAGTAGCAGCCTTTCATCTTGGAGACATACTTCAATTGAACTCAGGAGTTTTGAAAAGAGGAATAAGTGTTCTTCCAAAGGTAGAGCAGATGGAGCAGAGATTAGATAGTATTCAGGTATGCAGGCAGCCCCTAGAGTCTGCAACAGAACTATG
>NW_020939981.1:0-1026 GCF_900497805.2 Vombatus ursinus | reverse complement strand
CTTGCTCATTTTTCCTGCCTATTCCCTGACTTTTAACTCTTCACTAATTTCAGTTCTGCTTTCAGGGTGGAGGGCTCACTGTAAGTTTTCATTTTTCCCAAGGTGGTGTGAGCTAAGGAGGGTTGTGTATACTATCTTCCCATCCTCACCTAGGAGTTTTCAAATCCTGAAATAAATCAAAGGTATGAGTTGAGGAATAAAACAACCTACCAGCCTAGGGGATGTCCAGTATATTTCCCACTCAAAGAGAGCCATGAAAAAGCTTTTATAGTTTCAGGAGAACAGAGGGACAAGGCAGTATGAAGTAGCAAGCCCAGTCACGAGACCCCAGTGACCCTTAGCAATCCAAGCAAGGAAAGCCACCTCATTCCAGCTGCTCTGCCCTTCATACCATGAATCCCAATGTCGGACGGCAAGGACACTAGAAGCTGAGCTCTAGCTTGTGCTGGGCTCCCCACAAGGCAACTTCCAGCTCAACCTAATCAAAAGTAAATGTCTTAAGAGTAGGAAGGTTAGGACATTACTGAAAGCTGACATTACAATGATCATTTAAGGGAGTGGAAATCCATATTACATTTTCAATTAGCAATTTATGTCATTATATTAACAATTTCGGTCAGAGGTATCCTGGTGTCCTGTTTCCCCATGTATCCATTATGATGCATACCAAAGGCCTGTCTGTGTCACCTTTGCTCCATCTTCAGAATATGCCCTCTTCTGTCCTCTGACACTACCACCATTTTAGTTCATGGTCCCATCACCTCATGCCTGGTCTATTAATATAGCCTACTGGTTGGTCTACCTCCCTCAAGGCTCTTCCCCCTCCAAGCCATTCTCCATTCAGTCACTAGTCATTTCCTACAATGCAATTCTGATCAAGTCACTGCCCTACTCAATAAATTCCAGTGCCTCCCTATTTGTTGCCTCCAAAATCAAATAGGAAATGCTGTGGTTGGCATTCAAAGCCCTTTTTAACCTACTCCCTTCTCCCCCTCCCCAATAACCTTTCCAGCCTTCTTACAGTTT
>NW_020939980.1:0-1002 GCF_900497805.2 Vombatus ursinus | reverse complement strand
AACACTCTGGATAGGATGATGTTTTGAAGACAAGGCATTAGGTGTCAGTTTCAAGGATAGGCTGACTTCACATTCTGGAGGGACTTTAATAACAGCCTAAGGGGTTTAGGATAGTTAGGCACCAAATGAAAGCAAGGAACCTGCCATTTCTTCTGTCAAATGTAAATAAATCATAGAGTATTACCTTTGGAGCAGTGAATGGGGACTTCTTTGACATTTCTGACTTGTTTGACTAGATGTAATAAATATTTCTTCCTGTATTCATTTAATTTATATTCCATATGCGGATATGGTAACATTCTCTACTTTCACACCCATCATTGGCTACCCATGAGTCTTGCCAGGTAAGTAGGTCACATCTAATTATAGTCATTTTTTAGTAAGATTGAGAAAAAACTTTCATAAATTTTGTTAAAAATACTTCAAGAAAAAACAAACCTTTCTGTATTAGGCAATGAGTTAACCATGGAGCTAGCGACCCCCATAGTTCCTCACTGTTCCAGCATCCTTTTAACTATAAAACATGGTCATTAAACAGATAGATCACTACCATCCTCAAAGTTGTTGTTTTTGTTGTCATTTTCACTGTTTGTCCTTCATTCTGAAGGGGATCATGACATCAGGGAGATCATGAAATCACTTGCAATTGACTTTGTTTTAAGTGATGGAAGGCTGTGCAAGGTCACCAGCCTCCCTTTCTCCTCCAGAGACATCTGGGTCCAGTGGCCAGGTATTCATCAGGATGACTGGAGAGAGTTAAGGATGCAATAGGAGACCCAGGCCCTTTTGACCCAAGGCCTTTTCAGGTTCTCACTTTGGGTGAGACAACACCCATTGAGTGTATAGGCCTCGTTAAGAAGTGAGTCAAGGAATTGACCCTTTAACAACAACAATAACAACAGCAACAACAACAACAACAAAATCAAACTGGGAGGTGAGGACCTTTTAGGGTTATTGGCCAAAAGAGAAAGAGTTACTGTTTACATTCATTCTGAGCCTGGA
>NW_020939979.1:0-4208 GCF_900497805.2 Vombatus ursinus | reverse complement strand
TCCTGACCCAAGTCCTTTCAAAGACAAGTGTGACTCACCCTAGGTTCCCACAGCAGCATGTGGATAGTTCTTCTTCACATGTGCAGTGGCCCAGAGATTTCTTGAGGGATTTAAGAGTGAGGAGATGGGAAGGTTCCTGAAGATGAAACAGGTTGTGTATAATTTGGTGTGTCAGGTAATCCAGAGGGGTGGAGAAAGTCAGCTATTGGCTGTAACTGGGATAGGAGAAGAGACAAGTGGTTCCAGCCTTCCTAGAGGAGAGCATGGGGAAGGGAATCTACAGTCTACCTGGGAACAGCTTCTAAGAGGTAACAAGCCTTGGTCTGCTCTGCAGGGTTTATTCTCAATGAGGACTGGAAGACCTGGCTTGTCTGGAGTGTCATGTTGATCTTCTTCATATTCTTAATTGTGATACTTACGAAATTTGGATATAGATATTTTACCTTCTTTTTTGTCATCCTGCTGTTTTCAATGAATTTCAGTAATATTGAGAGCATCATCTTTCTGCTGCCTCTACTAAGGATGATTTTAACTATCATTTTTGAAATTTTGGTTTAAAGTTTTGAGTTCCAAATTCTATCTCTCCCTCACTCTCCCTTCTCCCCTTCCTTCTTCCCTGAGACTGTAAGCAATCAAATATAAGTTATACATGGACAATTATGTAAACTGTTTCTACATTAGTCATTTTGTACAAGAAAGCTAGAGTAAAAGAAAAAAATGAAATAAAAGTTACTTGCTTCAGTCTACATTCAATCAATATCAATTCTTTGTCTGGAGGCAGATAGCATGCTTCATCATTAGTCCTTTGGGCTCGCCTTGGATCATTGTATTGTTGAGAATAGCTAAGTCATTCACAAGTCTAAGGATACTTTTAACCTGTATTCAGCCTATCCTCACAAAATAGTGATTCAGGTAATTGAGGTTTGTCTGGTAGACTGGCTGATAAATAGAAAATAATCAATCCCCAATCAAACTGGGGAAGAGGTTAAGGATAATACAGGGCTTAATCTGGAGGTTCAGTAATGCTCAGTTTGTGAGGGAATGAAGGGAATGGTCCCAAGGGGGAGGCTAACAAAGATGAAGCCAAGGAAAAGGGATAGCCCAAGGAATAAGGTAGGCCAGGAAGCTTAGGACTTGATTTTGATGCACCTAAGTAAGAAGCTGTGGGCTGTGACAAAAAGTAAGATCACAATCCCTTTTTTTCCTCCATCTCTGATGTGTTTTGGGGTCGCTGGGAACCCTGAGATGTCAAGGTACAGGGCAGCATCTATCTGGAATGAATTCACTACTCAAACCATTTTCCAATGAAGTGGCAAGGTTTATTGTAATGCTAATAGTAGCAGTCAAGGTTCCTAGTGAACCTGCAATTTAATGGGGGTGAGACTGATGCTTATATACAAAAAAGGATAATGAAAGGAATCTGGATGGGATTAAGGAATGGTAAGTAGTCTGGAATGGGCCAGGTACAACTCTGAAAGAGATATCAAGTAGGCTAATTACTTAATCTAGGTGGGCTGGGGTGGGCCAGTTGCCTTGGGCAGAGATGCCAGTGATCTGGGCTGCTGAAATGTGTGGGAAAATTCAGGTACTGGGTTGCTTTCAAAGACATGATCTTTTCCTTTTAGGGTCCAGGTCCTATTACCCCATCATTTCTACTCCCTCTCTCCATCATTTTTCTTTCTCTTTCTATACCCTCTTTCTTTTCTTCTTCTTGCTCACTCTCTCCTTCCTTCTATCTGAAGCTGGAACTAGCACCCAAATACTAGAACAGCACTCCTCATTCCTACATCCTTCCCAGGGAGGGGAGGGGTATTGCTTCCCACCTGTTGTCTTTTTTCTCTTCTAGTGCCAGCTGGTCCACAACCTCACCATTCCTCCATCCTCCAGTGCTTCATGATAGTCATGTTCCTTCCCTAGGGAAGTTTCCCAAAGGAGAAGAGAGGATTCCACTTCTCTTTCCCTACCTCAAGGAAACTGCTAGCCTCAGGATGCATGCTTCTGTCACCACTCTATGTCAACAGTGCACAAGGGTGATTATACTCTAGACTTGACCTCCAAACAACATACACCTCATGCCCATGGAGGAGGCGGTGCCAAAGGGAGAAAAGAATGACACTAAGGACTATTGACTGTCACATGGGAGGATGCTGGCATTCTCTATAGTAATAGAGTAGGTTGGAAGAGGGGAGGGTTAAGAAGGAAAGAAAATGAATTCAGTTTTGCATATATTGTTTAAAATTTCCAGGGTACAGGAAGGGAAAGGACATCTATTATGTGTCTATTAGTCCCTACTGTGTGCCAAGCCTTGTGCTAAGCATCTTATAAATAACACCTCATCTGATCATAACAACTCTGTGAAGTAGGTGCTGTTAATATCCCCAGTGATTTCTTTCTTAAAGACCAAGCCTTTAAACTCAAATCACTCTGGATCTCACATATTGGCCAACAATAAGTCCCAGCCTAAACTTCACTTGGTCATTGTTTGGGGCCTGATGGCTCAGAGAGAGTGTAAATACCAATTGTTTCTGTTTTGGCCAGAAACCCTGGGTGTCTTCCTCTCCCAGATTAATTTTTTTAACTAGGTAAAAGAGGCCATTCTTTGCTTCATTGCTTACCTAGCTCTAATCACTGAATGGGCACTGCCTCAGTCAAAAGGAGACCTGAGAAAGTCCTTAATTTAAAAAGGCCAAGGTCCTCCACTGCATCAGGAGCAGTCTCCAATCCTCCTGACTTATATCTTGCCACTGGAGCCAGATGGTACAGGAGGAGAGAGTGAGGCTGATGACTTTGCACAGCCCGCCTTCACTTAAATCCAATTCACTTATAAATCACGGCATCACCTTCCCAATGTCATGGTCCTCTTTAAGAATGAAAGACAAACAACAACCTAACAACTTTCCAAGTAACTACTCTTGGTTTCCTTCCATTGCTTCTTCTTTCTCTCTTGATGTCTTCACTAATGCATATGGAGCCATTTTTTTGCTGCTTCTAAGACTTCAGACAATTAGAGAAGACAATCTTTGGAGTCCTTACGACCCAGAAGGCTTACAAGGCCATGTGACTGCTTATACTTCACAAGATATCTTGGGGTTTGGGGGTTTCACTTATTTTTCCCTTCTTCCCTATTTATTTATCTTTTTTTTTAAACTGGGACAATTAACTCTTTTGTCTCCTGTAATTTTCATTTATGATTTTTTGAAATACAGCTCTGGTAAACCAGTCTTTGATAAATCCCACTGGGACTCAAATAGAACTACTTGACCATGCCTTTGAACCCAAATCACTCTGGCTCTCATTGATTGACCAAGAATAGGTCCCAGCACAAGCCTCACTTGCCCATTGTTTGGGTTTTGATGTCTCAGAGTGAGTGTAAATAGCAATTGCTTCTGTTCTGCCCAGAAACTCTGTGGATCTTCTCTTCCCACATTGATTCTTTTGAGAAGTCATACACACACACACACACACACACACACACACACACACACACACACACACACGTTTTGCAATGCGGTGACACTGGCCTCCTTGCTTTCCCTCAAATGAGACATTCCATCTTCTGACTCCAGGAATTTTCTCTGGCTGTCTGTATGCTTGGGGTGCTCACTCTCATCTCTACCTCCTGGCTTTCCTGACTTCCTTCAAGTGTCAGTTGAAAACTCTGCCTTCTACAGGAAGCCTTTCTCTATCCCCCTTAATTCTAATGGCTTCCCTCTATTGATTATTTCTCATTTATTATGGATATAGTTTGTATGGATATAATTATTTTTATTTTGTCTCCCCCATTAGGCTATGAAGTCCTTGACAGCAGGAACTTTTACCTTCCCTTGTATCCCCAGTGCTCAGCACAATGTCTAACACATAGTAGGTACTTAAGAAATATTTCTTGACAGACAGATGGGATACTGCAGTCTTTTGAAAAGATGTCTCATGTATGTTCTTGAGGCTCTCAAAAGACTCCTTGGCTTAAGTAGAGTGCCACCAAGTAGATAATTCAGATAGGACACTCCCTCATTGTGTAAGATCATACCACATGACATTACTGAAGGTTTAAGGAAGGTAGCACAAGAGCCAATTTGGAATGTTTACAAGGCAGTGCCACCACTGTAATGTCCCAAGCATCATACTGTGTTGATGATGGAGTGTTGGGGTGATGGAACCTGGATCCCTAAAAGGAAAAGACCATGTCTTTGAAAGCAACCCAGTCCTTG
>NW_020939978.1:0-6520 GCF_900497805.2 Vombatus ursinus | reverse complement strand
CCTGGGGAAGAAAGGGCTGAGGCTGGAGACCTGAGAGGGCTCCTCCATATCTGCAAGGCTGGCCCGGGAAGGGGACACTCGACTTGGTTGGGCTGGAGCCAGCAGGGGGAAGAGCCAGGCCCGGGCACTGGCAGCTGCAGAGGGGCCAAGGGGACACTTTGGGTCCCAGACAGTTGACTGGACATCTCTGGAAGCATCTCACAGGGCACCTAGAGGTGCAGGTTGTTCAAGGGATTCACCCAAGGCCACCCAGCTAGTAAATACTTGGTGGTGGGAATATTTGCCCAGCACTGAGAGCTACCCCAATGTGCCAAGGGCTGCCGAGGGGACCCTGTGTGTTTTCCACTCACACCTCGGGCTGCAAGCCAGGGCTGGATCCAGGCCACTTGTTGGGTGTCTTGTGAGGGCTGGGCGGGGGCAGGAGGGAGGGAAGAGTGGGGAAGACAGGAGATTCCCGTCCAGTCCAGGTGAAATGCGCCGCTCTCTGAGGCTCCTTTCTGGACTCTGAGACTCTGGGATTCACCTGGGACCAGGAGTGATCCAGCTGCCACAGAGGACTAGATGGCATTATGGGTAGAGCACTGGGTCTGGCAGGCAGGAAGAGCCACGTTCACATACTGCCTCAGATGCTTCCCAGGTCTAGGCAAAAAGAAAATGAAAACTTGGTATCTAATGATACCAGGGTGATTTGTGTTTCAAGTAGAAAAGCAGACAAAGATCAGATGCCCCCTGCAGAGCTGCCCCTTGGGCTGGCTAGCTTGAGGCTCAGGGGGCCATTTGTCTGTCTCTCTGTCTCTGCTACTCCATGACCCTGAAGCACACAGAACTAGGGAATTGTCCAAGGTGATACAGCTAGTAAGTGTCTGAGGCAGCATTTGAACTCAGGTCTTCCTGACTCCAGGCTGTGCACTCTATCCACTTTGCCACCTAGCTGTCTAAATGCAATTCACTTGCATGTCATGGCATCACCTCACTGTCCTCTTGGAGAGTGACAGAAAAACAACAACCACCTCTGTGAGTACTGCAGCTGGCCAGTTGGGTAACACAGCCAGCCAGCCAGCTTTCCTTCCTTCCTCCCTTCCTTCCTTCCTCCCTCCCTTCCTTCCTCCCTCCTTCCCTTCCTCCCTTCCTCCTTCCCTCCCTTCCTTCCTCCCTTCCTCCCTCCCTCCCTTACCTCCTTCCTTTCTTTTCTACCTGAAGGAATGGAAATTTTCATCACTGACACCTTGAAAGATATCTTGGGGTTTATGGGCTAGATTTCTTTTTGAAAGACCATGCCTTAAACTCAAATCGCTATGCCTCTCATTGATTGGCCAAGGAGAGGTCCCAGGCTAAGCCCCACCTGGTCATAGTTTGAGCCCTGATTGGCTCAAAGTGAATATAAACAGTAATAGTTTGTGTTTTGGCCAGAAACCCTGAAGGGCTTCCTCTCCCAGATTGACTTTTGTTTTGACTACATAAAAGGGGCCCTTCTCTACCTCATTTCTTACCTAGCCTTAATCACTGAAAGGGCACTGCCTCAGTCAAACTGTGACCTGGGAAAGACCTTAGCTTAAAAAAGAGAAGGCCGCCCACTGCATCCTGGGCCGAGTCCAGTTGTCCTGATCCATATCTGGCCACTGGGCCCAGATGACTCAGGAGGAGAAAGTGAGTCTGGTCACTTTGCACACCCTCCCCCTCACTTAAATCCAATTAGGATTATGTGGTGGGGCTCGAGGCCTAGACAGGATCATGGCTCACACTGGGTCTGGGGTTGAGGCTGGGAAGATCTTGCCATGGTCAGGATAACACAGAAGTGTCCCGAGACAGGCTGCAGAGCCGTGGGCAGCTCTGTCCTGGGTGGGCATCTCCTCCTGAGCAGTCCTTCCTGGGAATCAATGATATGGCAGTGAGGGCACCACTCTGAGCACCTACAAGGTAGGGGCCATGGGGGCAGTCTGGTGAAATCAGGAAGGGACCTGAGGTGAAGAGATTTGTGGGCGTTTAAGAGAATTCCCCAAATGGAGAATTCGTCCATCTCAGAACTGACAGGGTCTTGGCAAAGACACCTTCTAGCTCCCTGCTAGGGAAGGGGTCATTTTCCCCCACTGCTCTGAGTGACCCACCCCCTGCAGAGGGCAAGGACCCTCTCATCACACCCAATGTTCCTTCAGGGACACATTGCCCTGATTCATCTTGCCACAGTAAGGCACATCAATCAGCCGAGGCACAGAGAACCTGAAAGACAACAGCACCAGTCAGTTGGTGGGGGGCAGAGGGAAGGGTTGGTGGGGCAACGTGGAGGGAAGCAGCTCCCTGGTCCTGGAACCAGGGCAGTGGCAGTGTGCAGGGACACATCTGCATGACAGCACCAGCTGCAGGAGCAGCAGCAGTGGCAGCCTCTGGGCTCAGGCAGGATGGGGGAAATTCGAACCCATGACAGGGGCTCCAGCTTGGCTTCCCTTCCCATCCCCTGTGCCTGAAGTTACATGGCCACGTTTCCAAAGCCCTCAGAGAGTTCACCCACCAGGTGGGGGCTGCTGGTGCCAATTCCCCAGCTCCAACCAGTCCTTGGCTATTGCCAAGGGACCTTAGAGCCAGCAAGGAGCAAGGAGAGGGGAGAGGCAAATGTGGGGGTCATCTGCCACCTGCCATGGCTCCCTGGGGAGCATTCTTTGCAGTGAGGCAGTTCAGTGCAGGGGAAAGCCTGCCAGAGGCCTGGGTCTTGGCCCAAGTCTGACACCAGGTAGTTAGTCACCTGTGGGACCTTGCCAAGCCACTACTCCCATCTGGGTGTGATAAATCCTCTGTGTCTTGGCCTCTCCAGGCAGGGAAATGGCATCACAAGGCCATGGCCTGCCTCCTGCCAGGGATGGGTTGTTGCCATACAGCTAGAGGCTGAGCTGGGGCCCTGGCACACCTCCCACCCAGGCCACCCCCACACCTCCAAGCTTGGGGGTAGAGAAGGGAAGCCTGCAGCTTGAAGGATGGCTGTGGCTCTACCAAGAAGCGGGGTTGGGAACTGCATGCCCACACTGCCCCCCATTCACTAAATCCATTCCTTTCCACCCAAGCAAGGTAGGGGAAGTGTAGAGTTCCCCTGGAAAAAAAGCTGGGGGCAGGGCTTTCAGTGGGCTTCACCCCAAGATATGTGAGTCAGCAGGGTGACACTGCAGCTGAGGAACTCCTGAGACCTTGGGCTGCATCCAGAGAGGCCCAGAGTTCAGGCTGCCTAGGCAGGCAGGGGCTAGGCACCCCTCCTCTGTCTGCTGCCCTGGATGGACAGAACATCTGGAGTGTGACGCTCTAATTTGGGGCAGAACACACCCCACAGTTGTTTGTAGATGGAGGATGAGCAGAAGAGGCCCCCCCTGCCCTGTCCTGTCCTGCCCTGCCCATCCAGGCCTGGCCTGGCCCCTCCTTACCCAGGGTCTGGGCTGGGACGAGATCAGCTTTGTCTTCTTGTCCCGCTGGCCAAATGTATGCCTCTCCAGCTCTCCCAGGAAGATGTTGGGTCCCAGGAGGTTGTGTGCACACACAAAGGCTCACCTTCTGGTCTAGCAGGGCTACTTCCTCCATGTTGTAATGAAAAACACCACAGCCACCCCCAGGGCCCCATGAGGGCCAACCCACTGGCTGGCTTGGGGATGTCTGCCCCGAGCCCCAAAAGACAGGCTTGCCCTTTCTGCCGCCCCTCTCAATGCCACCTTTGGGCAGCCTTTGGGAGGTCTTCTTTCTCCATGCCTTCAAGCATTAGGCAGGACTGAGAAAAGAGCCAGGGCAAGCAGAGGGAAGCAGCCGGCTGGGTGGCAGGACACAGAAGGCCACAGCCTGGGAGTGGGGGAGGCAGTGGTGGAGCCTGAGAGAGGGGGAGCTAGGCAGGACCTGAAGAAGGTGTTCGGGGGCTCTGAGGGCATGAGAGCCGGGCGAGGGGAGCAAGCCTGGGGGCCCTGAAGGTGCAGGAAAACCTGTATCCAGGGCCTCCTGTATCCAGGAGAAACAGGACCCAGGCGGGGAGGGGCACTTCATGTGCTGTGGAATCCTGGGAAGGGTCAGTTGGTTCTCCTGAACTCTCTCTTGCTTCCCTTTGTTCTAAGGCAAAGTTCCCTGGCCAGGCCCCAGCTGGGGAAAGGCCCCCCAGCATGTGCAAGCCAAAGCTGGTGTGTGTTGTGTATGTATACGTGTATGTGTGAGTGTTGTGAGCATGATTTATGAGCGTGACTGGGGTGTGTGGGTTTTCCTCTGGTGTGTGTGGTTTGTGTGCCGTATCTACATGAATGTCTGTGAGTGTGTTGTGTGTATGTTGTGTGTGTGTGTATGTGTGTATTTGCATGGAGTATATATCGTGCGTGTGCGTGAAGTGTGTGTATTAGTGTGTGTATTCTGTGTGGTATCTGTATTGTATGGTGTGTACATGATGTGTATGTGGGTGCATGATGTATGTGGTTTGTGTGTTGTGTGTATATGCAAGTGGGTATATTTGTACATGGTGAGTGTAGAATATGTATATGTGTGTGTGATGTATGGGAGTGTTGTATATATAGCTATGTGTGTATTTCTGTGTGTGGTGTGAGTGTGATTTCTTTCTGTGTGTGTCTTGTGTGTGGGTGTGTGCTATGTGTATTTGTGTGATACCTGTGTGTAAGGGTGAGTGTGTTGTTTGCATGGTATCGGTGTGTGGGTGTGTGTTGCGTGCACTTGTGTGTTATATGGGCGAGTGTGTTGTTTTTATGGCATATGTGCATGTGTGTGTGTGTGGTGTGTGTGTGGTATGTGTACCTGAGTACAGTGTGAGTATGATTTTTTGGTTTGTACTTACATAGTGTATGTGGTTTGTATGTTGTGTGTATATGCCTGTGTATTTGTGTATGGTGTATGTGAGTGTGTTGTATATATAGGGGTGTGTACTGGTATGTATGCCTGAGTGTGTTGTGTGTTGTGTATGTAGATGTGTATTTGTATGTGTTGTGAGACTGATTTATGAGTGGGACTGGGGTGTGTGGGTTTTCATATGGTATGTGTGGTTTGTGTGTTATGTCTATATGCATGTCTGTGAGTGTTTGTGTGTATGTTTGTGTATACATATGTGTGTATTTGCATGGAGTATATGTGGCATGTGTGCGTGTGTTTGTGTGTGTTTGTGTGTGTGTTGTGCGTGGTATATGTATTGTGTGAAGCATGTGGTGAGTGTATGATGTGTATGTGGGTGCATGATGTGTGTGGTTTGTGTGTTGTGTATATACGCAAGTGGATTTATTTGTGTGTGATGTGTGTGTATATGTATGTGTGTGTATATGTATGTGGGGTGTATGGGAGTGTGTTGGGTGTATACCTATGTGTGCATTTCTGTGTGTGAGTGTGCACTGTGTCTTGTATGTATCTGCATATTTGTATTTGTGTGTGGTGTGTGATTTATGTATGTGAGGGTGGGGTCTGTGTATTTATATGGTGTGTGTGCTTTGTGTATTCTGTGTATATGCCTCTGTGTATTTGTGTGTATGTGTGAGTGTGGTATGTGTTTTGTATGTATATGTGTATTTTTGAGCAATGTGAATGTGATTTCTGTGTGTCTTGTCTATATATTTCTATGGTGTGTGTAGTTTCTGTATTGTGTGTATAAACCTCTGTGTATTTGTGTGTGTACATGAGTATGGTGTGTGTTTAGTGTGTATATATGTGTTTGTGTACTGTGTGAGCGTGATTTCTGTGTGTGACTGTGGTATGTGGATATTTGCATGGTATGTATGGTTTGTGTATTATGTGTATATACATGTGTGCAGTACATGTGGTGTGTGTGTGTGTGTGTGTGGAATGTGTACATGTGTATTTGTGTGTGGTGTATGTGGAGTGTCTGTGTGTGTGAGTGTGATGTGTGTATTTTGTGTGTATTATATGTGGTGTATCTGGTTGTATGGTGCATGTGATGTATATGTTTCCAAGATGTGTGTTGTTTGTGTGTTGTGTATATAGGTATGTGTGTATTTTGAGTGTGTTTAGTGTATATAGCATGTGTATTCGTGAGTGGTATATGTGGTCTTTGTCTCAGAGGGTGATGTGTATATTTGTATGGTGTGTGTGGTTTGTGTGTTGTATGTATATGTGTGTATTTGTGTGTGGTATATGTGGTGTGTGTGAGTGTTTGTATGGATTATGCGTTATGTTCATGTGTGTGTTTAGGTGTGAAAACTGAAGGAGCCCTGAACTGGGCAGGGAGGAAACCCAGATACCCAGAACCCCCTTTGCTGGGCTCCCCTGGAGACAATTAGCCCCCCAGAGAGGAGGCAGAGCGTGGCAAATGGTGGCAAAGATTGGCACAGGGAACAGCCAGTCCCCCTCCTTCCCCAGGTGGCAACGCTGCTCCACAGGACCCTTGAAAAAGCAGAAGTTGCTGGGGCTGCCAAAAAGCTTGGGGAAACTTTAGCCCCCAAACAAGGACGCCCGAAAGCGAGGGGGAGGGGTGGCGGATGCGGGTTCTGATCCTTGTCTGTGTCATAGACCCCTCTGGCAGACAGGCTGGTCATGACCCCCAACCAGCCCGCCC
>NW_020939977.1:0-2071 GCF_900497805.2 Vombatus ursinus | reverse complement strand
ACAGGATCACATTCCCTCTGAGTAGCTTATGGCATTTCTCTCAGATATTTATTTAATGCAGACTACTATACCCAAATTCAAACTCAAAACAAAATTAGTTATAGTCCCAAGAGCCTTTTACCTTAAACAGCAAGTTTCACTAATCACAACTTAGAGCCAGATACAGTTAATTTACTCTCATGGAGTTGCAATGAGTGATAAAGATTTACCAGGAATCACATACATAAGATATTTCACTTAACATCTTTCCTTCTCAAATTTAAACTTGTCCTGGTGTAAAAGCCAATCACTGGAAATCATTTCTATACACTTGCAACTTCTTAGCAAGCTAAGTTCATTGTTTAGGAACTGCATAACCCAAACAGGTTCTTTTCTCAGGGCAGATGACCTTGCCCACACAGATGGTTTCCAGGAACCTTGGCAAATTTACAAAATAAGGGGAACTGGGGAGAGGCTGATCTTGGTGCCCCTGCCTGCCGACCCCCATATCCCAAGGAGGACTGTTTTGAATGGGCAGAACCAAGCTGAATAAGGCTTTTACCCAATTCCCTCCTTTTCACGCACGGTAATCAATTAACAATTCTAGGTTTTAACATTAAAACAGTAACTTCAAATAACTTAATTAACAATCTTACAGCTTTCATAAGTGATAGTCAAACTGTTTTAGCTATAACCCCTTCTTTAATTACAGGTAAAGGTGGAAATACCTGGTTTTCTAAATGGCAGTTATAAAACAATATAAGACAGGGTTAGCAGGGCTGACAAAGTAATATAACTGGTTTTACACAATTTTTTCACCATCCTTTAGTTTCTTTAAGTTCACACTTTAATAACATCCAAATTATGAAAAGCTACTTGACATAACTGATACAAAAGTTTACCAATTTGAAACAATATATGTGTTTAAAACTTGAAACAAACACATTACCAATCAGATGACTCCAATTCTGTTGAATGCATGTCCAAATTTCCGTACATAGAAAATCAGGCATCTCCTCACCATTGGCATTGTATACTGGTCACATCTAATTAAGGAACTAATAATAATGGGAGTTAACATCTATAGTGTCTGCCCTCTTCCAGGCATTGTGTTAGGCACCTTCCAATCATGTGAGATAAACTGAGGTAACTTGCTTAATGTCACCCAGTTAACAATTTTCAGATCCATAAATTTTCCCAATTTACCTTAGTGCCAAACAGTATAATAAATTCTGACTTAAAATATTGCCAGAATGAATTAAATTACCTTTTGGTTGTGTTTCGGTATACAAAAACTTTTCTCTTTTATGTGAGGCAGAAAAGATTAAGTGCTACCTCTCTTTTTGATCTGAGGGGAAAAGGTTCCCCTTTTCTCTCTTGTCTTTCGCTCCACATTCAAAACTTGGCCAGAGTTAGAATGAAGAGAAAGAGAGAGAGAATTTTTTTTCCAACAATTCTCCAAAAGTTTCTCTGTTCACACTGTTCATGCAAATAGCTTATGCTTTTCTTTCTACCCATACTTCTTTCATTCCTATATGCTTAAACTTTCTTGCCTTTCCTTCTGATGGACTTTGATTAAAATCCCTTTAAAACTGCACATATCTTATTTCTTTCTAATTTTGACCTGACATTTTGAGAATCCATCTTGACTTGCCTTTTACCAATCATATAACCTAAATAATAAAGTATTTTTCTCTCTTTCTCTCTCCCATCCACCTGATGGGGTGCTTGGGTGCTTGTGCTTGTACTTGGACCCCAATTTCTCCCTAGTCTCAGAAATACTGTCCCTGACAACCACTCCCCTGCCCAAGGACACTGTGCCTAGCAATTACTATGAGTGGGCCCCAGCAAGACCCTTATCTCTCTCCCTGGTGCAGCTACACAAAGCTGGGTGAGAGAGTGCTGGGCTGCTCAGGCCCCAGCCCTCAGATCATGTCTCTGGAAGCCTCCCAATTCCTTAGTAAGTTCCTGTCTTGTGAGAAAGCTTTCCCTTGTTGCAGAGCATTCTCTCATCAAGACAGAGGGAGAAGGGTGCCTTGCCCAGACCAAGGAGTTTTGTCCTTGGCTGGCCCAAGGACTCTTCCTCCTGCCA
>NW_020939976.1:0-1375 GCF_900497805.2 Vombatus ursinus | reverse complement strand
CCTCTCTTCCCCCTCTCTTCCTCCCTCCCATTCTCTTTCTCTGTCTTTCCATCCCTGTCTCTGTATTTCTCTTTGTCTTTCTCAACTCTGGATCTGTGCTTATGTCGTTCCCTACGCCTGGTATTCCTGACCTTTGTCTCCTCCTAAAGTAAATTGTTCCCTTAAAGGCACAGTCCCCTGATACTTCCTCCGTTCTCCCCCTCCCTTCAGGAATAAGCAATCCTTCTGTGTTCTGGGGCTTCCTCCCTGCCCCACCCCCAACCATGGGATTTTCTTAGTGCTTGTCTGTAGATCATTCATCACATTTAGCGTGGAATTGTTTTTCATCATCACCTTCATCACCGGTTACATTGTCACGGTGCCTTAAGAATTCCAAAGTCAGTTCTCCGTGAAAGCCAGCTGACTTTGACGCTGGAGTGGCCGGAGCTCATCTGGCCCTCCCATCCCCACCAGCTAGTGTCCCAGATCTCTTGTGGCTGGACTCACTGAGGAGGTCATCTACAATTGACCCCACGCTTCCTCTCCTCTCACTCCTTAACTCTCCATAGTCTGGCTTCCCACTTCATCATTCAACCATAGCTGCTCTCTCCAAAGTTACCAGCATTTCTTAATCATTAAGTCTAATAGCCTTTTAAACTCTCTTCTTGTTAGGTTTGTGGGACGTCCTCCCTTCCCAGTTCTCCTCCTCCTTTGATGGCTCCTTCTCAGTCTCTGGCTTGGTGATCTCAGCAGTTGCGATGGATTTGATGATTCGAAAATATCCCTCTCCTGCCCCAATCTCTCTGCTGACCTCCAATCTTTCATCTCCAACTGCCTTACCAGCCGTCTCCATTGGATGTCCAGTTGACATCTTAAACTCCACGTGTCCAAAACAGAACTCACCATCTTTATCCCCAATCCTTCTCTTCTTCCTAAATGCCCTATTACTGTTGAGGGGACCAGTCCCCCAGGCTCATACCCTAGGAGTCATCCTGGGATCCTCACTCTGTCTCATCCACCCATCCAATATAGTGCCAAGACCTGTCCAGTTCCCCTCTGCAGCATCTCCCCAGTACAGAATGTAAGTGGTGCTTCTAGTCTGAGGACCCGTGGTCTTCCTGGGCCATCCAGCCCTGTTACTCCCTTCTGATGCATGTGCTTCTTCTGGGAGTGGTGATGATCACTTCCTTCTCAAGCTTGGAAAAGATGCTCTGCAGAGCAGTAGCGGCCGGGCTGGCGTCATAATCAGCTGCAGCCATTGTAAGACGGGAGCGTGCGTGCACACACGCACACACACATACACACATACATACACATACACACATACACACACACACACACACATACACACACACAGCCCCTTTTCAGTCGCAGACAGATCAGATAAAGCAGCTCC
>NW_020939975.1:0-7219 GCF_900497805.2 Vombatus ursinus | reverse complement strand
TCATTAAGGGATGATCCTTTTTATTTTGAGGGAAATTGTTATAATGTCCATTCTCTTTAAAAAAATAAGTAGAAGGTCAGAGTAAACATAAAAGTAATTAACTGCCATGCAAGTATGAATTGCCATGCTTGATTCAGGCATCAGAATTCACAGAAAAAAATATTAACTGTATCATTCTAATCAATTATGATAGTTTTCCTCAAAGGGGATTTAGACTGTTATGTTAAGAGGATCTCAGTACATAATATAAAAATATATTCTAGGAAACTGAAATGACTTTAGGCAATTTGAAGAGATAAAGGTAAAAACAAAACAAAACAAAAACAAAACCTGTGACAAAATCATAGGTCACAGAATCAAAGATATTTTAAAAAAAAGTTTCATGAAAAGTTTAACCAAACATCTCTTTTTTTTCATGACATTGCATGTCCCTATGGTATCTTCAAATTCAAGTAAAGTGTTTGAATGTAGTTATAAAAGTTCTTTTTTTTTTTAATATACTGGAGTGTGGCTTAGTGAAGAATTCTTTGGAGTTAAAATCATTGTTTTGACATCATACAGCTGGGAACTATAGGGAATTCCAATAATGCTGTGCATATCAATTTCTTCACCTGAAAAATAGGATAATAATAATATGCAAAATGGATAATAAGAGAAATATTAAATAAGTTGCAGAAGTATTACAAAGACCATTCAAAAATTATAACATGTGTAACAGTTACATATTTAAAGTGCTTTGTAAACTTGGAAATACTTTCTCAATGTCCTTGACTTTGACTGTTTTTTGCTTGTTTTCTCCTAGTCCAAAGTTGTAAGTTATTTGTTTCTTTACTACGTCTTAGTAAGTTATGGATTTATTGGAGTAACTAGTGGTATACTGGGTAGAGTGGTTGGTCTGAAGTGAGGAAGACTCATCTTCCTCAGTTCACATCTGGCCTCAGATACTAGCTCTATGACCACTGACAAATCCATTTACCCTGTTTGCTTCAGCTTCATCATCTGTAAAATGAGTTGGAGAGGGAAATGGCAAATCACTCCGTATTTTTGTCAAGAACACTCCAAATAGTTTCACGAAGAATCAGACATGACTGAAAAATGATGAAACTACAAAAAGAACAATGTGGGTATAGGGAAGAGATTGGGAGTTATTTTGCCTTTAGACATAGGGACCATAGTTTATGAGTATATTATGGTAATTATAACCACTAACTTCATGCCAATAAACACAAATAAAAAAGAAAAGCATGTGTTCCTACACACATATAACTATATAAATGCTTAAACATAACTATGAAAATATATATGCATATACAAAGTCAGATAAGTATTTAATCCTTATAATGATGCAAACACATATAGTCATACATATACATAAATATATACATATAGGTAAGGTATATTTCTAAGCATATTTCTAAGTGACTAGAAAATGATGAAACCAAATTATGTTAATGAATATAGTGAAATGGCAGAAATACCATATAAAATTATATTATTCAAGGTGAAACTCTCACTTTGTTTGTGACGTAAAATCATAAGAATTCAAATAGAATGTTAATAGAAATTTTATATGAATATAAACTGCATGTATTTATAGGCTAGCTAAATTAACAGGTTAAAGTAACAATAGTACACAACTTACTCTTTCTCATGTTAATAAATTGGATTAATATTGAGACTTTTTCTGTTGTATATTTCTATTTCTATATTCTACATATCATATTCTGAAGAATGTAATATATTCTGAACAGGAAGTTTTCAGATTAAGAAATTGAAGCTATCTATAGTCATATAAAATGCTTAGATCTCCATTAATTAGAGAAATGAAAGTTAAAACATGAGGTAGCACCTAATACCTATTAGATTGGCTACTACAACAACAAAAAGAAAAATGATATATGTTGTAGAGGACATGGAAAAATGAATTGTTGATGGAGTTGTGAACTGATCCAATAATTCTGGAGAACCATTTAGAACTATGCCCAAAGGGCTGTAAAACTACGTATAACCTTTGATTGAACAATACTACTACTAGATCTGTAACCTAAAGCAATCATAAAAAATGGAAAAGAACCCACATGTACAAAAATCTTTATACCAGCTCTTTTTGTGGTGGCAAAGAATTAGACATTGAGGGGATGCTCATCAATTGGAGAATGACTGAACAAGTTGTATATGAATGTAATGGAATAGTATTGGTGAGCAGTCAGATTTCAGAAGGAAAAAAAACCTTGAAAAGGCTTACACAAACTGATGATGAGTGAATTGAGCAGAATCTGGAGAACTTTGTACATAGTAACAGCAACATTGTGTGATGATCAGCTTTGATAGACTTAGCTCTTCTCAGCAATACAATTATCAAAGACATTTCCCAAAGACTCATGATGGAAAATGCTATCCACATCCAGACATCCAGACAAAGAGTCTGAATGAAGATCAAAGGATACTATATATATATTCTCTCTCTCTCTCTCCCTCCCTCTCTCTCTCTCTCTCTCTCTCTCCTTTTTCATGGTTTCCCCCTTTTGTTCTGATTCTTCTTTCACATGATTAATGTGGAAATATATTTAATATGATTGTACATGTATAGCTTATATCAGGTTACTTGCTCTCTTGGTGAGGGAAGGAGGGATAAAAAAATTTGGAATGTAAAATCTTATAAAAGAGAATGTTGAAAACTATGTTTCCATGTAATTGTAAAAACTAAAATAATAATAACTGGGAATATATATATATATGCATATATATGGAATATTGTATATTCTACTCTGTTTCTACAAGGCCAAACCTCAAAATGTGAAGACGTGAAATTGGGAATTCAGCATATGAGGAATGATGAGCCAAGCCTTATAAATTTAAGTTCTCACACCTAAACTTCACTTTTCTGCCTGGCAATCAAAAAAATTTTTGCGATTATTTTCAACATCAGAAACTCCTGTTATGCAACCTCTTTCCAACAACACATATAAAAACATAACTCATTAGGTAATATTAGAGAATTGTCTGGAATACATCGAGGTGAAATGATTTGCCCAAAGATCATACACCTGGAAAGTGTCATAAGTGCAATTTGTACCTAAGTCTTCCTGACTCCAATGCTAGAATTTCATTGGAAGACTTAAACTGCCCTTTGCACTGGGCAATGGTTGAGAAAAAACTAAATTGCTGGTTCATCTTCTTATGAAACAGGATTTTAAACAGAATCAGTTAAAACCAAGAATGCATTCTATCAATAATACTAAGTAAATTTTCTGGACAAGGTCTGGACTTCCAAAAGGAGGGTCAAACTCTTCCAGAATGGTGTGCTCCTGGTTGAAGCATCCTAAACATCATTGAGGGAAGCTAGGTAGTATAGTGGATAGAATGTCTGTTCTGTAGCCATGAAGACTCATCTTCCCGAGTTCAAATTTGTCCAGACACTTAGTAGCTGTGTTTCCCTGAGCCAAGTCACTTAACCTTGTTTATATCAGTTCCATATTTGTAAAATAAGCTGTAAAAGGAAATGGCAAACAACTCAAATATCTACACCAAGAAAACCCCAAATGGGGTCACAAAGAGTCACACAATATGGAAATGACAAAACAATCTTCATTTTAGTGTTATTGTAAAATGACACGTATTTGACTTCCTCTATATGTTGCTGATCTATACGTGAATATTCTGTATTATCAGCCTTATTCATTTAGGAAGCACATTCATGTGTGTCAAAAGACAGCCTTCAAAATGAGAGACTTAGCTTGGAGTAAATATGCTTTGTAATAGCTGATGCAGAGGTTTTATTACTTAGATCATGCGGAATAAGAGAGACTTCAGAAAGTAAGTTGAAGCGAGCCATTATCACAATAGTTCTAGACTTCTTTATTTTGTGCTTAGATAATGAGAATAATCTCTTAAATAAACCCCTCTGGAATACAGAGCAATGTTTTTTTTTAATATTTAACTGTAATCATCTTTATTATTTTCATCAATGGAAAATAATAGCTTGCATTTCTAGAACACTTGAAGGTTTGAAAAACATTTTACATATTCAACAACTAGGTGCCCAGATTTGTCTGGAACCATGTATGGGGAGGGAAGAACTTATCGACTTAGAGGATCCATGTCACATTTGCATAGCTCAAAATGTTGGATAAATGCTTGTCCCCTGACAAAGCCTAGAATTACCCCTCTGCAATCCCCACATTTTGCTCTTAATTCTGCGCTTTGGGTTAAGGCTCAACAAAGCTAATCATTTTTCCATGTAATAGCTCTTTAGATACCTGAAAAATGCTATCTTATCAATTTAAAATATTGCCTTGTCTCGTGACTATGTGTACAATTATGCAAGTAATACATTTTGTTTCCCATTATATCATTTACTAGATTTTAAACTCTTAGAGGGAAGGAATTATCTCTTATTCTTCTATTTCACTCTGTCAATCAAAAGGCTCTGCACACATAAAGTATTTAATGAAAATTTGTTTAATGAATGGTCATTGTTAAGACTTGTGTCTGACTAGATTTCATTATTAACATTTAAACTTCATGGAGGCAAGAAGTATATTCATTCATCATTGTATTGAGGTTGTTTTCATCGCAGGGGCTTGAACATGGAAAGTGTTCAGAAAATACTGAATAAATGATTGGATGAATCCTGAAATGAAGTTTTTAATATCAAATTAATTTAATAATGCTCTTAATTGAAGCTAAAAGTGCACATTTTACTTGGGTAATTTTCTGTATATATTAAAGAACCACTTTCCTTCAGTGGGAACCTGAGGTTCACTGATGGAAAATAAAGGATGACATATAGTGGTGGACTTTATATTTGAAAGAGAGTTGTATGGGTGTTCGATGAGGATTAGCACCTCTGGTGTGAGGGCTTTCTGAGCTGTTTTTTTCTTTGGAGGGGGGCTGTTCATCCACCTTTGATGTCCAACTGGCACTTAACTCTCATCTGTAGCTCCAAGAAGCTATAGTATGCACAGTGTCCACACCCTGGCAAAACTATTCAGGTCATTGAGCTAAACTTGGCTAAGGGTAACAAATGGGCCACAAACCATCAGTAAGTTAATGGGGGTGTCTAGCCCAAATGTGTGAAGACTTCACCAGCTGGAATGGGCAGATGAGAACTATTTTTTCCAAGACCATGAAGGCAGGTGAAGCAGGCATAATGGAACCCTTACAGATTGGTCAGTCATCAAAGTCACCAAGGTCATCCACTACATCCTGGGCCATTACCAGTAATTCTGATATTTGTCTTGAAACTTGACTTTGATGACCCTGAAAGAGAGAGTGGGGCTGATAACTTTGTACAACTCTGCTTCACTCAAATCCAATTTATACACAAGTCAAGACATCAGCTTGTGATGTCATTGGTCCTCTTTGAAAATAAAGGACAGACAACAATATATCTGAAAACTGAAATGGTTGGATTGCAAAAGGTGAGCTTTAGAGATGTAAACAACCTATAATATAAATAAACTATAATTCAAAGGGTCCACTCACAACTGAATCATGTGGATATCTATAAAAGGAAATATTACTAATATTACCATATATGTTTTATATATATATTATTACATATTATTACATATACATATCATTACATATTATTACCTAATATTACACATATATATTATTACATCTTATGACATATACATGTTATTATATATTATTACATATACATACATATGTATATTACATATACAGATTAATTGCATTATGATACACATACATATTTATTATTATACATTATTATACCTTAAACATATATATAATTATACATTCTACTTACATATGCATTATTACATTTACATATTGATGTATATTAATTAAATAATGTATAGAATCAAACTTAAAATGTTATATAAAATTCAGCTCTTAGTTATTTCTTACAACTTAGGTGAAAAGATACAATAGATACATACAGAGGAATCTACTCATATACTGTCACAAACTCAATAATTTTCAGAATTGTAAGGGACCTAAGAGGTCATCTAGTCCATCCCTTAATTTTATATGTAAAGAGACTGAGATGCAGAAAGTTTACATGATTTGTTGTAGATCACAGCACTTAATGTAGGAACTAGTGCAGATAATTTTCCTGTATTATACAAATTCATTCCTTGACACAAGACTACATTCATAGACATTAGAGGAAACAACAAAAAATTATAAATATAATTGAATGGAAAGATTTGGAGGATCTGGGATTGAGGTGGAAGAAGGAAATTGCTAAGCCTTTGAAAATAATGTATTTACCAGAAAAAATTATGATATAACAGTCTCTTGACAAACCTCTTAAGAATAGAAAATTTGGTGTTGAACCCACGTGGTGATGATATTGTGTCAGGTACTCTCCATACATCCCTGCACTTGTCACAAAGGTGCCCCTTACAAAGGCCTTAGGACACTGCTTGCTGCCTCTTTCATTTTGGGAAAGTCAATCATTTTCTCTGGACATCCGTTTTGTCATCAGGACTATAAGTGTGTGTGATTGTATTTAGTTTAATTTTCTGAGTTGGAGATTTAATATCCCTCACAAATACAAATTTACTATCCCATTTCTTTGCTATATATAATTTCAAAACTTTGTTAGGAAATGGAAGTAAACACACCATGAAATCTTTCTAAGGATTATTTCAAATGGTAAATAAATTAGATTAATTCAATCTTCAAAAGTCCTACCTAAGAGTACTAAATCTTTTTTTTTTTTAATTTGTGGACATCTTTGGCAATTTGGACACTGCCAAAGCCAAGGGCAGCTAGATTTTGTAATAGATAGAACACTTGGCTCTTGGTTCAGGAAGACTCACTTTCATGAATTTCAAATTCAGCCTCAGACACTAGCTGTATGACCTTTGGCAAGTCACTTAACCCCATTTGTCTCAGTTTCTTCATCCATAAAATAAGCTGGAGAAGAAGAGAGAACCCCAAATGGAGTGATGAAGAGTCAGATGAGTGAAATGACTGAACATCAACAACAACAAAATCAATGGATTCTTTGTCAGAGTAAGATTTTTAAAGGTATACAATTAAATGTATAGATTACAAGGACAATCACTAATATTGAACTGCAGTTATTGGATTTTTTTTTAATACATGGACCTCCTGCTCAAAATGTAGCCTCTAGTGCATTACCATAAGTTCTACTCAAGTAAAATGGAGAAGCTGAGAACAAGATGCTTCCATCAATTCCATCTACATTGAAAGCCTTCAAAACAGGAATAATGCTTTT
>NW_020939974.1:0-1137 GCF_900497805.2 Vombatus ursinus | reverse complement strand
GGACAGCAATGTCTTCAGAGAGGTTCCACTGCAGTCTCTTTCTCACTTTTTAGCAAGTTCACCTAGGAGCTGCCCCAGTTGAACTGTGCTACCTATACTGCGAGGACCCAAGAAGTTGGGCTTTCTTTCTAAAAAGATCATCAAAACATAGTGTTTAGATTGTAAGTGTTGCAGTAACTTGTGTTTATACACACATATGTGCTTATATATAAATATATATAAGGTACATATATTTACATATGTACATATATCCTGTGCCACCTAGCTTCCCATATATAAACATATAGAAATAATATAATATAGGAATCACATATATATATATAAAATTATTTTATTAACCTATACAATTGGGTTATATGCATTGACTGTTGTTCATCTTTCATTCTCGAAGAGGACCAGTGACATCAGGAGGGTGATATCTTGACTTGCAAATTAATTGGATTTAAGTGAGACAGAGCTGGGCAAAGTCATCAGCCCCACTCTCTGCTCCACAGTTATCAGAGTTCTAGGCAAGACATAGATCAGGGCCACTGGAGGTGGCCCCAGAAGCATTGGGAGACCTTGGCTTTTTTTAAACTAAGGTCTTTCCCAAGTCTCAGTTTGTCTAAGGCAACACCCATTCAGTGATGAAGGATAGGTAAGCAGTGAGGCAAAAGATGGCCTTCTTTGTCTTCACAAAAGAATTCATCTGGGAGTGGAAGATCCTCAGAATTTCTGACCAGAGCAGAAGGTGTCTATTAAATTGAAACAGGCCTCTAAACTTGAAACAAGTAATATCTAAAGGGAATAACATCAGTCATTTACAACTTTGTTCAAATTAATTAGTTTATTTATTCTAATTAATCAGTTCTTGAGAATAAAATCTTACCAGTCATGTAAAATTTGCAGGATGAGAAGAGAAAAATGTATAGTACAATCTGGGGATAATATAATCAAAACTATGATTGTGTCCAGGAGGGCAGGCTTGGTAGTGAAGTTTAATAACAATCCCAAAGCTGATAGAGAGCAACTGGACATCACCTTCAAGAGGCAGGAAGGGGACAAAGAAAGGAAGGTGGGGGAAAGGGTAGTACAGAACCAGAAGGGCTATAAAATGAAGAAGTCCAAAGTTTTTACCAAATCAGTTAAAATAGAAAA
>NW_020939973.1:19301-23334 GCF_900497805.2 Vombatus ursinus | reverse complement strand
GATATTTCACATTGTTTTCCAATTTTTCATTCTTTTGGATTTGTTTTACAGTGTCTTGATTTCTCATAAAGTCACTAGCTTCCAATTGCTCTATTCTAATTTTTAAGGAGGTATTTTCTTCAGTAATCTTTTGGACTTCTTTTTCCATTTGGCCCATTTTGCTTTTTAGGGCATTCTTCTCCTCATTGGCTTTTTGGACCTCTTTTGCCATTTGGGTTAGGTTATTTTTTAAGGTGTTATTTTCTTCAATGTTTTTGGGGGGGATCTCCTTTAGCAAGCTGTTGACTTGTTTTTCATCATTTTCTTACAAAATTCTCAGTTTTTCCTCTGCTTCTCTTACTTGCTTCTCAAAATCCCTTTTGAGCTTTTCCAAGGCCTGGGACTGATTCATATTCTTCTTGGAGGCTTTGGATGTAGGAGCTTTGGCTCTGTTGTCTTCTTCTGGTTGTATGTTTTGATCTTCTTTGTCACCAAAGTAAGATAATACAGTCTGACTCTTTTTGTGCTGCTTACTCATGATCCCGGCCAATTACTTGAGTTTTAAACTCTTTGTTAAGGTAAAAGTCTGCTTCCAATGTGAAGAGTGTACTGTCCCAAGCTTCAAGGGTTTGTACATCTCTTTTCAGAGGTACTTCTAGGGACCTGAAAATTTTCAGTTCTTCCAAGGTGGTATGATAAGGGGCAAGGTGTTTCCTCTCCACCGCCACAATAAGCTTCACCACACCAGCGCTCCTCCTGGCCAGCTCTCTTCCTTGCCCCAGGACTGCCCCTCAGAACTGTGACTCAGATTCAAGCACTGGTAAAGCAAGAGATTCCTGCCTCAGCAGTGGCAAAGAGATCCTTGCAATGCCCCTCTGATCAGCCACTGGATTCCCCCTCAGTCTGTGGGCTGGAAGCTCAGGAAACAGTCACTGCCCCAGGCCGTGCTCCAGGCTTGTGGCTGAGACCTAACTCCTTTTTCACTGCAGTCACAGACTTTTCCCACTGACCTTCCACGTTGTCTTTGGTATTCCTGGGTTGAGAAGTCTGGAAATCACCACAGCTGCCCACAAATCAGTCCTGTGAGGCCTACTCCAGGGTCACTGCCACCTGGGCACCCACCCCGAACTAAGCTCATCTCCCTGCCCGGCGCGATATACCTTTCCAATCAACCATCCAGGCTGTCTTTGGCTGGAAATTTGTTTCACTCTGTCTTTTTGTGGATTCTGATGCTTTAGAATTTGTTTAGAGCCATTTTTTAAGGTATTTGGAGGGTTTTGGGAGACAGCTCAGGACAGTCACTGCTTTCCCCCTGCCATCTTGGCTCCACCCCCCACTAGTTCACTTTTTAAAGACACATACATACATAAATATGCACACATTTCAGTAACACATTCTAGAATTTTTACAAGCAACTAAAGGAAAAAGTTTGAGGACCCTTCTCTGTTTTTTTCTTGTTTTTGTTTTTGTTTTTGCAAAATGGATACAGCTACTCTAATATTTGACACTTCTACTAGTCTCCATGAATTTGCAAAGATCCCATACAACATTGAATATTCATGTCCCCCAAATCCTTCACAACCCTGGCATGTAGAAACCATACCTCTTAGCCTTGGCCGCACATGAGAACCCAATCAATTTCCTGCCTCAGGGAAATGAGTAATATTTCCTCCCTAGAGATGAATCCCAAGAGCAATGTTGCAAGAATATAAAATATATAGTAAAGTACCTTTATCAACTTATCTTTACCTCCTCAATAAATGAGACTTGGAAAAATTCATCACAAAACTATTTATTAAAGTTAAAATTGAAGATAAGTTTAGGTAATGAAAGAGAAAAGGGAACTAGGGAAAGAACCCGTTAATGGAAAGTTCTGAATGGTTTTAGGGTCAGCCCAGAGTATTAGCCATGAGTACCATGGACAAAGAATTATTATACTAGAAAAGGAATAAAAAAGAATTGTGGTACTGGAAAAGAAAGGAATTTTTTATTGTAATTTATTTTCCCCAATTATATGTCAAGACAAATTTTAGCATTCATTTTTATAAAATTTTGAGTTCCAAATTTTTCTCCCTCTCTCCCATTTCTCCCCTCCACTCTTCCAAAAATGGTAGGCAATTTGATTTAGGTTATACATGTGCTATCACATAGAACATATTTCTGCATTAGTCACAGTTGTGAAAGAAGAAGTAGGTCACAAGAAATAAAACATGAAAAAGAATAAAGTAAGTGAAAAAGTATGCTGCAATCTGCATTCAAACTCCATAGTTCTTTCTTTGGATATGGATAACATTTTCCATTATTAGTCTTTTCAAATTACCTTATATCATTGCTTTGCTGAAAAAAACTAAGTCTATCAAAGTTGGTCATCACATAGTGTTGCTGTTAATACGTACAATGTTTTCCTGGTTCTCATCATTTCGCTCAGCACCAGTTCTTGCAAACCTTTATAGGTTTTTGTGAAGTCCACTTGCTCATCATTTCTTATGGAACAATATTATTCCATTACATTCATATACCACAATTTGTTCAGCCATTCCCAAATAGATGGGCATCACTTCAATTTCCAATTCTTGGACACCACAAAAAGAGCTGCTATCTATATTTTTGTACATGTGATTTCTTTCTCCATTTTTATGATCTCTTTGAGATACAGCCCTAGAAGAGCTATTGCTGGGTCAAAAGGTATGCACATTTTTATAGCCCTTTAGGCATAGTTTCAAATTACTCTTCAGAATGGTTGGATGAGTTCACAACTCCCCCAACAATGCATTAATATCCCAATTTTCCTATGTTTTCTCCAACATTGCCACTTATCAACTGGGGAATGACTTATATTCTTATAAATTCAATTTTCTATGTATTTGAGAAATGAAGCCTTTATCAGAGAAACTTGCCTTAAAAAATGTTTCCCAGATTTCTGCTTTCCTTCTAATCTTGGTTGCAATAGTTTTGTTTGTATAAAAGTCTTTTAATTTAATATAATCAAGAGTATCTATTTTACATTTCATAATGATATCTATCTCTTGTTTGATCCTGAAACTGTAACTCACAACTTCTCCTTTAAGAAATTGATGCTATACTATTTGGTGCATATATGTTTAATATTGATATTATTGCACTGTCTATGGTATCTTTTAGCAAAATGTAGTGTCCTTCCTTATCTCTTTTGTTTAGGTCTATTTTTGCTTTTGCTTTGTCTGAGAGCAAGATTACTACTCCAGATTTTTTACTTCAGTTGAAGCATAATACAATGTGCTCCAGCCCCTTACCTTTATTTTGCGTTTCTATCTGGGTTTCAAGTATATTTCTTGTAAATAAGATATTGTAGGATTCTGGCTTTCGATCCACTTTACTATCTCTTTCTGTTTTGTGGTAGAGTTCGTCCCATTCACATTCACAATTATGATTACTGTGTATTTCCCTCCATAGTATTTTTCCTCCTGCTTGTCCTCTCTCTCCTTTAACCCTTTCTCTCCTTGATAGTATTTTGCTTCTGTCTACTGCCTCCTCTGGTCTGCCCTCCTTTCTGTCAGTCCCCATCCCTTTATTTAATCTCCCCTCCTCCTACTTCCCTGTTGGGTAAGATAGAGTTCTATATTCAACTGATTGTGTATTTTATTCCCTCTTTGACCTGATACTGATGAGAGTAAGGTTCAAGCAGTGCAGATCACCCACCCTCCTCTCTTCCCCTCTACTGTAATAGGTTTTTCATGCCTCTTCATGCAAAATAATTTACCCCATTCTACCTCTCCCTTCTTTCTGCACCCAGTATACTTCTGCTTCCCATTCCTTAGTTATTTTTAATGTCATTCCCTCAAATTCACCTTATACCTATACCCTCTGCCTAAGTATATTTCTTCTAGCCATACTATTAGTGGTACAATTTTTTAAGAATTACAAATATCATCTTCCTATGTGGGGACGTAAACAATTCAGCTCCATTGAATCCCTTATGTTTTCTTGTCCCTCTTCACCTCTTTAGACTTCTCTTGTGTCTTGATATTGAAGATAAATTTTTTTGTTCAGTTCTGGTCTTCTACTTATGAAAGCT
>NW_020939973.1:0-19291 GCF_900497805.2 Vombatus ursinus | reverse complement strand
TAGTCCAATGATTGTAATATTGTCTCTCCTGGATCTATTTTCCAGGTCAGTTATTTTTCCAATGAGGTATTTTATGTTTTCTTTTATTTTTTTCATTCTTTTGAATTTATTTCATCGATTCTTGATATTTCATAGAGTCATTAGCTTCCACTTGCCCAATTTTAACTTTTATGGAGTTGTTTTCCTTAGGTAGCTTTTGTACTTCCTTTTCCATTTGATCAATAGTATTTTTTAAGCAGTTGTTTTCTTTTTCCAAGCAGTTGGCTTTTTTTTCCGTAATTCTCTTTCCCAGTTTTTCTTTCCCCAATTTTTCTTTTACCTCTCTTACATGATATTTAAATTGCTTTTTGGGCTCTCCATGAGTTCTTTCTGAGTTTGAGACCACTTCCCATTTTTCTTTGGGGTTTTTGCCCTTAGGTGTTTTGGCATTGTTGTCCTCTTCTGAGTTAGTATCTTGGTCCTCCCTGTCACCATAATAACTTCTATGGTCAGATTCTTTTTTTTTTGTTGTTGTTGTTTGTTTGTTTGTTTTGTTTTGTTTTGTTTCTTGCTCATCTTTTTTGGCCTTTATACTTTCTTTTAAATTTGAGCTCTGCTCCTGGGTTAGAAAGGGCATTGCTTCAGGCTTCTTGTGCCAGTGGCTATAAGCCCTAGCTGTTTACCTGATACTTGCACTAATGTTGCCCTGAGCACATAGGGGCTCCTGGTGTCTAGTGCTGTTTTGAGATGGTTGGTGGGGGGTGCCACTACTGGAGGCCACAGGGGCATGGCAACTTATCTGGTGCTTTGTCTGGGTCCTATTGGTTGGTGTCTGGTGTGTACAGAAATGGTGTGGTGTTTCTGTATTTGCTTGGGGCTACACTTCAATTTCTTCATTTCTCCAGAGGTGCACTGAGACACTTGACTGTCTAGCAGCTGGAGTTTGACTGTTTGCCCTAGCCTATACTGAAGTGCATGGTGGATTTTTTAAGGTGCAGTCTGCCAATTCCCCTGGCTATGCTGAAGCACACATCACACTGTTGGGGTTTGTCTGCTCCACTGCACCGCGGCTCAGGATTTCCCACTAGTTTGCTGAGGTGGGGCTTGCTGCTGGTTTACTGGAATGCTTCCTGTCTTGGATTGCATTCTCCTTTTGCCTAAGAGAGACAAACCTTTCTTGACAATAGTTTTTCGGGCTAACAGATTGTTTCTACCTGTCTTTTTGCTGGTTCTCCCATTCCAGAATTTGTTTTGGGGAACTATTTCATGGCTGTTTAGAGGTGAATATGGGAGAGGTATGGTGATTTACTACTTACCCTACCATCTTGGCTCCCAGAAGCAGAACTTGATAAGGTAAAATTTGATTGAGAGTGGTAGATACTAATAATGGGGATAGTGCCAAACAAAAAAAAATCTAGTTATTCTAATGTTGTTCATGTGTCAATAACTACTATGTAGTTATATATGTTTATTTACACATATTTTATAACTATTTATCTTACAAGCCATGCTATAATATTGTGGTACCATGGAAACCATGCTGGACTCAGAGGATCTGGATTTAAACTTCAGTTCTGTTCTTTACCACCTATATGATCTGGGTCAAGTTGCTTGCTTTTCTCCATTTTGAAAAGAAGGGGTTGGAATAGATGATGTATGAGATTCCTTCCAACTCTAGATCTATGATGCTGTTTATCATATAACTAGAAGACCTCTAAAGTCCCTTCTAGTTCTCAATTTGTGACTTTATAATTTGATGATCCTATGAACACTATCCTCATATTAGATGAAATGTACTATGTAAGTAGTAAATGCTCTTAATAATCAATTAATTAGTAAAGATGAATAGTTTTAAAGAAATCTTTTGGGCTTGGTAGGGAACTTCTAAATATGAACTATTGCCAGATGTGGAAAGCATACAATTTATAAAGGTACTAATTGGCCAATCACATATTCAATCACTTTCTGCCCATTTCTAAACCATTCCCCCTTCCACTCTCATTTTCTGGATTTTCTGTATATGCTGTCTTCCCCTATTAGAATGTAAGCTCATTAAGTGCAGGGACTATCTCACTTTCTTGTATTTATTTTTTCCAGTGTTTAACCTGGTACCTAAAATTAGTAATAACTTACTTTAATAATAAAGTGATAATGAAATACATTTAAAATTTTAATAAAATTAATAAATGTCTTTTCATTAACACATTCCAAGTAGTCTCATAAAGTCAGTTAAGATCAATATAGCTGTTCCTGATCAAAATTTACATTAAATAATCAACAAGATGTGTTAATTACCTACTATATCTTATATAGGCACTCTGCTACATATATATGCATATATACATATATATGTATATAATTTTAAAAAACAAAGTCTCTCCCTCAAGGACCTTATATTTTATTGTGAGAAATAGCTGTATGCATGTATTCACATGCATGTATATACATACATACATATACATAAATAAATACACTATACACATACATGCCATATACACACATGGCATATACACACAAATGCATACATACACATTTATGGAATATGTAAATATATTTATCAAATAAATTCATTTGTGGATACATGTGTATGTTTGTATGTGTTCCTTGGCCAAATATAATGTGGCCAATCTGGCTGATTATAGACAGGAAGTGAAGTTGTATTTAATAACCACAAGATAAATTGGGTTCTTTGTAGAAAGGGCTCAAATTCTGAACCAAGATAAATTGGGTTCTTTGTAGAAAGGGCTCAAATTCTGAACCTAGAAAAAATAACAGCAGAGAGATAGAGGAGAAAAAAGGAAGATTTCATAACTACATCAGCTAAGTTTGAAACTGATAGTGATAGATACTATAGCATATTTGAGCAAAAGAACAACTTCTAAGCAGAAAAATAAAGAATTCACTGACTGGATTGACTATTTTGGTTGAGACATCATGCTTAGTGAGGCTAAGTACAGTATGAATCAACTCAGCTTAGCAGGAGAAGTTGCTGTTGAACAGAGAATTATTATGAACATTTCCCAAGACATAATCAGGACACTGAAGTTTCTAGTCCCAGAGGTTCAAGTTACCTTGAATACTTGAGTATTTCTCATACATGTGCCTCATGGACAGTTTCTCTAAGTATATGCCACCTTCCCCATAAATACTGAGATCAATGGTTGTGAGAGAATTATCAAGGCTTATATGTTGATTGAAATGCATTATGCAGTGTCCCACACTTTGGTCTTACTGTTGAGTAAATGTTTTTGATTAAGATACAAATGTGTTATCATTGTGAGGACCTATATTTATGTAAATGGACAAGCTTGTTGGAGTCATTATACTTTGAAGAGTAAAGTTTAGGTCTGAGGTAAATGGGAACTCTCAGCTGAGCATTCCCACAAAGTGTTTTTGATTTCTGGAGAGAGCATAGTGAGTATTATGACCTATTTGAGAATTTTGGTTCCTGTATTTATTCAAATATATATATATATATATATATATATGTGTGTGTGTGTGTGTGTGTGTGTGTGTCCTTTAAGTCTTAGGCAGTTTCAGTAGTTTATGAATAAATACTGTTCCATACATCCTTCTCATATTATAAATTAAACATTTTTGGGAGAGAAGTCTTTGTTACCTTTGTTACCTACTTTTGGGAAGGCCCTAGGTATAAGCACACCAAAGTTATATTTTAAAGATTTTTCCAGAGTTTTACTCAAGTCAAGGGACAAAAACAGAAAGAAGTTTTGACTCCTTTTATTCAGATCCTTAGAATCAAATATGGAGAGGGTTCCTGGGTTACTGAATACATAGAACCATTATTTGAAAGACAAATTTCAACGAAGGTGGTTGTTAGTTGTTTGTTTTAAGAAGGAGAATATTGGGTCTGCTTGTAGGAAATAGGGAAAATCCGAAGAAAAAAAAACTAGAGAGTTAGAGGAGATTATTTTTTGAGCAACATGCCAGAAAACACCAGAATGTATGAGCTAAAGGTTATAAGTAGAGGGGCATTGGTGAGGAGAAGGACCACATCTTTATCAAAGACAAGAGATGAAAGAATGAGAGATAGTATTAAATGGTTTTATGATGTAGAGCAAGGGAGAAAAATGAGTTACCAATGAATGGTCTCTATTTTCTCATTTAATTTTGTGGCAACATCCTCTACTGAGAGGCATGATAATGGCAGTGGACTGCTCATCTCTTTCCTGAACTCTAGTCCCACATAGCAAATCAGTTATTAGACACTTCAAACTAGAAAATCTGTAGGTGTCATAAATTCAATAAAGACAAAATTGAATTCATTTTCTCCTACCCACAGACCCACTCTGCTAACTTTCCTGTTTTTGTTAAAGGTACAATGATCCTTCTAGTCATTCAGGTTCATAACCTCAGTGTTATTACTGGATATATCAGATACTCTCTCAACTGGATCAGTTGGCAAATGTTGTTTTGATTTATATAAAACATCTCAATTCCATTCTTTTCTCTTCACTTCAGCATCTATCACCCTCATTCATATCCTCATCACCTCTAGACCAGATTGTTATGTTCACTTCTTAATTGGTCTTCCTGTCTGAACCTGCTCCCACTCCAGCTCATCCTTCACACATTTATGGAAATGGTTTTTTTTCTTCTCCTAAAGTGTAGATCTGACCATATTACTCTCATTCAACAAAGTGCAACATCTCCCTAATATTTATGGAATGCAATATCAACTCTATTTGGCATTTAATGTCTCTTTCAATACAGACTTGTTCTAAATTTTCAGGTTTGTCACATAATGTTCCCCTTCATTCACACTATGAATTACTCAAATTGGACTTCTTAGTGCTCTTTACACATGACACTGGCTGAAACACATGCCTGGAATGCACTTTATCCCAATCATCTCCACCTATTAGAATTCCCAGTTTTTCTCAAGGTTCAGTTCAAGCATGACCTTCAATAGGAAGCCCTTCCAGATTCCATCAGCTGCCAGTACCTCCTCACAAATTATTTTCCGTCCATATGTCTGTTTATCTAACTATCTATCTATCTATCTATCTATCTATCTATCTATCTATCTAATCTTTCTATTTATCTATATATGTCTATCTTTTATCTACACAAACATATATAATATATATACTATATACCTATATATGCATATGCATATAGGTATATATGCACTCATATATGTATATATGGGTATATATGTGTGTATGGGTATAAATAGGTATATATGTGTGTATATAATGTGTGTACACACACACATATTGTTCCCTCTTGCATGATCATAAACTCTTTAAGAAAAGGTTTGGTTTTGTTTTTTCATTTTTGTGCCTGTATATGCAGGGTATAGTGAAATGCCTGCTATCTAATAAGTGCTTAATAAGTGATTATTTATTGATTAGTTCATTTAAAATTTCTTGAAAAGATGTTATGGAAAATGTGCTCTAGAAGATCAGCTGGAGAAAAATAGAATCTTTGCCAAGATACTCTCAGGGCCTAGTGGTGATTTGCTAATATAAATATATAGTGGATCCAACACACAAAATTGTATACCTTCTTCTAGAACTTCTTCAATATAAAATATATAGATATTTGTATACATATATACACACATGCATATGTATATAGAGAGACATACATATATACATATATAATGTATATATACACATAGAGATATGTATAATTAGCTACCTATCTATTTATTATATATATATGTATATGTGTGTATTTTTGTGCATGTGTATGACCACATCTCAAAGACTAATTATTTGTGTCCTGGATATAGAAAAAAATGTCAAATTTTTAATCTTATTGTCATCTGACTTTTCTATCTCACTGTTTCTGTCTATTTTAATCTGGACCTCATCTCTAATCCTTTAAATATCCAAAAGGTGCTAAACATTTATGTTCCCTATTTAGTGCCTATTGACTTACACTCTCAGTATATTTGGAGAACAGAAGGAAGAGTGGTGAATATCAATTAGCCACTTAAGAAGAAAACCACAAGTGAAAGAACTACAAAATGGCAGGAGGATATGCATGGAAAGATTGCTCTTTCAAACTTAGAGGTGGAAATCTGTTGAATAAAACTCTAAACTGAATTAATTACATGAGCATTTTAAATTTTGGAAGATAAGAAGTAATGAAATATGGGAATATTTTTTCTAACCATTTTGATTTCATTATCTAGAAGAAAATAATGAGTCAATGACTTCATTATGTGGTGAATTTGAATGATTACTTTTCCCTTTTTAAAGTGAACAATAATAGTGTTGAGTTCCCTTTACTCCTACTCAGATAAATTTCTTTTCATTCACTATGATTCAGTTTGTAAAAGACTGGATTTCATATTCTCAGGAAGATTAGAAGAGTCTTTAAAATATCATTTTTTTCAATTGGGTTCATATGTGTGTTAACCACTTAAAAACCTTTCTGTGAAATAGTTCAATTTTTTTATGAATTGTTATTATAGATATAGCTATACACATTAAAAATGATAGGGTACTGTTAGAGTTTCAATGAAGTCCAAACTTCTTTTCTTAAATTTTCTTTAAAAAAATGATTTGAAAAAATAAATTATTTTGTGTTTTCCCCTTATTTTCGAAAATTCTGAACTTAAAAATACCAATTAATTAATCATTTCCATTTATAAAATAAAACAGAAATGAGGGTTATATAGATGTAACCTGTACAATATACAACCTGTATAATAGATATAACTGTAATTCACAATAATGTACAACTTACTTTTGTTTCAAAATACATAAACAATCATTGTTACGTCCAAAGTTTTCCTACTTGTCTGTGATTTCTTCTGTTCTTCCTTATATTCTCTTCTGTGGATTGGATTTCTAAAACATGTTTCAATGATTCCCTCCATTTTTTTTTGCTTTAGCAATTCTAGCCTTACACTGTTCTCCTCCCTTCACATCCCACATTGTTGCTTTTTTTCCAAGCCAAAAAAAAAAAGGGGGCTGATTTTCATCCTGAAAACAATACAAACATCTAGCCTGTATGTTTAAGGCCAATCACATAAATGCAGTTAGTAATACTTATAACAAGTTATGGGACTGTTAGCCTGTGGAAATTAAAGCCATTTTAAATACTTATCTTGTGCTGATTCAGCTAATAAAGTTTGTATTGTAATCAGAGAATTTAGGTGTTTTAAACATTCTTTCTATTTAATTCTATCCTTTTTTTCTCTTAAAAGAAAACTTTGCTATCTCCTTTAATATGTCCAATCTTCATACATTTTTCTGCCTTCCATTCCTAGCAAATGTTTTTGTTATATAATAGAAGCAGTGGACCCCATGAAAAGAATTGTCAATACTTATATAGCAGAGCCCTTGTTTTGTTCCATTAGTCCTCTCCACTCCACCCCCCATCTAATCCACTTGAAGATACTATATTTCACAGACCTTTCTTACATAGACCAAAGAAATTTGGACTTCATTGAAACTCCAACAGTACCCTATCACTTTTAATGAATATAGCTATATCTATAATAACAATTCATAAAAAAAGTTGAACTATTTCACGGAAAGATTTTTAAGTGGTTAACATATATACGAACCTAACTGAAAAAAGAAATGAGAATAAGGGACATCTCCCAGGGAGCTGGACTTATGTTAGAGTCCCTTGATAGATAACATGATTTTTTTTTTCTGGGGGAATACAGTGAATTTCTGATTGGTCCTCAAAGACTGGAATTTCCTCTTGATGACTGATAACAGGTAGATAGATTCTTGTAAAAAGAACCCTGCCTGATCTGAGCTTACCTATATGAGCCTGAGGCTGAACTTTGAGATCTTGGCTATGTTCTTCTGACTTTCATTTCCTTTACTAAGTACAGATCAATGATACACTGATTCCAATCTTGCCAGTTACCTCTTAGGTTAGGAGTTCCAGAGTTAGGGATTTAGTTAGTAGCTTATCAGGGAAGGAAATTTCCTTAAACTTATCTTTCTTTCTGAGAAGGAGACCAACAAGATTGCCACACAGCTGGGAAATGAAAGAAAGCTATGCCGTGACAGGCTTGGAAAACTGGATCTTTTGAATTGCTTGGACAGTTTACCTCTGAGATTTTGGGAATACAAAATATCTATTCAACAATCTCATAAAGTTTTCCTGGGAGGGGGCATATAGTAATAGTCTATTTGAGTGTTTTATGTCTTCCGCCATTTTTGTGTGTGAACCATTGAGGGAAATGCAATCTACTGTTATATTCTCAGGTAAATAGTACTAATCACAAAAACACCTTGTTTTTAAAAGGCATTTCTGGGACTTATTTCCTGGCTAGAAGACATTTTTTTTCCTAAAAAATCCTACATTGCAGGATTCTTCTTTATTGAACCTTCCATAGTATAATATATTAATGACATCTAGGAAATAGTCGGGCCACAGGGTATAAGGTACAGCATGGTGGATCCATTGATCTATCCTATCTGTCATCTTTTGAAAGAGCTGCCATGGCTGAGGGAAAGGTTCCTAAATTTCATTTTGGTTTTATGCTGACTGCACAAGCTTGTTCGGCGAAAGATTAGTCTTGCCAACAGTAGAGTATAAAGTAGAATTTTAGTCACATGAATCTGAGGGGCCCCTAAGAGCTTGATTCAGTTTCTAGGAGATGAAAAGAACAAGAGGTAGCATTTCTAGTGAAAGCTGCCTGGTTGGGGAGACTTTTCTTCGGGGCAGTGGGGAAGCATACAATAGAACAAAGTCAGAAACTTACTTTATACTAATATTCTTAGTTTGTGATGGATGTGCCTCTCTCTTGTCTCCTCCACCATGCCCTAGAATTGGTCAACTGTGGGGTTTATCAGGGAGTGTTCTTTATGGTCTGACACACATTTTCCACAAGCCCTTAGAGAATAAGGTCCATGGGTACATAAGAGCCTGGTATCAACCAGCACTTGGAAACATTTACTGCTTATCCCTTAGACCTTTATTCTGGATGCTTAGGTTCCTAAGCGCTGATATAATGTTTGTGGACTTGCCAGAAAAGGAGCCATATACACGATTCAAATTCATACGCTCATATCTTCATAAGAATGGGTATGGGAGTGAAATAAGAAGGAATATGTTTTTTCACAATTTTAAATTGGAAGAAATGAATTCAGTTCTACTACATTTACTTAAATAAAAACATTCTGGAATGCTGTTCTCTTTGTCCTTCCACCCCATTCCCTTTCTATGATACATCCACAGGGACAGGTCCCTTCTATAAATAAGGGGGATAATTAGCTTATGCCACACAATATGCATGCCTTGCCTTATATGTAAAGTATTGCTGTGATCTCAAAGATCGAAGGAGATACATAAGCACTCTCTCCAGAAACCTGAATTTATGACTGCCTTAAGAACTTCACTGTTCATCTATCTAGCACTGTCCAACTTAAGTGATGTTGTACCCAGTGAATGAAATATGAAAGCCCATGATTCTGAGTTACTATTGACTCAGTGCCTTGATTCCAAATTATGCTTCTTTAAGCTATGTGTATGTAGTTCCCAAAATAGTGTGGGTAAACATCAGCTGAATAAGCCTAAGCAAGTCACTAACTCTTTCCATGCCTTCTTTCTCTCTTCTATACAATGAAAATTGAGCCTGAGGGCCTTTCATGTTTATTTTAGCTCTAAAGCTCTGATTTTGTGATCCAATGAAATGGTGAATGATTAGATTTGGTCAAATAATTGTGTTTTCTTGTTGTTTGTTTGTTTGTTTGATATGTTTCATTGACTGAACTTCACCACTTTCTAAACATTTTAGTATTTAGATTCAGCATCATATTCCTTTCTTTAAATTTGGTCCAATTTAGAATTGTGAAAAATATTTTCCCTCATTTCACCCTTCTACCAATATTTGTTTAAATGCTAGGAATTTTAGCAAGAAAGAAAACAGTACATTTTGATTTTTATCTTTTACAATTGGTGGGAATATTTCCCTCATTAATTTAAGTCATTTTTTAAAAGAATGGATTTCATTTTTAAAAACAATGTATGGAGTGCAAAACTAACAGTACAGTCAACAGGAAGTTATCATTTTGACGGAATAAAATTTATTATCCTGAAAAGTATCTCAATAATTTTACTAAACATGTTGAATGGTTAAAAGTCGCTTCAGACACTCTATAATAGGTGAGGAAAGAAAATTTTTGGAAGATTTTAACCTATTTCTGTATCCAGGGGCATCCAATTCATCTTTCTTCTTATAAAAAGAGACTGAGCATCTGAGAAAATGTCCTGATAATAGAAATAGAACTATAGTTGGTATCACAGACAGGGTTTCCCTTGCTTTATGGACAGATCATAAAGAAACAGTGTGCACAATGCTGGTATAGGTGAAAAATCACAGAATCTCAAGGGTTCAAAAATCCCTTCCAAAATAAATGATCATTCTGACATTATTTAAAGATATCTACTTAGAAATAAACCATTTTAATTAGGTAGCTCATTGTATTTTGGATAATTCTTAGGAAATATTTCTTTATGTTAAATTTTCTAATCATTGCTCCTTATTTTGCTGACCTGTTTTGAACAGAACAAATCTAATCTCTTTCCATGTGACAACTCTTTGAACTGTTGGCTACACTTCTCCCAATTTGTATTTATACTATTGATTTTTGAATGAGGATAGCTACTCACAAATCTTACTAAATTTTGAATATGGTAGAACTTTGCAATTCTTATTACATTTTAAATAGCCAGTGATATGGTGGTAAATGCTTTAGAACCAAATCTCTAAAAAACTATATATATACAGCATATATACAGCATATATACAGAATATGGCATGATTGAAAGTTTAACCTGCAACATTCACATTTTCTCCATCATTTTTTTTTATATTTAGACAATCAACAAAACAATAAACCCAGTCTTGATTTGTAGTGTTTGCCGATTTAGAAGGTCTAAATGCTCATATTGAACATTTAACAATCTACTTTCCTGAACCCTTTTGAGCTATGTGTCTCATACCCCTGTATATCCAATTACTTTGTTCACTAGATTTAACATCCTTAGTCACTTAAACCAATCATTGGATCACCTGATCTCAAGGTCCTACCCAACTGAGACACTACTCCAAGATGTTCTTCCATTTTTCAATGTCCTTGCTAAGCCATGGTATCTAGAAATGAACAGAATATTTTATGCATAACTTATCTAGGACATTACAGCAGCCCTGCCACCTCTTTTGTCTTTTACACTGAACTGACTCAGTGTAACAGCCTAAGTTTGCACTAGCTCATTTGGCTGCTGTGTCATATCATCAATTCATAATGACCTTAAAGTCTCCTAAGCCATTTTTTCAGATGATCTCTTGGTGATAATTGTCCTAATTTGTATCTGTGGTATCATTTTTTTTAAACCTGTGTAGAACTTTAAGAAGTAAATGGATACAATGGATAAAGTGCTAAGTCTGGAGTCTGGAAGAGTTGAGTTCAAATTTCATCTCAGACATTTACTAGATTTGTGACCTTGGGCAAATCATTTAACTGTCCATCTCAGTTTCCTGAAGTGTAAAATGAGGATAATAATAAGCACTTACTTTTCAAGGTTGTGGTGAAGTTAAATGAGACAATATTTGTTAAGTGTACATTGCCTGGAATGTAGTAGGCACTAACTAACATTTGTTCCCTCCTCTACATCCTTCTCCATATATATACATATATATATATATATAGATAGATAGATAGATACACATAAAGATAGAGAGATAGATAGATATAGATAGAGAGATAGATAGATATAGGTAGATATAGGTATACATATATAATACATATATATATATAGAGAGAGAGAGAGATAGTTTCATGTCTTTTAATTCAATCTATGAATAAATGAATGAAAAAATATTAATGGCTTAGTAAGTAACAGTCACTGTGCTATTTTTTTGTTTGTTTAAGACCTTCTGGAATTTGGGCACTGTCATGTCATCTGCAAACTTGACAAGCATAGCATTGAAGTAATTGACAGAAACAATGTTAACCAGTACAAAGCCAAAAGCAAGTCTTCTCTCTAAGTAGTTATTGCCATATTAATAACTATTTTGGGATCCAGTTTGTTAAAACAGATTGAAATTGACCAACTGTAACTCTTTGATTGCCTAGCCCATATATCTCTTTTTTTGTCCATAATAGTAACATGACAGTTTTTGCTAAATGATTTATTAAAATCTCAGTAAACTGTGTCTATGGAATTGAAATGCATGCTCTGCCACTGTAAGTACTCTGTTAAAAAAAAAAAGAAACAAACAAACAAACAAAGCTAATTCGTCACAACTTGTTCTGGATGAAATCATTCCAGTTCCAACAGAATAACTTTTCTCTTTTTTGATGTTCGTAAGCCATGTCTTAGTAATAATAAACATCATTTTTGCCTCTGTCATGGGTACACATTTAATCAGTTTCTTTCTATATGCTGTGGAAACATGTTTCTATGCAATTTGGCCATGAAACTAACCCATACTTTTTTTTTCTTTTCTGTAAGACAAAATGGAAAGAACAATTTCTGAGAGGAGCATTTCTACACATCAAGTTATTTTGAGGTAGGAAGCAGCAAATATGATTTGAAATTTGATTTGAATTATGGATTTGATTTGAATTAAGGATTCTTAAATGCTCCTAGGATAGCCATGCAAATAACATGCATCCTAGTTGCATTTGAAATCACATATATTTAAAACTGAATGGAAATTATTTTAAAATTCCACAAGGAGGTGAATATGGATGTCTTTGAAGAAAGTAAAAGTAGAATTTTCCAAATTTTCTTGGAATTTTTCCTATAAATGTCATTCTTTCCTCTGCTGATTGAGTAACATTCATACTGTTGGCAATAAATACTCACAAGGAACCAAAGGATTCAAGCAATCATATACAAAACCGATCGGTTTCGATATTAGAAGAGATGAGGGAGAAAATCAAGCTATTTTAAAAAGTAAGATATTCTCTTGGAATTATCAGCAACTGAAAATTCATAATGGCAAGAAGTTTTACACTGAATTTAGAATAACAAAATTTGTTATATTCTGAGCAATTGTCTGGAAATATCAACTATCTGTCAATGCATCAGTCACTCAATTAACTTATTACATGTCAGGTATTGTGCTAAGTTCTGGGAATATGAATTCACCCAACAGCAACAGAAGCAGCAACAACAAAACAATCCTTGTCTTCAAGCAGATTACTTTGGGAATGATAATACACCCACGATAGCCAAAAAGGGTGGGTTGGGTCATTAGGGCATGACGGCGAGGTCTGGAGCATTGGAAGTAGACTTGGAAAAAGAGGAAAGGCTGTCTAGCCTGGTCCCCTCTTCAAAATGGAGTTTATGAGAGGAATTCACCAGTGTGAACTGCAGAGCACGGGGTCAGAAGGATTTTTCAGGGTGAGAAAGAAATTCCATTTCAGTGCCAATGGAATCTGTGTACTACACTTAATAATTGGCTTGACCTGTAAACCCATTGATGAGGGTGTATTCTCAATTTATACATATTTCAACCCCTACACAACTTCTTACCTTGTCCGACTTTTGTACATATTAATCAAAGATCAACTTCCCTATCTATTCAATATTTTTTCTGATAATTTTAATAGTTCTTAGCATTCATATCGTTCATTATTTTTTTATTCTTACTACATGGATGCTGTATTTGCTTTTCTAGTAAAAACATGACTTGATGTTATCACTTAACAATTTTGGTACCAATGACCATCAGTCTGAAGACTATCATGAGGATAAATAATCAATGATCAATAGAAGGTTGGCTAGTGAGTGATGAATGTTTTGACAATGACAACGATGAATAACACTTTACTTGAAAAAATAAATTAAGTATTATCTTGGTAATATTTATAGATGGATGGATTCCCGTGTTTGGAGAAGAAATCACAACTGTTATGGAAATTCTTCAACCTGGTTTTTCTTTTTTAAAGAATAATCAAGGAGAAAGTAGATGAGCTACAGAGTTTATCAGCTTTCAATTATATAAAGTCTTTCAGAAGGCAGAGGGATGTTTTTAAATTTATTGACAATGCCATTTCCTCCCAATTTATCATAATTAACAATTGTGCAGTATATTTAAGATTTTGATAGGGCAATGGATAGGGATTGTGACTGGATCTATGATTTAATTAACATAAAGAAATATTAGGTGAGGAAATATCATCTGCCAATGAATGCTGTCACCTCTGTAACTTAGAGACACAGAGTTACCTGAATTAACAAAAGGTAAAGTAATCTTAACAAAGTTATTCATTAGGAATATGTTAGAGGGAGGATTTAAACTTAGGTCCTCCTATCTGCAAGATAAGGTATGTAATTAATTTAATATCACATAACATAAATAATAGATATTATAGATAAATGGGTATATATGCATATACATGTGTATATGCATTTTCCCATAGCATCATGGATTTTAAGCTTGAAGGGACCTAAAAGTTAATCTAGTGACAAATCCTCAAATTATAGATGAACAAATTGAAACTTAGAGAGCTTAAGTGACTTATTTGCTCATGGTCACATAGTTAGTAAGTATCTATGTAGAGTTGGAACTCAGGTCTTCTGAGGTCTAAGACTAGCATTTTAGCTACTACATGGTGGTGCCTCTTTTCATGCTGGGATTTTGCTAAACATGAAGTAGCCATGGTGTAGAGTAGGGGTTCTTATCCTTTGTGCCACAGACCACTTCGGCAATCTGACAAAAGTTTTGGACCCTTTCTCAGAATGATGTTTTTAAATAAATAAAATAAAATTCATATAATTATAAAAGAAAACAAATACATTGAAAGTTGTTTAGTCTTTCAGTCTTCTCTGACTCTTTGCAATCATAGTTTTGGTGGGGTTTTCTTGGCAAAGATACTGGAGTGGTTTGCATTTCCTCTTGCAGCTAATTTTATAGATAATGAAACTGAGGCAAACAGCATAAAGTGACTTGTCTAGGTTCACACATCTAGTAAATATCTGAGGCCAGATTTCAACTTAGGAAGATGAATTTTCCTTACTAAAGACCCAACACTCTAACCATTGTGCCACCTAGATGCCCATCTAATCTTTTACTGTTGGATAAATTATACAATGCTGTTACTGTGTACAGTGTTCTTCTGGTTTTGTTCACTTCACTTTTCATCAGTTCATGTAAATCTTTCAAGTTTTTTTTTTTCCCTGAAAGCATCCTGCTCATCATTTCTTATAACACAATAGTATTCCATCCCAATCATATATTACAGCTTGTTTAGCCATTCCTCAAATAATGGACATCCCCCCATCTCCAATATAGTTACTGGCTATTGTTTCTTACTTAGTTTATACTCATTTGGTTTGTCCTCTACAGGATATAACAGAAATTGGTTTATATTTGGAACTACAAATATAAAATAAAAAAAATGAAACAAAAAAACCAACATGATTGATTAGTGAAATGTGTCAAATGAAACAAATTTTAGCTTTGGAGAATATTTGGAGAATAGGAGATATATAACCTCAAAAGTAGCAGAATTTGAAGGTGATAAGTTATAAGTGAGACCTACAAGAATAATTTTGATTTGGGAACATTTATATTTCTTTAATTTATTTTTCTCAACTACATGTAAATAAAAAAATCTTAATGTTAATTTTTTTTAAATTTTGAGGGGAAAATTATCACTGTGTCTCTCTCTCCTCTCCCCTCCATGAGAATGAAAGCAATTTTATATAGATCATACATTAAGTAGCCATGAAAATCATTTCCACATTAACTATGTTACAAAAGAAAGCACAGAAAAAAAGGAAGTAAAGGAAAAAAAATGTATGTTTCAATCTGCATTCAGACTCCCATCATTTCTTTCTCTGGTGATGGATGGCACTTTTCATCATAGATCCTTTGGACTTATCTTGGATCATTGAATTGCTGAGAATAGTTAAATCATTCATAGTTGATCATCTTACAGTATTTCTGTTACTATGTACATTGTTCTGCTCATTTTACTTTGCATCAGTTCATGTAAGTCTTCCCAGTTATTCTGAAAACTATCTTCCCATCATCTCTTGTATCACAATAGTATTCCATTGCAATCATGTACCACAAGCTGTTCAGTCATTCCTGAATTGATGGGCGTCCCCTCAATTTCCAATTCTTTGTCACCACAAAAATAGCTGCTATATTAACAGTAGTCATATGACAAAAATGCTCTAAATAATTATTGATTAGAGAAATTCAAATTAAAATAATTCTGAAGTACAACCTCAGACTTATCAGATTGGCTAATATGATAGAAAAGGAAAATGACAAATGTTGGACAGTATGTGGAAAAATTGGGACACTGGTGCACTTTTATTGGAGTTGTGAACTGATCCAACCATTCTGGAGAGCAATCAGGAACTATGCTCAGAATACTATAAAACTGTGTATACCCTTGGGCCAAGCTATACCTCTTCTAGGTCTGTATCCCAAAGATTTTTTTTTTCGGCAATTGGGGTTAAGTGACTTGCCCAGGGTCACACAGCTTGTAAGTGTCAAGTGTTTGGTCTGAGTCTGGATTTGAACGCAGGTCCTCCTGACTTCAGGGCTGGTGATATATACACTGTGCCACCTAGCTGCTCCCCAAAGACTTTTTTTTAAAGGAAAATGACCTATTTGTACAAAAATATTTATAGCAGCTATTTTTTTCTGTCATATATGTTTGTGATGGAATACTATTCTGCTATAAGAAATTACAATTGGGTTGTTTTCAAAAAAACCTAAGAACACATACACAAACTGATACAAAGCAAAGTGAATAGAAGTAGATGAACATTATATACAGTAACAGTGATATTATTCAATAATCAACTGTGAATGACTTAGCTATTCTCAGTAATACAAAGATCCAGGACAATTCTAAAGGACCTATGATGAAAAATGCTATCCACCTCCAAAGAAAGAACTGATGGAACCTAAATGCAGAAAAAAAACACACAAAAGTATACTGCTTTTTTTGAATTTTCTTTATTTGTCTTTTTTGTCTTTTATAACAACTAATATGGAAATATGTTTGCAGTACTGCACATGTATAACCTTTATCAAATTGCTTGCCTTCTCAATGATAAAGAAAGGGAAGGTGATTTGAAAAAAAATTAGAACACAATATTGTTTTTTTAAAAAAAGGTTAAATTTGTTGGGAAAATAAAGAATTTAAAAATTAAAGTTGCTATAAATATATTTGCACATATGGGTCATTTTCCTTTTTCTTTGAACTCTTTGAGGTATAGACCTAATAGTGGTAATCCTGGGGCAAAGGGTATGCACAGTTGGATAGTCTTTTGGGCATAATTCCAAATTGCTCTCCAGAATTGTTGACTCAGTTCACAGCTCCACCACTAGAGCATTAGGGTTCCTGTTTTAAGAGCTGTAGTTCTTGAGACTCCCTTTCCCATTTTTTTTCTTTCAGTTTCTTTGTTTTTTCTTTCTTTTTTTCTCCTCTTCTTTCCTTCAGACTTGAGCTGTCTTGAATTTCATGTCCAGTAGACATCATAACCACGGTATATACAAATGGAATTTATTCTCTTTTCCCCTCTTCCTTCCCTCCTACTTTTCCTATTACTATAGAGGGCAACACCGCATTCCCAATCCCCCAGGCTTGCAATTTAGGAGTCATCCTGGTTTCTGTACTATCACCCAGACTCTGTATTCAAGCTTTTACCAAGGCCTGTTGATTCCACCTCTGTAACATCTCTTGAAAAAGTTCCTTCCTCTGTATACCAAAATGAAGTCAAAATGGATACACGATTTAGATATAAATGCTGATGCTGTAAGAAACTGGGAGAGCAAGGAATAGTTTACCTGTCAGATTTATGGAGAATGGAAGAATCTATGACCAAATGGGAGATAGAGAACATTATGAAATGTAAAATGGATGATTTTGGCTACATTAAATTGAAAAGTTTTTGCACAAGCAAAGCCAATGCAACCAAGATTAGAAGGGAAGCAGAAAACTGGGAAAGCATTTTTGCAATCAGTTTCTCTACTAAAGTCCTCACTTATAAAATATATAGAGAACTGAGTCAAATTTATAAGAATGCAAGTCATTCCCCAATTGATAAATGGTCAAAGAATATGAACAGGCAGTTTTCAGAGGAAGAAGTTAAACCTGTCTATAGTCATATGAAAAAGTGCTCTAAATCACTATTGATAGAGAAATGCAAGTCAAAACGACTCTGAGGTACCACATCACATCTATCAGATTGGCTAACATGACAAAACAGGAAAATAATAAATGTTGGAGAAGATGTGGGAAAATTGAACACTACTGCATTACTGGTACAATTGTAAACTGATCCAACCATTCTGGAGAGCAATTTGGAACTATGTCCAAAGGGTTATAAAAATGTGCATACCCTTTGACCCAGCAATAGGTCTGTATTACAAAGAGATCATACAAATGGGAAAAAGGATACATTCACAAAAATATTGATAGCAGCTCTTTTTGTGGTGGCAAAGAGTTGGAAATTGAGGGGATGCCCATCAGTTGGGGAATGGCTAAACAAGTTGTGGTATATGAATGAAATGGAATACTGTTGTGCTATAAGAAATGATGAGCAGGGGGACTTCAGAAAAACCTAGAAAGACTTGTATGAACTGATGTTGAGTGAAATGAGCAGAACCAGGAGAACATTGTTCATAGTAGCAGCCATGTTGTGCAATGACTAACTTTGATAGACTAAACCCCTTTTATCAATGTGAGGATCTAAGACAACTGCAAAAGACTCATGTTAGAAAATGTCCACATCCAGAAAAAAGAACTATGGAGTCTAAATTCAGATCAAAGCATATTACTTACGACAAGACTAATGGGAAAATAGGTTTAATATAAATGTATACGTACAGCCTCTATCAAATTACATGCCATCAGGGTGGGACGACTGGAGAAATGGGGAAAAAATTTGGAACTCAAAATTTTATCGAAGCGAATGTTGAAAACTAAAATAAACTAATTTTTAAAAGGCCCCTTCCCTCCTCTCACACTGACAACTGCCTAATGAAAGCCCTCATCACTTCACACCTTGATTATTACAATAGCCTTCTGGTGGGTCTGCCTGTCTCAAGTCTTTCTACATTTAAATCCATTTTTCATTCAGTGACTAAAGTGATTTTCCTAAAATATGGGTCTGATTATGCCACTTCACCCCTCTATTCAATAAACTTGAGTGGCTTCCTACTGCCTCCAAAAGCAAATACAAAATGCCCTATTTGGCATTCAAAGTCCTTCATAACCTAGTCCCCTCCTGCCTTTCCAGTCTTCTTATTTATACCTTACTCCCCTATGTGTAAACTTTGATCCAGGGACACTAACCTCCTGGTTATTCTGTGTACCAGACACTCCAT
>NW_020939972.1:0-1216 GCF_900497805.2 Vombatus ursinus | reverse complement strand
TAATTGTTGGACAAATTTCTGGAGACAGGCAGATGTCCTAGTGGATTGTGTGCTACCTTTGTTCTCAGGAAGACCAGATTTCAAATTGGGTTTCAGACATTTATTTACTATGTGACCCTGGGTGAGTCTCTTAAACTTTGTCTGCCTCAGTTTCCTTCTTTGTAAAATGGATATAATAACAGCATCTACTTCCCAGCATTAGTGTGGAGATAAAATTAGCTAATATTTAAAAACATTTCTAAACATTATCATGCCATATCAATGTTGGTGATTGTTATTGTTTTGGGGGCAACTAGGTGGTGGAATGGATATATTACCAGGCCTGGAGTCAGGAAGACTGAGTTCAAATCTGGCTTCAGATACATACTAACTTTGTGACTCTGGGAAAGTCATTTAATCCTGTTTGCCTCAGTTTCCTCATCTGTAAAATCATTTGGAGAAGGAAATGGCAAGCCATTCCAGCATCTCTGCCAACAAATCCCCAAATGGGGTCAAGTAGAATTAGGGTCATATATGACTGAAATGTGAGTGAACAGCAACAACAAAGTTGTTACTGGAGGAAAGAAGAGGGTATTAAATGGGGAAAAAATGAAGAATTTAACATTGTCAAGGAGAAGACCTGTTTTTTCCCCTAAAATAAAGGTAGAGAATTTGGGTTGACGAAGATGGCAAAAGTGTGTGGAGTAGGGGAAAGAGGGAATTCAAAAAAGAAGACATCTTTCTCTGCTAAGATGGAGGATGAAGGAAGTAGCATAAGAAGACTTAGAAGACAGAAAAAAAGACTTGAGAAAAACATGTTTTGAAAGGACATTGGAAGTTAGTTAGAAATGAATAAGTGGATTGCTTTAGGCATATGAGCACTCAAGTGAAATAAAATAACATGAATTTGCAGTGAACTCGGTCAGCAGGGTAATGGGGCTTGGTCAGTAGCACGTTAATAAGACTAGAAAATGTGGATGGCAGGCATATCCCAGAGTTGGAATGACTGGTGAAAGTATAAGGTGTCATGAATACTAACACAGCTATTAGAGTAAGGTTATATAACCAACCACAGGGTCAAGACTATGAAGGCAAAGGAAACAAATTAGAGTAAGGTTGATGAAATTTCAAAACACTGAGGGATGTAGCAACTGGTGTTCAAGTAAGGAGTGAATTTGTTTTGACAAGAGGTGAGACAAAATGTGTAATGGAAAGAGAAGACATTATTATTGAAGAG
>NW_020939971.1:0-1055 GCF_900497805.2 Vombatus ursinus | reverse complement strand
GAAAGACAAATGAACTACAATAACATCAAGGGAATGTTGAAAAGAAGTGAGGATATAGAGTCGGTCATCAAAACCATGTGGTATTGAAAAAACAAAAACGAGATAAATGAATGGAACAGATTAAGCAAGGGAAATTCAGAATCATTAGAAATCAGTAAAACTCAAAGTTTGAGAAAGTGGGAAACATTACTTGGGGTAAGACTCTTTATTTAGTTAAAAAAACTGCTGAGAAAAATGAAAAGCAGTCAGGAAGGAAATGAAGATTAGATCAGCATCTTAACAATACTATACAGCACATTTTGTATGGTATTTTCTTGGCAAAGAAATTATTGAGGAAAACAGATCTGATATCTTAGAGCCAGAGAGTAAAATAGAAATTGAAAGGATCCACCAATCACCTCCTAAAAAAGATCTCAAAATGAAAACTCCAAAGAATATCGTAGCCAAATTCCAGAGCTCCCTGGTCAAGGAGAAAAGAGTACAAGCAACCACAAAGAAGCAACTCAAAGGTCATTGAGTCACAGTCAGGCTAACACAAAAGTTATTAGCTTTTGCATTAAAAAATCAGAGGGTGTGCAATATCATATTCAGCAAGATAAAGCAACTGGGATTATGACCAACCATCACATACACAGAAAAACTGTGTCATCCTTCAAGGGGAAAAACAATGGCCATTCAGTAGAGGATAATCAACCATTCCTAAGGAAAAGAACCAGAGCTGAACAAAAAATTTGATCTTCAAATACAAGACCCAAGAGAAGCATCAAAAGGTAAACAGTAAAGAGAGAACAGAAGAGACTCAATAAGGTTAAATTCTTTCTATTCCTACATTGGAAGATGATACCTGGAACTCTTAAGACTTTTATGATGATCAGGGCAATTAGAAGGAATATATATTGACATTATACATTGACTATGATGGGATGATATACAAGAAAACACATTAAGGAGTGAGAAAGAGAATTGCACTCCAAGAAGAAAGAAGGGAAAGGTGGAAGGGGTGAATATTCTCACATAATAGAGGCAAAGAAGAGTGATTACATTGAAGGGGAATA
>NW_020939970.1:0-1006 GCF_900497805.2 Vombatus ursinus | reverse complement strand
ATGGGGACAGAAGCATTGTCTGAATTAGGTGTCTTTTACGGATCCTTTTCTCTTCTAAGGAGTTCAAAAGACCTAATTAGTTATGCTGCCTTAATTTTCCTTGCATCTTTCCTGGGAATTATGGATTCATTGAACCTCCAGATTGGAAGGGAGCTCAGAATTCATCACCTGAACAGAGATCTTGTCTGCAGTATCCCTGACAAGTGGTCATGTAATCTCTGAACAAAGGCCTTCAGTAACAAGTACCGCATTACCGCCTATCTCTCTTATTCACTAGGGCAACATTTTCCATTTAGGGGAGGTTGTAATTGTTAGTAAGTTTTCCCTTATGGTGAGTGTGTGTGCTTCTCTCTGTAACATTCTGCCTTCTGTAGTCAAGAAGAAGTCCATTCCCCCTTTCTATAATCCCACCTGAAGCCTGATATCATGGTTTAGGAAGGAAGAAGGAGTGCAGGTATTAATATCCCCGTTTTACAGAGGGGAAAAACTGAGGTACTAGGAAGGTAATGGCTTGCTTAGTGTCATGTGGTTATTCAGTAGAATAACATCCCAGGAAACTGCAGGTAGTAATATTAGAGTTGGCATGTAAGCAGGTATAGTCCTTAAGGTTGGCAAAGCGCTTTGCACATTTTATCTCATTAGACTTACCACAAACCTGTGAGGTATAATGTTATTGTTATTCTCATTTTAATGATAAGGAAACTGAGGCACAGAATGATCATAAGTGATTGGCCCAGCCTCACAATATAGTAACAGGTTTAGGAGGCATTTGAACTCAAATATCTCTGACTCCAAGTCTTATGCCCTATCCACTATACCACTTATCTAAACAATATTTCATAGTATCAAAGATTTAGAGCTGAAAAAGACCTTAGAGGTCATCTAGTTCATCTAGTCTCCCCATTTTACAGTTAAGGAAACTGAGGCCCAGAAAGCTGAAGTGATTTTTCCAAAGTAATACATGCAATAGAAGTGGGTTTTAAACCCAGGCCATCTTTTCTCCAAA
>NW_020939969.1:0-1277 GCF_900497805.2 Vombatus ursinus | reverse complement strand
TAGAAGCTTCCTTTTCTGATTCTCCTTTGGTGAACAACAAGCCTCTTCTCTTATGGAATACCAAAATTGGAAAAGAAGAGTGAAAATAAGTCAGGAGTACACCCTGCACCAAGGTCAGGGCAGTGTACGGAGTAGCCATTCAGGGAACTCCTAAGTAAGATCCTGTCCCATTCAGGAGAAGCCTCAGGCAGGTGTCTGGGGCAGAGTTCAGGAGAAAATCCCATCAAGTCTCTTTTCCCCAGAAGCAGCATCACTAACACTGGCCAGGACACAGATATTCAATCTTCTAAAGAAACTGAAGTGCCCCCAAAAAGAAAACATCCCCCTACCACTTCTCAGAAGGAGCAGAAGACAAAGTAAGGGGATCCTCCCTCCCTCTCTCCCTCCCGCTACTTACTGAATGGATTCTGGACCACCATTACCCAGAGATCCCAATAACAGTCTAGTCCCTCCCTCCTTTTTCTATGAGGCAGATTTGAGAAAGAGAGAGAAGCTTCCTTTTCTGATTCTCCTTTGATGAACAACAAGCCACTTGTCTTCTGGAATATCAAAATTGGAAAAGAAGAGTGAAAATAAGTCAGGTGTACAACCTGCACCAAGGTCAGGGCAGTGTAGGGAGTAGCCATTTAGGGGAATCCTAAGGAAGATCCTGTCCCATTCAGGAGAAGCCTCAGGCAGGTCTCTGGGGCAAAGCACTGAGGGGAAAATCCCATCAAGTCTCTCTTCCCCAGAAGCAGCATCACTAACACTGGCCAGGACACAGACATTCAATCTTCTCAAGAAATTGAAGTGTCCCCAAAAAGAAAACATCCATCTACCACTTCTCAGAAGGAGCAGAAGACAAAGTAAGGGGATCCTCTCTCCCTCTCTCCCTCCCCCCACTTACTGAATGGATTCTGGACCACCATTACCAACAGATCCCAATAACAGTCTAGTCCCTCCCTCCTTTTTCTCTGAGGCAGTTTTGAGAAAGAGAGAGAAGCTTCCTTTTCGGATTCTCCTTTGATGAACAACAAGCCACTTGTCTTCTGGAATACCAAAATTGGAAAAGAAGAGTGAAAAGAAGTCAGGTGTACACCCTGCACCAAGGTCAGGGCAGTGTAGGGAGTAGCCATTTAGGGGACTCCTAAGTAAGATCCTGTCCCATTCAGGAGAAGCCTCAGGCAGGTGTCTGGAGCAGAGTTCAGGAGAAAATCCCATCATGTCTCTTTTACCCAGAAGCAGCATCACTAACACTGGCCAGGACACAGACATTCAATCTTCTCAAGAAATTGAAG
>NW_020939968.1:0-1151 GCF_900497805.2 Vombatus ursinus | reverse complement strand
CAGCATCCTCACAACAACCCTAGGAGTTGGTGCTATTATGATCCCCAATTTATAGATGAGAAAACCAAGGCCAACAGAGGTTAAGTGACATGCCCAGCCTGACACAACTAGGAAGCATCTGAGGCTGGATTTGAACTCAAGTCTTCTTGACAACATGCCTGACTCTATCCACTGCACCACCTGGCTCCCTAGACGACTAGACTCTCTGTCCTGGTGCTTTTCAAGAAAAGCTTTAAGAACATTTGTTGAGAATTTGTAAAGCGGACTCTAGGTCAGCTCTGGGTTAGAGAAACCCACCTTTGAGTGTCATCTAATCATTTAGATTATGACGCTCCATGATTCTTGGCTGGGAAAGAAATCAAGGTCAGAACTGAACACAGCCACAACATCTTCCTATGAGACCTAGAAACCTGTCCCTGAGGGAGCCCAGACAAGCTACCCCTGACCCAGCTGGGGTGAAGGAAAAGCCCGGGGCAGTGATGCCTCCCTCAGCTGCTGCCTGGGCAGGTTTTTGTTCAGAGCTGTAACACTGTGTAAAGATTACTATAACTGTGCTGACAGTAGTAGACTGCAACGTCTTCTGCCTCCACACTGCTGATTGTGAGGGAGAAATCTGTCCCAGAGCCACTGCCACTGAACCTCGATGGGACCCCAGACTCTAGGGTGGAAGCATATCTAATGAGGAGCCTAGGAGCCTGGCCTGGCTTCTCTTGGTACCAGTTTAGGTAGCTGCTAATGCCCTGACTGGCCCTGCAGGACATGGTCACTCTCTCTCCTGGAGACACAGACAGGGAGGCTGGAGACTGGGTCAGGACAATGGCCCCTCGGGCATCTGCAATCACAAACACAAGATAAAGAGTGAGAGAAATGCAAGTCCCTATTTACAGCAGAAGAAATCTCTTACACAGTGTTGTGAATGAAACCTTTCTGTGCTGGGCCCTGCCCCCATGATCACCAGTGAAGAGTCACTTTTTCTCTCTGCCCCTCAGAATCACACACATTCAGACTTCTGCCCAGAAGGACAAAAGGCAGGGCTGTCTCTGCTCTTCCTCACTCACCTGGGATCCAGAGCAACAGGAAAAAGAGGAGGAGAGCCTGGGACCTCATGTCCATGTGCCTGAGCTCTGAGCTGCCCAGCATCTTCCTCCCCA
>NW_020939967.1:6053-12085 GCF_900497805.2 Vombatus ursinus | reverse complement strand
ACATCACTTTTCACATAGCATGTGCTTATTAAATTTGATTGAGTGAACATATACAGTGTAAAATCTGTGGGGTCATTGCAGATGGCTTATGACCATTCAGTCAAAAAACCACCTACTGACTTTCCAGAGTTGAAGGCAGACCTAATTATCTTTCTCCCCAAACCCTACCATGTTCCCATTCTCATTATTACTGTTGAAGGCACTTCTATCCTCCAAGTCTCCCAAGCTGGCAGTCTCAGGGTCATCCTTGACTCCTCTCTGGCATTCACCCTGCACCTCCAATCTGCTGTCAATACTGGTCATTTCTACCTTCTCTACATCTCATATGAATCCTCTTCTCTCCTCCATATACCCACAACCCTTAAAAAGTCCCTTGCCACCTCTCACCTAGATTTCTGCAGTAGCCTTCTCATCGACTTTTCTGCCTCAAGTCTGTCCCCACTACATTCCTTCCTTCACACAAGTTCTACCCTCTCACTTCTGAGTCTCTAGGTGTGAGGGGTGATGACCACTTGTCAGTGTGTTATGTTTGTGATTCTTCTTCAAGTTTGGCTTGGTCTAGGTGGTAATTGAGGCTCCTTCTAAATCTAAAAGTCTGTGATTCTATAAAAGACGAGTGAGCCTGGGGAGTCTTATTTATGACAGAGTAGTGCACTTGTAGAGGGTTCTGGTGTCCAAGGATATTACTGGATGGTTTCCCCAGTGGGTCTATACTTTTGATCCTTTATTTTTTCTAGGTCCCTATCAAAGCCTTCTGAGCCAGTACACACTCCATGGTGTCTGAATTCATTAGAGGACACCAATTAGCTTAGAAAAGAGAGAATGACTCTAGCAAGGCTAGTTAGAGAGCAGGTTTTAACAGAACCTTTGGAGCTCTTTCCTATATATTATCTGGGGCATGCTTTATCAGGCAAAGGTCACAGGAGTTTTCCATTATGAGTTCAGAGTCAGTAAAAACTTTGTGTGCTGAAGAAATCTCCCATAATTCTTTGAATTTTTATAGGTAGTATCACAGTTTACAATGGAGTTATTTTAATTATTTAAAAATTGTGAATCATTTCTTTCCTCATAGCTCCTCAAGTACAAAGGCTGACCAGATCTTCTCTTTCTCTTGTATCCCTCACAGTAGTTAGCTTGGGCCTGGGTGAATAGTCGATACTCAAGAAATAATGGATTAGCAATAGCAGTTCTAGGGCTGTATGCCCAATAGGTCATAAAAATGGGAAAACGACCCACATGCACAAAGATATTTATAGCAGCTCTTTTTGTGGTGGCAAACAATTGGAAATTAAGGGGATGCCCATCAATTGGGAAATGGCTAAACATGTGGTATATGAATGTAATGGAATACTATTGTGCTATAAGAAATGATGAGTAGGCAGACTTCAGAAAAACCTAGAAAGACTTGTATGGACTGATGCTGAGTGAAGTGAGCAGAATCAGGAGTACGTTGTACACAGTAACAGTCACTTTTTGTGATGACTAACTTTGATAGATTTAGCCCTTCTCAGTAATGCAATGATCTATGACATCTCCAAAAGTCTCATGATGGAAAATGCTAGCCACATCCAGAAAAAGAACTATAGAGTCTGAATGAAGAATGAAGCATACTATTCGCTATTTTTCTTCTGTTTTGTTTTGTTTCCTCTTTCTTGTGGTTCCTTCTATTGGTTCTAATTCTTCCTTACTACATGATTAATGTGAAAATATGTTTAATAGGAATGTATATATATATAGCCTATATCAGATTGTATGCTATTTTTGGGGAGGAAGGTAGGGAGGAAGGGGGAGAAAAATTTAAAACTCAAAAGCTTGTGAAAGTGATTGTTGATAAATCAAAATAAATTAATAAAAAAGAAATACTGGATTAATGTATGGTAACAATGCTCAGGGAGCACTGGTGACATACAGCAAGAGTTAGAGCCCATGGAGTTTGTTTCTATACTTCTCTGGACTGAAATGTTCTCACCTCAAGTCACAAACCCAGTATGACTTTGGGGAGAGTGATGGATGCTTCATTCAAAGTGGGGGAAGAGGGAGAGATGGTTGGTGAGGGAAGAGGCAGTAGATCAGACTAAAGTTTCCTCCTACTCCTATAGCCTCCTCCTGCTAAGGCACGTAGGGAAGTAAGAATGGTCACCAAAGAAAAGACTTTGTTCCTTCAATTGTTTTTCTCAGGGGCCTGAAGCTCAGAAGCCATTCTCCTGACATTTGAGGTCACTTCCACTTCCAACTTCTTGACCTGTAATCCTTGGAATCTTGGTCATTTCCTCCAGTGGAGAGATGGCCCCAGAGCTGGTCACAATGTTTGAGAGTCAACCAGTGACCACTGTCATCATCGTCAGTGAACAAAGTCCTATGTCAAGGAGGAGTCTGGGAGAGAACCTGGCCACAGAGTAAAGTTCATTGTGGAATTAAAGATCATCAAGGCAGAGGAACACATCCATAGAGCAAATCTTACCAGTTCCCCCACATTCTTCCCCAGCTCTTTAGGTGATATAGAGTCTCTGTACAGCTGTGTTTCCAGCACCCAGTATACGATCTATTGGCCTGGCCTTTAGAGTTGCAGTTTCCAATAATATTTGGTTCAAGTAACACCTTCTATATCAGGCCTTTCTTGGTCTCTTTCTTATCCCCCATATTCTTCACTGCCAAAAAACTGTACCTTGTATATGGTTTAGATAAAGTCGTCATGATATAATAATAATGATAATAATAGCTTACATTTATATAGAGTCTACTATGTGCCAGGCATCACACTAAGTATTTACAAATATCTCATTTGATCCTCACAAGAACTCTGGGAGGTAGGAGCTTATTCTTCCCATTTTATTATCATTATTATCATCAGTTACTATCCCCATTTTTCCATTGAGGAAACTGAGGCAAATATAAGTTAAGTGACTTTCCCAGTGACACATAGCTAGTAAGTGTCTGAAACCACATTTGAGCTCAGGTCTTCCTGACTGTTGACCCAGTCTTCTACTCACTGGGCCACCTACCTCAAGTCAGAGGTTTTTTTGTTGTGGTTTAGTCGTGTCTGTTTCTTTGTGAACTCGTTTGGAGTTTTCTTGGCAAAGATACTAGAACGGTTTGCCATTTCCTTCTCTAGTCGTTTTACAAGTAAGGAAATTGAGGCAAACAGGGTGAAGTGACTTGTCCAGGGCCATACAATTAGTAGGTGTCTGAAAACAGATTTGAATTCTGGTCTTCCTGACTCTAGGCCAGCCCTCAATCATTGTGACATCTAGCTGCCCTAAAGCCAGAAAATCTGAGTTCAAATCCCTCATCGGTATGACCTAGGCAAATTAATCAAATTTTGTGGACTTTGGTTTTCCCATCTGTAAAATGAGGGGGTTGGAGTTGAGGGTCACTGAGATTCTTTCCATTTAAAAGAAAACTGTGATTCTAAACATATTCATGTTATTTCCACAGGTAAAATATAAGCTCTTTGAAATCATGGACTGTTTGATTTTTTGTCTTTTTACATCCTGATAATTTGTAAGCATTTAATACATGTAATGCATTCATTGACCACCTTTGTTGACCCCAGTAAGGGGATAAACCCTAAACTGCCATTCTATCTTTACCGGCATAGACAGATAAGCAGTGCTTCAAAATGAAGGCTCTCTCAATTTGTTTAATCAACAAACACTTAATGAGCTCCTACTACATATAAGGTAGCCTTCTAGATGTATATGTATATATCTTTGATATCTCTCTATATTCATATATGTACATGCATATATACATATATACACACATATATATATATATATATATATCCCCGTCACAAACTAGTCTCAGGGGCATATCAGTTGCCACTCCAATCCCTTGGTTGAATGATATCAAGCTCATTGGCCCATCACACAAAGATTCTTTTCTTTCTCTCTTTTGGAAACTGGGGCAACATTTCACCATCTTTCGTCCCAGAGAACCTGATGTTTGAAGATCATTGTAAATGTTCCCAATAGACTGTGTCATTTCTTTCTGTACTAGAAGATGGAGTCCATCTGGACCAGGTGATTTGAATTCATCAAGCTCTTCCTCTGTCTTTGCTGTGCTCCTTCAAGGAAATCAGTTGTTCAAGTCACTGGCTGATGGGCCAATCACAAACACTAACTCAGTGCTTCTGACTCACCCTACTTTTGTCTTAGAGAGAGAGAGAGAATTTGGCCCAGCCTCCAAAGCTACCATGTGCAGCTGCTGTTTACTGCCCCTCCAGCTCAGCTGCTTTGGTTTCCTTCATGTGGAGACAGTATTGTTAGCATGGACTGATGCTACAGAATGTAGCCATAGAAAGGCAGCTGAGAGCCAGAGATTGCTATGAAGCAATCTGAAGCCCAAGAAATAGCTCCTCTAGGCATCCTGGTTCAACCAGTTTGCATACATACATACCCACAGACACACAAGCATACACAATAAAAATATACACACTATACATATCCACATTTATATTTGTGTATGTATAAGTATATAAATATGTAACACAAATAGGAATATGTATATCTATTGCTGTATATTTATCTACTAAACTACATATCTATTCATCTATCCAGCTATCTGTCTGCTTACCTTCCTATCTATCTATCTATCTATCTATCTATCTATCTATCTATCTACCTACCTACCTACTTATCTATCTATCCATATAGAAAGGCTAAATGGAGGGAGTGGTGGTGCAGGATTTTTTGTTCATAGACGATTGTACACTCCATGCAGCCTCTGAAGCTGAGCTGCAACAAAATATTGATTGATTCTCTGCTGCTTGTAAATTAACACCAAGAAAACACGGACTCTCCTCCAGCCAGCACCACACCATCACTCACAGCAAATGGAGAAATATTGAATGCTGTGGATAAGTTCAATTACCTTGGCAAGTATACATTACGGGGATGTACGCACAGACAATGAGGTTGACACACATATTGACAGAGCTAGCTCAGTATTTAGGAGGCTTCAAAAGAAAGTGTGGTAGAGAAGAGGAATTAGACTACCAAATTGAAAGTCTATGGAGCTGTTGTGCAGACCTTATTGTTGTATGCCTGTTAAACTTGGACAATATACCAGCACTATGCCAGGAAGTTGTATCACTTCCATTTGAATTGTCTTATGAAGATTCTGCCAAGATAAGGTACCAGACACTGAAGTCCTTTCTTGAGCTAAGCTGCCAAGCATTCAAACTTTACTGCAGAGATCGCAACTCCAATGGACTGGCCACATTGTTTGAATGTCAAACATACGTTTGCCTCAAAGACTGTTTTACGTAGAACTCACACAAGGGAAGTGTTAACATTCAGAAGGAATTCAGAGTTCTGAAGGAGATACAAGGGCACACTGAAGGTTTCTCTGAAGAACTTTCAAATTGATTGTATGACATGAGATAGACTGGTAAAAGACCATCCAGCATAGTGTACCTGCATTAAGGAAAGTGTTGTCATCTATGGGTGAAGCAGAATTACAGTAGCTCAAAAGAAAGGTGAGATGGGAATATTTAGAGACATCTCCACTCCAAGTGTTCACGTGGACTATTTGTCCCTGACCTTTGGTACAGCCCTCAAAACTCATATTGGTCTCATCAGCCACAGTCAGATGCACTGTAACTTGACTCCAACATAGTGATGTTATTTTGGTCCTTTTTAAGAATGAAGGACAACCTATCTATCTATCTATCCATCCATCATCTATCTATTAATCTGTCAATCTATTACCTAATATCTATCATCCATCTATTTATCCATCTACCTTCTTATGTATCTATTTGTTCTTCTATCTACCTTACTATCGATTTGTTCACCCATCTCTCTATCCAAACTATATCCATCCAAATGGATCTATCATCTATCTACCTATACTTCCATCCATCTATATATCTATCATCTATCTATCCATCTATAATTTATCTATCCTTCCTTCATATATGATCTATCTATCCATCCATCCAACCATCTCTCTCTCTCTGTCTACCTTTTTATCCATCCATCTATCCATCCATCCATCCATCCATCCATCCATCCATCCATCCATCCATC
>NW_020939967.1:0-6043 GCF_900497805.2 Vombatus ursinus | reverse complement strand
ATCCATCCATCCATCCATCCATCCATCCATCCATCCATCCATCCATCCATCTATCCATCATTTATCTAGTAAGATGTAGGTGAGGCAGCATTGCATTCTGCACCTGTCCATCCACAGGGAAATTGTGAGCAGAACAGTTAAACAGAAGCATCACCCATTTAGGTTGTCACATGAAAAGAACACATGCTCTGGCATCTAAGGATCTATGGTCAAATCCGCTTTGGATGCTTACTGCCTGAGTGGACTTGGGGAAGTCATTTCATCTCTCTGTGCCTTAGCTTTCTTATTTGTAAAATAAGGGGGATCAATTCAATTCAACAAACATTTATTAAGTGCCTAATATGTGTCAAGCATTGTGCTAAGATCTGGGAATACAGTAAGAGGCAAAGACAGTTCTTGTCCTCAAGGAGCTTACACTCAAATGGGGGTAGACAACATGCAAACAAGTATACACAAATAAGCTATATATAGGATAAGTAGAATATAATTTTCAAAAAAGCACTGGAAGTAAGGGGGCTTGCAGAAGGCTTTCTGTAGAAGGTGAGATTTTTGTTGGGACTTAAAAGAAGCCAAAGAGGTCAGTGGGTGGAGCAGAGGAAAGAGAGTGTTTCAGGGACTTAATGACCTTGAGAGCCCCTTTAAACTCTAGTTCTTGGGTCCTTGGACCCATTCCTTAGTGTGAAGAAATGTAGGTGACATGAAACCAAAAGAAATCAATAAAATTTCATTTAAAAGAGGTGAGGGTTAGACTAGACAATTTCTGAGATCCCCTTCAACTTAAATTCATATGAGGTTACTAACAACTCATACTTCATTAGTGCTTTCTCTTGAAGGGGTGGGAGATCTGGATTATGACTTCACTGGCATAGATAACTTCCAGCGAGGAAACTTCCTCTGCTGTTGTTGATTGGCACCTATTCTACAGTCTTGGGCACCTGCCTGGGGCACTGAGAGGTTAAACTTACTCAAAGTCACAAGCCAATATGTGTCAAAGTTGGGATTTGAACGTGGGTTTCCCTGACTTCAAGGACCACTCTTTATCTGCTATACCATCTCTCTAGTATTGAAGATAACAACCCAGGAGGCAGGCAGTTTAGGTCACATTTGGCAAATGAGGAAACTGAGGCTCAGAGACTGAAATGGTTGACCCAATATCACACAAATAGTCTGTGTCAGTGCTTAGATACAAACTTGAATCTTTCCACTTCCCTAAAAGGACAACTCTGGGTCACTGAGTTATACTACTATAGATCAATAATGCAGAGACTTAATTTTATTTTTTTTTAGAGCTGGAAAGGGCTCTTGAGATCAGCCAGTTCAAACCCCTCATTTTACAGAAGCTTGGATGGAGATTAAATGTTTGATTAGATGTTAAAGGGACTCACCAAATGTGCACAGCTAGCTAGTTAGCAACAGAGTGAGTCTAGAACCGGGATTTCCTCAGCCTCTGGTTCTAATCTGCATCACTGCAGGACATAGTTGGGAATGGATGGAGACTGGACATTTGGGTGGGAATAGTACAGCTAAGGTAGCAAAACCCCAGGTAGAGAGAAGACCTAGAGGAAAAAATACTCTCCTTCAAATCCTGAGGGGTGAGGCTGAATGTGTTTTAGGTGTGTAAAAGGCAAAAAGCATGTGTTTGGAGCCAAAAGGTCTGGGTTGACCTCATATTTTACTGAGGAGGAAACTGAGGCCCAGAGAGACAAAGTATCTTGTCCAAGGTCAGAGAGAGAGTGAGCAGCAGAGCTGTATCTGACCACAGGTCTTCTGACTCTGAGGCACTTAGGTCTTGGATGCCTTATGGGCTGGAAGAGAAGGGACTTGGCTTTGTGTCCTCTATTTTTAGATACATCAGCAGAGCCCTCATAGTGGCCAAAATGATTTTCCTAAAGTGCAGGTCACTCCCCTGCTCTGTAGATTGCAATGGTTTCCTATTGCCTCTAGAGTCAAATACAAATTCTTCTGTTTTGTTTCACACCCTGGATCCAATCTCCTTTTCCAAGCCTGTTACACATCACTCTCTTCTACAATCTATCTGTACAGTCCACGTGATTCTCTCTCCATCTAAAATTTCTTTGCCTTTGCATTGGAACATAAGGTCATAAACTTAGAACTGGAAAAGGACCTTCGAGGTCATTGACTCCAATCCCCTCATTGCAGGATTTGAACCTTGGTCCTCAGAGTCCAAATCCTAAGCTCTTTTCACTGTCCCACACTCCCTTCCTTGTGCCTGATCCCCAGGCTTGGCTTGCCAATCCTCCACACCTGCATCTTTTAGAATCCCCAGCTTCCTTCCAGGCCTAGGCCAAGTGACACCTTCTACATGCAGCCTTTTCTGATTTCTCCACCAGCTAGTGTCCTCTTCCCTAAAAATCTACCTTCCAATTATCTCATGTGTATTTAGTATGTACTTATTGTTGTCCATGTTTTCTTTCCCTTTAGAATATAACCTCCGACGAGACAGAGACTATTTTTGCTTTTTCTTTGTATCCTTAGGACTTAGTACAGTGCAATTAAGTGCACATTGTGAGTTATTAATAAATACTTGTTGACTGATTGACGGAACTGGAAGTTTCCCATAGCAGTGAAGGTGTCTCTGCTATATAACCAGAAACTCTCCAAGAATCCAAGAGTGGGCTATGAAATCTTCATGATATTGGGGACTGACTCACTTACTGGGGGAGGCCTTCCTGCTCTCCATCTCTACTTCCCCATTCCCTCACACTCACCTGTTTGAGTCTCCCTCAGAGCAAATACTCCCAGAATGAATAGCCAAGGGATGAAAGGTCCATTCATCCTCTTCCTCCTCTGGGTTCTCATCTGGAGGAGTTCACAACCCATTCTTTCTAGTATCTGTTGGACCTTTTTCCTGGTGACCCACCAGGATGGGTTACAGTCTCCAAATTTCCTCTGCTCTAACCCTAAGCCTTCTGTTGAGGGCAGGTGGAAGGCACCAGCTTCATGGTAAGAACAAGCAATGGCTTCAGGTTGTGTTGCTTCTGAAAGATGAAAAAGTAGGGCATTGTGGGTACCTCACCCTCTGAGGCCTCACCTTTCATACTCCATTGTTTTCCAATGGGAAATGGAACTCTTATATCCTCCTCTCACATCCCATCTGGGCCTGGCCCTGCCCAAACCCTGACCTCCTATTACTGACAGCTGTGGTGGTATGTACCCAGGCAGAACTTAACCTCTGGGTTTATGGGAATGGATGGCATGGAAGTGTCTGTGGTGAGGACAGGAAACCTTATGTTTAAGTTATCATGTTGCAGGGGGGCCCCAGAGTGGGGATGAGGCATTTGTTCTCCTAAGAACAGTAGTTTCCCTTGACCGACACATGTGTCACTTGATCTCAAAGAGCAGAACTAAGCAGAGCGGTGATGGGTGGAAGTGGTGAATGGGCAACACTTAGTTCTTCAATATCAAGAAAAACTAAATTGTATCAGCCTTGACATTCTTGATATAAACAAGACTAGAAGACAAAGGAAACTGCCCCTGAATGGAAACATGGTTCCCAGGTTCTTGTTGGAGACGTAAATGTGTCTGAAAGCAACAAGAAACACCATTTCATGGTGCAGTTGGTCATTTTATATTGTAGTGCTCATTAAGCAATCAACAAGCATTTTAAACACCTATCATGTGCCAGAAATACTGTTAAACATGTGCTAAGTATTTGCAAAAGACTGCTATGAAAATCATTTCAGTTTATATGGTAACATCTATTGGGAAGGGTAAAGTGCGAGAGAAATTCTATGAACTCACTAAGACTCCAAGTAAAACAAGCATATATTTCAACACTTGTTACTTTAGCATAAAGGAGGGTATCAGGGAGGATTGCAAAAAATAGGTTGGCAAACATGATTCAGGAGCAAGAAAAGAGATACAAAAGGCTTCTAACAAGCAAAGAATCATATCTATTTCTCATGAATACTTTCTCCTTGCAAAAAATTAGAAGGTACTGCATACAACTAAAATGAAATATCGTAATGTGATATCTGTGCTAATCCTAGGTTGTACTCACAGGTTGGGTTCTTAGGGGAATAGACTCTCAGGTTTAGGGTACTCTGTGCATCTTCAGTCTTGAAAAACTATAGCTTCTGAGCCCCCACCAGCGAGTTTACCTTTATTAGGTAGACAGTTGACAAAAGCAGCTCTAATACAGACATTTATTGAAACAGTACTGCAAGAATAGTAGCTACAAAACATTCCTCCCTGTTTCCTCCCTAGCCTTCTGGAGTGTACCCCAGGGTTTACTCTCTCATAACTACACATAGCTTTTGTCAGAAGAGTAGGCAAAAAGTAGAGTATGTCAGTACAAAGGTGTTCACATAGGAACACATATGATGTAGGCAGCTCGTGTCTCTGGCACTGCAGGGCCTCAATGTCATTTCCCCTTATAGTAGAGTCCTGATGTTGTTATTAGTGGGTGTAATGTTGCTATTTGTGGGTCACTCATCTGGAATCTCAACTCACAAAGTTCCTACGGTTTTACACCTTGACTCATTGGGCTTATTCCCTGGTAGGTGTGGTATCTCCTAGTGGGAAAGTTTCTTTGCTTTAAAACACTGAGAGTGATGAGTAAGGGGGAGGGAGGAGAGTAAACCCCTTACCCTCAAAGGCTGGGGATAATTTCCTCTGAAGAACTGATTCTTTTCTCTGCTGCCAGAGGTCATACTCCTCAAAACTGTATCTTGCCTCCACTTTCCTACAGAATTTGTTCCATTTTTTAAAGGCCACCAGGGTCATGACTGATGCTAGCTACCAAATGACTTCTGCCTTCTAATTCCATCCATTTTTGATTGTAAAAGTTTTGCATAATTTATAAAGGAATAGCAGTCTAGACATGTCTTTGCATTTTGTTTAAAACCTGAACACCTTGTTGTCTCTACTACCTACCCATTTTCCCCCCTGTGATTCCATCAATGAGGCTTGGAGGAAATCATTGAATAGTGATGGTTTGATTAACTTTATACCCCAGTCACAATAATAAAAAATAAAATTGATTATATTTTAACAAGCAGGAAATGACTCATTATTGATGTAAGAATCATTCCTGAGTCAGATGTTGATGTATACTCAGATCACTGATTTGTCACAACAAAGACAAACATGGAGAAAAACCTAGAAGAAATAATAAATATGAAAAGGTATCGTGTACAATTAAATTAACTTCAGCCTCAATTAATTATATAAATATTGAAATGAAATCTAGGAAATAATTGAAGGAATGGACATTGACACAGCTTATTGTCATCTCCCAAAGAAGTTTAGTCAATATAAATCAGTGGCCACAATGAGGATATATTTGTGTGTGATAGTTTCTGATAATTCTATTTTCTCTCTGTTATGAATTTGCCTTTTCACTTTGGTAGCTAGATTTTCTTTTATTTTTCCTGTACATGCTAACTATTGGTTAATTGATTTTGTTAGTGTTTTAGAAAATAAAACCTCTTCCTGGTTTTGTTATAATTTGTTATCATTTCTACAGTCTTTTTATTTTCAAGTCTTTTTCTTTCTCCCATGATTTTCAAGATTTATTATTTGGATTAAAGCATTAATTTTTTCATTTTCTAATCTTTTGAAAATTTCCTGTTTAGTTTGTTGATTTTTTTTCTATTTCATTACTATAAGTTTTAGTTACGAATCTTCCTTTGAAGATGGCTTTAGCTATGTGAAATAATAACAATGTTATTGATAATTATATACTATGTGGAATGTATTTCATATTATGTAATTGTTTTGTGTACAAATATATATATTAATTATATCCAATAATAATAAATATTTAGCAACAAAAGTTATTTCACAGATAGTATCTAATTTCCCCTTTCCCCCCCCTACAACAGCCCTGGGAAGTAGGTACCATTATTATCCTTATTTTACAGATGAGGAAATTGAGGAAGAAAGAGATTAAGTGACTTGCCCAGGGTCACATAGCCAGTAGGCAACTGATGCCTTCTGACTGCAGGCCCAGAGTTCTATCCACTTGCTAATTGTTGTTTTTCCATTATTATAGTTCTTTTTAATATAATTATTCATTGTA